>NC_064618.1:476120817-476442692 GCF_023898315.1 Schistocerca nitens | reverse complement strand
AACTAGGCGTAATAATGAATAAGAACATAGCAGCACGAATAAACAACTATGAATAGCCTAGTGAACACATTATCATAGCCAAAATACACACGAAGCCAATCCCCACCACAGTAATACAAGATTATATGCCAACACCCTACAGGAGTTCAAATATTTACAATAATGTGAAATTAGATAAAGGAAATCCTTCAGATAGCTAACGGAGATGATAGTTTAATTGTGATGGTTGACTGGAATTCAGTATCAGGAAAAGAAAGAAAGGGAGAAATAGAAGAAATGAAAGAGGAAGCCTCCTGGTAGAATTTGGCACAGAGAAAATTTAAAGATCGCAAATACTTGATTTAAAAATCATGAAAAGTTGCATACATGAGAGAGACCTGGTGTCCCTGCTTGATTATATAATGGGGAGATGGAGATTTCGAAACCATATTTTAAGCTGTAAGACATTTCCTGGGACAGGTGTAGACCCTGGTCATCATTTAAAGTAGTTGAAAGCTAAAGAAATTTCAAACTGATAGAAATTTTAGGGGCCGGTACCTGGACAAATTGTTAGACCCCTGGTTGCTGACAGTTTCACAGGGAGCACTAGGCAGGGATGGACTGAAACAGGGTTAATGAAATACAATAGAAGATGAATGGGTAGCTTTGAAAGATGGAATAGGGAAGAGAGCAAAGGATCAAACACGTAAAAAGTAAATGCGTAGTAGAAATCACTGCATAACATGGGAGTTATTTAACTGACAGCAAGGCAAATAACGATGCAGCAAATGAGGCAAGCGGGATGGGATACGTACATCTCAAACAATTACACTGACATAAAATACAAAATGGCTAATCATCAATGGGTTGAGGATAAATGCAAGGCTGTAGAAGTACGGATAACTAAGGGTAACATAGATGCAACCTATAAGAAAATTAAAAAGGCCATTTTACAAAAGCCATGGAGCTGTATATGTGTTAAAAACGGTTTCTCGGCTGAAAACGCTATTTATACAACGCTCCATCAAATATTACAAGTCTTAGACACTAAATAACGCCATCTGGAGCTTTATGTGACCTTTCCAAGGTTTTATATTGTGTAGATAATGTTTCACCTTTAGAAAAACTCAATTTTGGAAATATATGCCTTTACACACAAATGGTATGAATCATATTTAACAAACAGAACGTTAAAAATATTTTCTGTATCATTCACATAATGTCGGATGTGTAGGAAATTTTAGTGACTGGAGAGAAGTCACAAAGGTAAGTCTCAGAGCGTCCAATTTTGAGTCAGCTCCTATTACTTACATTCGTATGTGTCACTGACCTCCAACTTAACTTTCAACAAGCAGAACTGCTATTCTTTGCAGACCATAACTTACTACTGTCGTAATAAATCACATTTCAGAGCGAAAGCCACGTAAGAGTTTGTTAATGCTGTATTTCAAATAATTTATTAAGTGTTTATCTGAAAATGGACTCTCCATAAATTTTGCCAAAACACATTGTATTCAGTTCTGTACAGCAAACACAGTCATGCATTGTTTGAGACTTCCCAACGTAATAACTGTTTCATTGGTTCTTGGGCGTCGTGTCGGATAATGTTGTGAGAGCTGCACAGTATTTCAGCGAGTCAAGATGATGAGAGACTCGTTGAAATAGTGTGCAGCTTCCACAACATCATCCGACCAACGCGACGCCCGTGAACCAATGATGAAAACAGCCATATCAACAATTGAGGAAGTAGACGAACAGGAGTCAGTGAATAGGATATAATGCCCCAAATTTTTAGATGTAAATATGGAGGGAAACTTGAACCGGAAGAAGCATATTACTGAGCTTCTCAAACAATAAAGTTTAGCTTCTTTCGCTCTTCGTATTACTGCTAGTCTAGGAACCAAACGAATCAGCCTGGTGACACATTTTGCATGTTTCCAAGAAATCGTGTCCTCAGAAATAATTTTCAGTGGTGTCTCATTACTTAGAAAGGAAGCATTGACTGCACAAAAGCAGTCACTAAGAACAACATGTGGTGTTCACTGCTGATTGTCAAGTAGGAATGTATGCAAATAATTAAAGATTTTAACGGCACCATCACAGCATATAAGTTTGCTATTGAAATTCGCCATAAATATTCCATCACTGTTTGAGAAGGTCAGTGATGTCCATACCTACAACATTAGAAGAAAAAATTACCTTTGTTGCCTGTTCTGAGCTGTCATTAGGTCAGAAAGGAGTGGAAAGTTCAGCAACAAAAATTTTTGTCATTTGCCCAATAACACAAAATGTGAGAAAGGTAGCAAAACAAGTTTTAAATCTAACATAAAATCACTTCTTTGGACAATGCCTTCTATTCCATGGACGAAAGGCTATTTAAAAACTGGTAGCTTGAAGAAATCCTGGTTTTTAGGTGTAGTTGCATGAGTAGAACTAAAAAATAGCTTGTTTATTAATGTTAAAACCTCTCATTTATTCATATACTCTAAACTGACACGTTCCACATCATTCCAATGAAAGAATAGTTCTGATGATTTATGGGTCATGTAGCAAACAAACTGACTTACTAAATAACTCAAGGAAATATTACACTGCAATATTATCTGATGGTCGACAAGGAGATGAGTTGGTTGTTTTTTGTTGACACTGAGCTACTGCAACAACATGTGAAACCGGACATTGAGGTACTGCTACAACACGCGAAGTCACATTATTTCAGCATTTGCGTCGAATGCTGCAACGTAGATCATCTCAACTGTAGATCTAGGAACATATTTTTGACTGATATATGAACGGATAACAGGTCCACTGCTAATCGTACTGACATAATCCACCAATGATTTACCCAGCATTAGTCCATCATCTAAAAAATTACTGAAAATTCTTCTTGGCCGACAATTTGAACATGAAACACATAATGAAGTTGTTTGAAACGATGAATCTTAACTGAACAAATTTTTGATTCCCTCATTGAGGATACAACTTCGGTCCACAAAAGCTAATGTTTAATTTTAAGACTTAGTTTACATTATCACTAATTAAACTTTCAAACTGTTTCACTAAAATCTTCTTCCAAACCACTATTTATAAAATCAGTTTTCACGTGAAACATTGTTTGATGTACATATGATATACTCGAGCCAAAGCTAGAAGAATATGCAGAGATTCACACCTAATAACAGTGGAGAAATTTCTCCATAGTGAACTCTGGGATTCTTGGAATATCCGTTTCTACGTAATATAGCTTTATACCTCATTACAATACCGTCCGTTTTGAGTTTACTTTTGGAAACTTATTTATAACCAATAGATTGACGAGCTGGAGGTAGATTCACCAAGTCCCAATTATTATTTATTGCCAACGCGGGCTAGTATCTTTCATTCACCTGTTCCACTTTTCAGAGTCTCTGCATACTATCGTCTCCTTGCAGATTTGTTGTTCATAAATGATTGCTGGGCAAGCCACAGTTTCGGAAACGAATTAGAAGGTGAAGTTCATCGTGATTTCTAAGTTTCATTACAAATTGAGCAATCTTCTCAGCGACACAGGATCCTTGATCTTGTGTGATTACATCTCCAGTTCCGGAGGTGGTTAAATGTTATGATCCTCTGCTTCTTCCGGGAAATTGTATTCGCACGTAAAGTTGTCGGTCTGAGTTGTTTAGAACACATTGTGATACTTTCATTTTAAACCATGTCTCATGAAACAGATATTTTCTTTATTACAGGATAATACATCCCACATTGTTATTGTGACCATTGTAACCAACCACCATCACGTTCCTTGAGTTGCTTTGACATTTGGATGGAAAATGATTGAGTTTATGCGTGAAGCATTCGGCACCAAACATCCTCAAATTGCTTCCCAAACAGTTTCTCATAATGTTACTATTCACTAATAGACTTACACGGACAATAGTTTAAGATGGAATCCGCCGTGTTGAAAATGCAGTATCCTCCAGGACACTAAACCTCCATAAATGTTTCACAATCTAGTCGACCCTGCAGGATAGTATAGACAAAGTGCAGCAAAACTGGTCGTTGACGATTATTCAGTATTGCAAAACTGAAGTTAATCTGTGCGTGGATTACCTTTGTGAATCGGCACTTGGAACTTACTCCTAAATGCCTGACGTAATCCCTTATAGCAGACCTCATAGCGTATTAGAAATCTCAGGAGCTGCAAGACGTCTAACATTGTTGCTATGTTTGGATGAGCGGGCAGTTAAAAAGTATTGCGGTATGCTGTTAGCATGCATTTATTAAAAAACACCGTAAAATGATTCACGTATAGTCACTTTGATACAATTAATCTCAAAGGTGTTCGCCCCTGGTAGTTGAGTGGTTAGCGCGACAGAATGTCTGTCGTAAGAGCCCGGGTTCGATTCCCGGCTCGGTGGCAGATTTTCTCCGGTTAGGGATGGGTGTTGTCATTTCATCCCCATCGACACGCAAGTCGCAGAAGTGGCGTCAAATCGAAAGACTTACACCCGGCGAACGGTCTACCCCACGGGAGGACCTAGGCACACGACATTCACATTTTATCTCAAAGGTTGCTGAAAATCGATGGCATATGCGATACAGAGATCAGATCTCGAGTGCATCCTAGCTCCGCATGTAACATAAATATCTAAATCACTTCTTATGACATGAGAAATATTCGTACTTTGTTAGCAGAATATGAAGCGTTATTTGTTTCTTAAAGTAAACAGTTTACTGCGTAGTGGAGTTATGTAAAAGCGTTAATTAGACTTAGGCTACGCCTGGCATTTATTATGGGAATAGTGGACTCTAATAATATTCTTTTCGCGACTAAATGTTGGTAGTTTCCCACTACTTAAGATCACCAAGGTAGATCTACACAGATGACTCGCTCAGGATCCCCATCTTCAATGGTATATTTTCAGCGCCATTCCGTAGTAACGGCGTCGCTGCCTGTGTTCCAACGATGGGAACCGCCACATTATTCGTCGCTGTAGCAATCTATATGGTGATTATTATTAAGGTTAAAAAAGCCTCGAAGCGACATAGATGACGCTAAGACAAGTAATTTAATACAAAACACATTGGGTCGCAAATTTAATGCTCTCGACATTCGATGCACTCGATAAGCTATACATGTCACCCGTATTGTTTCAAATTGTGGGCACATGTAGGAGCTCAGTCTTCATTGACTTGACGCAGTGTTGGTAAACCACAGTTCCTGAGCTAGGAAATGTTAAGTGCTACTAGTCATCTGTAACCTTAAGCTCTGGGCATTCTTGGGCGACCTACAAGCGTTGCGCTCAAGGTTAGCTACATGCAGATAGGGTAGGTTGTTGTTAAGATGATACAGTTATTAGCGGACGACCAGTGGGGAACTTGTCGGGCCTCATTTGTATAAGGCTTATCCAGGCAAGTGAAGCTGAATATTAGTGGTCTCAAGTTTCTCCTGCTGCTCTTAGAGGAAGTTCAGGGGAAAGTTAAAAAAAGAATGAATACTCTCAATGTGCTGGAAGTGATAACACCCACGCTATCAAATGAGCTGTAGATTCGTTGTGGAGATCTTCAACTCAAGAAGTAGTCCTATGTATAAGAGGTCCACCAAAATCTGTGAAGCACTTGAGGATTGGCACACGTTGAAACTGTGTATTACGTGAAGCGGAACATTTACACAAAATTTAAGCTTGTGATAATTGCAGCTATTACTGTCTATTCCAGGCATAATATAAAGTCTTCGCCTAGTTATTGTGCGCTTTTAAAATAAAATAAAGTAACCGAATTTGCCTCTGAAGTATTAAGCAGGGAGACAAATTATTACTAGGCCGAATGCAGATGCAATCAACGATAATTCATGTGACACAAACTACGATGGATTATAGTTTAAGTAATAAATGTCTATTGCCTGTAAAATTCACTCGTTAATTCGTAGGATGGGGAAAGAAGCTACACGATTAAGTAATTTAAAAAAAGACTGAGCACACAATACACTGGTTAATTTACACACTATGGAAAACAATAAATAAAATAGCTGGGTAACACAGACTGTGTTCACAGCTAAAATCTAACAGAAACTGGCCTCCACATTAGCTGACATATGATTAAAATCTAACCAACACGCAATGCATTTAAGCTATGTGTCGTTCGTAGAAGAAACTAATCAGTGAATTGGCTAAAGTCCAAACCCAGAAATTCAAGCTGTGCTGAACTACTGGCAGAAATCAATTTGAGTTCTGACTACTACAGAAAAATTCCAAGCCCAAACAAACAGGTGTGAAATGCACTTATCTTAAGAAAACACTGAACACGTCGGACGACTAGAGATACGGCGCTCATTTTCACAGGACATGTACATATTTATGTTCTGCAGAAATTATAAGCATTTGAATCATGACGGCTCGCGGGTTCAAGGTCAACATTGATATCGCGGCGCAACACCACTTACCGGTAAAATGTACCTGCAGCCCTCGTTGTTGCTATAAACCGAAGGTAATGGATCAGTATGACTTGAGCAAACGTGCAAGATGCCTCGAGCGAACCGCACTGTAAGATCAGTGGGCTTGGAAGAGGGCGCATTATTGGCATGTGATGCAACCACCCGGGAAATTGCTATTCACGTAGGACGACGTGTATTGACAGTGTAACGGATGTCTGATGAACGGTTCACGGAAGGCCGTAGACTCCCGAGAAGGTCGACACCTCATCCGAATGGCTCTGCACGACAGCTCTGCGTCCTCCTAGGCTCTGGCACAACAGTGGAACAGTGGCACACATCGTACACTACCAGGGCTGACAGTCAGTCGCCATATATTACGGCATGGGTTACGTACACGTTGTCCACTTCTCCACCTACCTTTGATGAATGTGCAGAAACATGCAGACGACAATGGTGTATGGAACGACGTCACTGGGAATGGGAACGGTATCAGATAGTGTTTTCGTACGAATCCAGGTTCTGTTTGTTTGAAAATGATGATAGCATTTTGGTTCGCCGCAAACAAGGGGAGCGGCATCACAGTGACTGCTTTCGCACAAGACATACATCAATATCTCAAAGCCTTATGGTGTGGGGTGCTATTGGGCACAACCGCAAATCACACTTGTTGCGTGTCCAGGGCACTGTGACTAGTGCGACCTGTAGCCATACCTTTTATGCACAACAACCAAGACGCCATTTTTCTGCAGTACAATGTAAGATCACATGCTGCTGTACAAACACGTGCCTTCTTGATGTCACAGGATGTCGGTCTTTTTCTTTGGCCCGGCAGATTATCAAACTTGTCGCCAATCGAAAATATGTGGGGTGTGGTGAAACGATGGGTGCAGTGGTGTGGACCGGCCAGGGTGGCCGAGTGGTTCTAGGCGCTTCAGTCGGGAACCGCGCGACTGCTACGGTCGCAGGTTCGAATCCTGCCTCGGGTATGGTTGTGTGTGATGTCCTTAGGTTATTTAGGTTTAAGTATTTGTAAGTTCTAGAGGACTGATGGCCTCCGATGTTAAGTCCCATAGTGCTCAGTTCCATTTGAACCATTTTTTGCAGTTGTGTGACCCAGTGCCAAACCCCACAGATGAACTTCTGAACCAGGAGAGTGCTGCATGGATGAGTATACCGTAGAATGCCATTTACGCCTTACACGCACTGATGCAATCAGGCGTGGAACAAGTTACCAGGGCTCAGGCGGCCGGAGTGCCCGAGCGGTTCTAGGCGCTACAGCCTGGAACCACACGACCGCTGCGGTCGCAGGTTCGAATCCTGCTTCGGGCATGGGTGTTTGTGATGTCCTTAGGTTAGTTAGGTTTACGTAGTTCAGAGTTCTAGCGGACTGATGACCACAGCTGTTAAGTCCCATAGTGCTCAGGGCCATTTGAACCATTTTGAACCAGGGCTCATGTTGGACACTGTGTCTACTTGGCAACAGGACACATTCTGACCGGGGTATGCTGATCATTTCTGCAGAACACACTAATGTACATGTCCTGTGAGTATGAACGTCCTGTCTCCAGTCTTTCAAGGATATGCGCTGCAAGATCACCACTGTGACCAGCCCAGATCTTTCCTCGTTAACTGCGAACCATTCTGTGAGAAACTGCACTATGGTCACGGCTCATTTAAAGCCTGTGACATCCCCGTCATCTAAACAACACGCATCCAATGTCACTCAATGGCGTTATACTTTCAGCAAACAAATTCACAACTTTTTATGCATAAATTACAACAAAAATCTGACAGCGCTATTGGCTACGCACTAACATTCGAATCAAAACTGATACTTTACACTTAATTTTTTGTGCAGCTATTTGCCAACAATTTAAAGTTAAGCAAATGCAAAGTTTGAGTGCAGTACTAAAAATCAGTTCATAATCTCTTTGCGATCAAATGTTACAGTAAATATAAATGTGGCGCCACTACCTTACTGAATTTTTCCTCCTCTTTCCATTGAAGAAACCAGTATAATGATAAGTGCAACAGATTTTAAGTGAAGATTAAAATTATACAAATTTATAGACAGCTAATTATAATACACACATAAAATGTAAGTCTTACGAACCACATTTTGGATGTGGTATGTAATTACGTCAGCCTGTCCTTGTTGCCTTGCTAATTGCATATGTGTGCTGTATGAATTTTTATATTGATTTTTAATTAAAGTTCAGTTCAAAGATGTCTCACAGCCCAGTAAAGCATGCGAGGAATTCAATCGAAGCGCAACACTGAAAGCCAAATTGTAGTACATGCTCCCTTTTGTACCATAAATATTATAAACGTTATTAAATATGTGCTGTGTTTTAGTGACAAAAATTATCTCAGTGGTGTATCTTCACACATATATTAACGAGAATGATAAATGTTCCTGTCACAGAACGAAAGTGGCGAAAACGTACTGGGGAGATTTGGGGACGTAAAAGAAGGGAACCAGCTTTCCGACTTATCAGGCAACTTCAGAGACACTTAAATCAATATTCGCGTATATTTACTTGTTAGTATAGTGCCAATGTCATGTAATGTAATGCGTCGTGTCAAGTTAAATTAACGTGATACATGATGTCATGTCGTATGAGATGACGCATGCCATCATGTCATCCAACACAGCATTTGCAATTTCATACAATATGCTACTACGTGACATTAAAGTTTACATTCGCACGCATCCCCTATTTGGGATACTTCATGTTATAGATACACCCCCACTCACAGATTCTTCCGAAAGGAGACGCATGTCACTCTTTAGAAGCACATAAACTTATGTCTGTTTGTTCTTGCACCCCTCACCATACATATAACAGCGGGTGGGTTTGGTGGATAAACTATCCCCTTCGGGAAAAAATCAGCACCACACCAAAAATTTAAAACAAAGAGTATTTCCCGCAACAAAACCATTCCTATGGAGTTTTATCCCTCAGAAAAACTATTTTTTTTAGCTATCACATGTATGCTTTAAAGTGATGTGCTTTTATGTATCGTTTCCTATGGGTGAGGAATTTTCTAGATTCTAGGCACAGAATCAGGAACTTTACGAGAAAAGTTCTAAGGTCCAGGTGTGCCAATACGTTGCTGCTGAGAGAGCTCACTGCGCTGAGGAAGTAGGGTTAACTGGCAAAGAAGGTAAATTACGTCGAGATGTTTTAGTTTAAATGTCTTTGAAGCTACCAGGTAACGTGAAGAGCTACTTCCACTCTTTTATATCCCTAACTTTGATCAGCATATAATATCCTTTTTTCTGCAACGAAATGAGCATTTTCCATTCTCGTTCCCAAATTCTACTCTACAATGATTTTGACATTGGATCGCGAAAGCTTGACAACCGATGTAGAAATTTATTGACGCGGATGACGAGTGATCCACATAGACTTTTTATTGTCTTTTGAATCATGTTGCTTATATCGCGACAACGGATAAATCTTTCACAAATCAACAGGACGTACATACATGTACATGTCTACCTTCTTACAGAATTTTAACCGATTCGAAGAAGTCTGTAAGGTAGAATTAGCACACGTAAAATAAATAAATAAATAAATAAAACCGTTTTCGCATATAAAATCCGAATGAAGTTGGATTTTTTAAAACTAATTTTCTGTTTTCATTCAGTTCACGTAAGTTTAAAGTATAGAAGTGGTGCCCTTCAGAAACCTCCAACAGTAACGTGATTTTTGCATCTAAAATCCAAACGAAACAAGAATTTTCAATGGGTTAAAAAGTACAGAAGTTCAAGGTCCAATTCATCTGTGGACCACATTTGAACCATCAGTCCCGCTCCTGTACCGAGTTATTTAAGGGTGACTCATTTTGTATGTAGTATCCGAATGGTGCACGTGCAAATGGTGAGATTAGCTGAGCTTAATTTCAACCCAGTCAAAATCCTTTGCAAAAGGAGATAATCGATTCGTACAATTTTTCTGTGCACCAGCACCTGTCCGTCCCTCAAACTTTGCTTAAAATACTGCAACACAGCTGCAGTAAGACAGATGTTCAAGTGGCTGTCCAAGTGGCCGCTGGTCTGGGATAAACAATAATTTATTTACCTCCTGTTCCTTGCTCCAATAGGAACCGAACACTAAGACCCCTAAATATCGATTCTGCGTGAGTAGTATGTCTATGTTCGTTCTGGAACACTGAAGACGTATATACGCAACGAAGACGCTTACTACACCGCACCATACCCATCTGAGTCATCGTGGTATGGCCGTTGTCCAAGGTCGAGCAGCCGTCCAGATGAGACGGTTATGTCCCCTCACACACACATATACACTCGCACACACACACACACACACACACACACACACACAATGTTTACAATTACAGTTTTCTCTGTGTGTATGTACAAGACGTTAAAATTTGAATAATTTAACATCGCAATGTTGTGAACTTCCCTTTCTTACGAATTATCAGTTCAAGTAATAAAAGGGTCGGTTTAGGCCGGTTGAGGTGGAAAAAAGACCTTGCGTGTGTCATTTTTCCAGTGTGTTGTGCAAGTGTATGTTAGTTCGATTTATGTACCACGGAAATAGGTCGATCGGTCAACCACTAACAAAGTTCGGTTTAAGTACCACGGAGATAGTTCGTTCTGTGTACCACGTCCTGTGCACCACGATTGATCAAGTCTGTCGCTGTCCTTCGACTTTACCAGAAGAGTGGCGGCGGCAAGGAGAACTGGAGCGAAATGTAGCAGCCAAGATTACTCACCCCTTGCAGTAATGGGAACTACACCAAAATGGTAGCAGGTAAGAGCCCGCCTGCGGGATCGCAAATTTTAGAAATGGAAGTCGTACCACCAATATCTGCATCTGAGAAACTGCACTTTACGTATTCTGAAAATTTCCGTTGACCAGTTTGCAGTGTATCCTTTGTCAAAGACTGTCTTCTGTTTGCTAATACTGACATAATCGCCAATATTAAGTTTCGAAGGGCGTGGATCGATCGTTTTGATTTTATTATACACCTCCGCTGGCTGCATTTTAATTTTCCTGTGTTTCGTGTGATTATATTGCTTTAAGAATCCTTGTACAGTATTAATCAATTTGTAGGAGCCCTGAGCAGTAAATTTTCTGAACATAAGACTCTTCAGAGTTCTGCTGAAACGTTCAACTACGGAAGCTTTCATATTTGAAAAAGGGGACTAATGATTAATTCTGAGATGTTGCATTAACTTTTTGAAACTAGTATAGTAGAATTATTTCCCAATATCAGTTTGTAAGTGTAACGGAACCCGCCTGCTTTCTGTGTAAATTCTTTTAAGCGCGTTTGCAACTGCAATACCGCCTTTAGTCTTCAGAGCAGCAACCCATGCGCATTTGGAATAAACATCAACAACTGTTGATAAAAATTTATATCCAGAATTCCATTTCGAATATGCAATCATGTCAATTAAGTATGCTTGATGGAGGTTGCCAAATGCTTTTGTGATAACTGCCCACTAGGATACGTTCAACGGGCTGGACGATGAAGCTCATCAGCAATCGCAGCTTGCATCTCTCTTTAACTTGATGCTTATTGAAAACATCTGCCCAAGCCCAGTTCAACGCCTTTGGGTACTCAACAAAAGTGGACCACTACTGTTAGTAATAACGTCTCTACTCAGGTATTAGGGGAAATTGAATTAATGATGGACGACAAAATAAAAGAATTGCAAAGGCAATTACAATCTGTTCGGGAGGGAAACAAGGAAATGTGGGAGGAAAACAAACCAATTCAGGAGAAAATCAAAACTAAATTGCACACGTTAACAGATACTGTCAATAATTTGCGATCCGAACTTACTGAGATGTTCGATGAAAAACATGATCAGCTCAGAGAGGGGTGTAAAGTGGAACGTGAAGAAATCGAAACGGAAACCCAAGAATTTCGGACCCACGTTGACAAAAAAAAAAAAAAAAAAAAAAAAAAAAAAAAAAAAAATGCAAGAAAATAATTGAACTGGTTAGTAAAGCTCATGAGAAAACACAGGCGCAAAATGATGAGATCATTAAAATCAATAATACAAGCGAGAAGAACTAAAATCGATGAGTATAATGGTTACCGATGTACGGATCTAGTGCATTTAATTGAACAATGAAGTAGACTAAATCCGTAACATAACTACTGGCGGTGACGAAAAGTCAGTCGCATTTAGTAAAGAGAACTTACGTAACGAAATTAATGCTGTGAGTTCAGAACTCACAGAAGTTACGACTTTAAATCACAAATTTAATTGAAATATCAACAACTAGTGACAGAAGAATACTGGTGCTCCACAGCAATAAGGGCCAACAATATGAAAATTGTCAAGAAAAAAATTTTTAATTTGAAAACGCGCTTATTTTTCGTAAGTCAAGTTAAAGTGCCACCTCCAGCATGTGACCAGATGAGAAGAAACGCCGATTCCAAGAACTATCCCACTGAAGACGCATTAAAGTAAAATGCAATACACGTCTAAAGGAAATAAAATACACTGCAGCAAGAAAAGACAGTTTTCGTTTATAAAACGAATATCTTTTCGCAATGTTCGCTCGAAAACTCGTTGAAACGGATCTGCGTTCACTGACAATAGAAATTCCTGTCAATTCTAGAGCTTCGTAGGCACGCTGAACAGTCCGCGTTGATATACCAACAAATCTATCTTCTATGATCCTTTATCTCTACATTGAGCAAATAGTACAGGCAAAAAGGGAGACGTTTGAAAAGGGAATTAAACTTCAAAGAGAAGAAATGAAAACTTCCGAGTTAGCAAGATTAGCATTTCTCAAAACACAAAATTTGCATATATCGAATATGAATTAAAGTGCTAGGAATTCATTTCACAGTTCAGACAAGGAGAGAAAATTTGAACAACAGTGTTACAGAAAGAAGGTTATATACGTGGAAGAGACCTGGAGACACTGGAAGGTTTCATATTGATTATATAATGGTAAGACAGATTTCGGAACCAGGTTTAAATTGTAAGGCATTTCCAGGGACAGATGTGGACTCTGCCCACATTTTATTGGTTATGAACAGCAGATTAAAAGCGAAGAAACTACAAAAAGGCTGGAATTTAACGAGGTAGGACCTGGATAAAGTAAAAGAACCAGAATCTGTACAGAGTTTCAGAGGGAGCATTAGGGAACGACTGACAGGAACGGGGGAAATGAATACAGTAGAAGGCGAATGGGTGGCTTTGAAAGACGAAATAGTGAAGACAATGGAGGACTATGTTCGTAAAAAGATGAAGGCTTGTAGAAGTCCATGGCTAACACAAGAGATATTGAATTTAATCGATGAAAGGAGAAAATATAAAAAAACATGCAATAAATGAGGTAGGTGAAAGGGAATACAAACGTCTAAATGAGATCGACAGGAAATGCATAATGACTAAGCAGGAATGGCTAGAGGCGTATATTACTAGTGGTAAGATAGATGCTGCATAAAGGAAACTTAAAGAGACCTTCGGAGGAAAGAGAACCACTTGTATGAATATCAAGAGCTCAGATGGAAAACCAGTCCTAAGCAAAGAAGGGAAGACAGAAAGTTGGAAAGAGTATATAGTGAGTGTATACAACGGTGATGTACTTTAAGGCAATATTATGGTAATGGAAGAGGACGTAGATGAAGATGAAATGGGAGATATGATACTGCGTGAAGAATTTGACAGAGCACTAAAAGACCTAAGTCGAAACAAGATCACGGGAGTAGACAACATTCCGTTAGAACTACTGATAGCCTTGGGTGAGCCAGCCATGACAAAACTCTGCCATCTGGTGGGCAAGACGCATGAGACAGGCAAAATACCTTCAGACTTCAAGAAGAATACAATAATCCCAATCCC
Source organism: Schistocerca nitens (assembly GCF_023898315.1). NCBI lineage: Eukaryota > Metazoa > Arthropoda > Insecta > Orthoptera > Acrididae > Schistocerca > Schistocerca nitens. The sequence goes on along the minus strand of NC_064618.1, from coordinate 476,428,452 downwards.
AAAGAAAGCAGGCGTTGACAGGTGTGATAGAAGATAGGTTAAGGAAAGATAAAACCTACGTTTATAGCATTTGTAGACTTAGAGAAAGCTTTTGACAATTTTGACTGGAATATTCTTTCAAATTCCAAAGGTTGCATGGGTAAAATACAGGGAGCAAGAGGGTATTTGCAATTTGTACAGAAACCAGAAGGCGGTTATAAGAATCGAGGAGCACAAAAGGGGAGCAGTGGTTGAGAAGGGAGTGTGACAGGGTTGTAATCTATCCACGATGTTATTCAAAATGTATAATAAGCAAGCTGTAAACGAATTAAAAGAAAAATTTGGAGTAGTAATTAAAGTTCAGGGAGAAGAAATAAAAACTGTGAGGTTTATCAGTGGCACTGCAATTTTCGCAGAGACAGCAAAGGACTTGCAAGAGCAGTTGAATGGGACGGGCAGTTTCTTGAAGGGAGGATATAGGATGAACATCAACAAAGGCAAAACGAGGATATTGGAATGTAGTTGAATTATATCAGGTGATGCTGAGGGAATTAGATTAGGAAATGATGCACTTAAAGTAGCAGATGAGTTTTGCTATTTGGGAAGCAAGATAATTGATGGTGGTCGAAGTAGGGAGGATATAAAATGTAGACTGGCAATAGCAAGAAAAACGTTTCTGAAGAAGAAAAAATTGTTAACATCGAATACAGATTTAAGTCTCAGTAAGTCCTTTCTGAAAGTAATAGTCTGATGTGTAACCATGTGTGGATGTGGAATGTGGACGATAAACAGTTTAGACAAAAAGGGAATAAATACTTTTGAGATGTGGTGCTACAGTAGAATGCTGAAGGTTAGATGGGTAGATCATGTAACTAATGAGGAGGTACTGAACAGAAATGGGGAGAAGAGATATTTGTTTGTTTTGGATTGTGGGGAAGAGATATTTGTGTTACAACCTGATCAAAAGAATGGATCGGTTGGTGGGACGCATTCAAAGGCATCAAGGGATCACCAATTTAGTACTGGAGAGAAGCGTGGGGAGTGAAAATCGTAGAGGGAGACCAAGGGATGCATACAGTAAGCAGATTTAGAAGGATGTAGGCTGCAATAGTTATTCGGAGATGAAGAGGCTTGCACAAAATAGAGTACCATGGAGAGCTGCATCAAACCAGTCTTTGGTCTGAAGACCACAACGACACAACGACAGTTTTATAGAAGAACGCTATAGATTATACAGGTACATTCGATAACCAACGAAGAGTTTTTAACTTGTATTGCTGAGAAAAGAAAATTACGACATAATTTCGCTGGAAGAAGAAATCAGTTGGTAAGCCCATCCTGAGGGATCACAGAAATGTCGATTTGGTAATTTTGGTAAGTTTCATGAGTAAAAATTGAGGAGGGAAACCGAGACTAGCCTACATGAAGCATGTTCAACTGGGTGCAAACCGCGTTGTTAGAGAGAAGAAGAGGTTCGCACAGGATATACTAGCGTGAACATTTACGTCTTCATTTAAAAGACCACAACAATTTACTTTCCAGTCACATTAATGTGACCTCCTGTCAAAAGCCTGAATAATCATCTTTGGCAGTGCAGACCATTGCGAGAACATATACAGCAAGAGAGTCAACTGGGTTTTGGAAGGTACTGACAGGGATGTGGAGTCATGCCGATTCCAGCGCTGTGGTCAACTGCGCTAGATTTCTCGGTTCAGAATCCATGACACGAACTCTCTGATAGTGGTGGTTCCATAGATTCTCAGTTGGGTTTAAAATCTGGAAGTTTGGTGGTCATGGGAGTAGGCTAAACAAATCCTGGTGCTCTTCAAACCACGCACGTAGACTGCAAGCTGCGTGACACGTTGCATTGTCCTGCTCATAGATGTCATCATGCCTATGAAAAACAAACTGCCTTTAGGAGAGGACATGGTCCCCCAGGGATGGATGCGTACATTTGTTGATCCATTACGCCTTCCAGAATGACGAGATCACCCACGGTATGCCACAAAAACATTCCCCATAGAATAATGTTCGCTCCTCCAGCCTGAAAGTGTTGCTCTCAGACGTATCTCGCCATACACGCTCACGGCTATCTGTCAGATGGAACATGATTCACCTGCGAAGGCAACCTATCGCCACTCAGTTCGGAATGCTAAATTGTACTTATATTTCGGAAATATAGGGGTAGGGCGGTGTAGTAAGCGTCCTCGTTGCGTATATACGTCTTCAGAGTGTTCCAGAACGAACATAGACATACTACTTGCGTGATAAATAAATTTTGGCTACAGGGCTTCCACGCTGTAAAGATACAAATAATATCTGGATACTGGCAGAATTTTGTCGCTTTCCTCTTTTGATTTGACATATTGCACTTCATGATATCTATTGCGACTTGCGCTCTAGGCTTCCAAACGCGAACAATGTACACTTATAACACAAAACTTTAAGGCCGCTCGCTACCGCGACGTTAGATGCCGCCTACAAGCAGAGCAGACACGGTCGGGGGATCACCTTGCAAATGTATGGGCTGCAAATAGGGAAATCCATTGAGATAAATGCCTTCGACAAAGGTCAGATTATTATTTCTCTTAGCCTATGAACGAGCATCTGGAAACCGATGAATCCGGTCGAATGTTCACGCGCTACTGTCGTTAGCATCCACGGAAAGAGGTAGAAGGACAGTGAAACTATCACTAGGCGCTAAATGGTTCGATGTCAACAACTCTTCACAGAATGTGGGGTTAGGAGGCTTCTCTGCTCTGTGAAGTAGAATAAATAGTGATCTGTGGTAGCTCAGCCGAAAGAGCACAATGCTGGGCCACGCACAAGCGTTTCCGACCACACCGTTCATCGTACATTGTTGAACATGGAGTTCCGCAGCACACCACTCCTCCATGTTCACACGTTCACCCAACGACTTCGTTAATTACGATTGCAGTGGGCACGGGACCACCGGGATTCGGCCATCGATCAATGGAAACGTGTCGGCTCTTCGGGTTCGTCACATTTTTACTATACCAGGTCGAGGCTCGTCACCACAAAGGCCGTCATCGAGATGAACAATCTGCGCGCCACAGAGGCAGGTTGGTGGAAGCAGTATTATGCTCTGGGAGACATTCTCCTGACAAGGGATATAGTAACTGAAGACGCACTGACAGCTGCAAACCACCGGCATACCTTCATACTTGATGTCTTCCCCGATGTCATCTTTCAGCAGTATAACAGTCGGTGTCTCGGACACAGAACAGTACTACAATGGTTTGAGGAGCATTATAGTTAACTCACGTTGATGTCTCGGCGACCAAGTTCGCCTGATGTAAATCCTACGGAACCCATCTGGGATTGCATGACCTTAGCATAGACATATAATGCCACATACCTACGCACGCCTACCAACGAGCTGTCGGGTCCGGGATACGCAGAATCAGTTAAGTACTTTGTTCCAAACACGGACAACTATGCCCTTATGCAGGTGGTCATAATGTTATGGCTCATCAGTGTAGATTAGAATGTGCCTTTGTGTGCACTGTCGTCGAAACTGAAGCAATGTCCGCTAGTTTGAATCCGACAGATCCACATGGCTCTCTCGCCCGGTGGCCGCTGATCAACCACACGGCACTGGAAGCTGCCGTACGCCAGCAGCGACCGTACCCACCAGAACCTTGCCTGAAGCTGTCGTGCATGGCCGCAGTGGTAACGAAAACGTAAAAGCTAAGCACCGCTCTAAACCAAAACTCACCACTCTCGCGGTAATGTAGTCCACCGCACCACAAGTTCTTGAGACGTTACAGAATCACACAACACCCTTCATTCTCGGAAGGATATTGTAACGTGCAGAGACCTATAGCATCTAAGTGTAGCGGGGCTAAAGAAAAAATGGAAAGTTTTTGGCGCAACGGATGTCATAAATCAAGGCGAGTGATCAAGAATTACAAAAGACAGCTATATTTGTTCTGTTCTTAAGTTCCTCAATGTTATTTTATTACATTATAGCAGGATTAATTCACTTGAAAGTGAGACAATGTGTCCCTGACCACATGTGATGTTCCTAGCGTCAGCACTGTTGACATGTCGCCACAGCATGCAGTGGATGGACAACTTGCACATAACATGGCCAAGCTGCACATGTAGATGGGGACACTTGTTCAATCCTCTGTTCTGTACAAAACGCAGAGGCCACCATGCTGTTCGGGGCCATGACTGCCAAAAATTCTTGCATATGAAGAATATTCAGGAGATAAAATTGACGAGGAGAATATCCTGCCTGGAAACACTAGAATATATTGTTTGTCTGAGTAACTGTCTGCATCTCCAAATTCATTTGCATCAGTGGTGAAAACAATATTTCAAAAAAGGTATTTCTAAACGCAGACCCTGCCAATCCAAGCTGTCATGAAAGTTGTACTTACAAATGTTCATGTAATGGATGAGTTGTAAGGACATGCAACCAGTGAACGCCACAGACAAATGATTTCCTCGTGGTACTCATTGAGCATATTGTATACTGCAAGAAATCTTTTAACAAATCTTCGAGCTAAAAATTCGTCACTTCAGGCATGTAGACCAAAGTTGATCCGTGTGTCCTTCATGACATTATCACCACCCCGTCCATCTAATGATAAAGGCGTGGTTAAGAGGTCTACACCGATATGATATAGCCCAAAGCCATCAGTCCCACCTCAGGTCTCTTGTGTGGTGAATCTTCGAATACGTGCCCTACAGTGTTCCGTGAGAACTGAATAGTGTATCTCCTAAGTATTCCGACTTCAGTTTCAAGATTATTTCTGTTACACTATCATTATGGGCTACTGTGATACGTTGCGCGTCTCTAAAGTCGTTTAATATCTGTTACTAATCATATTTCAAAATATTCCAGACGATGAAACTATATTCTATAATTCATAGCAGTCGCCTCTTGCTTGCAGTTTCCTTTGAAAACCCACACTACTTTCTCATAACCAGTCAATGCGCTGTTCCTAATGCTGATTTCAGATTATATTCATGTTTCATATGCTTCTTAGTATTATAACTGAAAACTTAGCAGAGGTGAAGTGTTCGAGATATTTTCCATCACCGTTGTAATCGGGTACTATCAGGTTCCTTCTTTCTGTAACAGGTATTATGTCACTTGTATCCACATTTAAGAATGCGTGACATACACCACCCCAACTAAACTCTTTGTGCTGATAGAAACGGTATCCGTATACAAATAATATTGAACTTAGCAGCTGAATTAATCTTAGTAGAAGTTGGTAAATGGAACTTATGTTTGAAATTACTGTCTGGAATAAAACTGGGCTGGGCTTGGAGTAAACAGAATGGACATTGAAATAATCAATTGATATGTTAAGTCCTGGAATTATGTAGCATTTGACTGCTCGTTAGTATAAATGCATCAGTCCTTACAGGGGCAACCTGTGCTGTCTACATTAGATCAGCACTTGGAAAAAAATTATTATTAAGAACGTACGCACACATCTAACTACAAGAGCATTATCCCCAGTGATCGGTTTACAAAACCACACAAACGATTACAAGTATTCATAAATATGAAAACGTATGGGTGTAATTTTAATTGTCTGCAAAAGCTTCAACTAAATTACCCACCTGATTCACACAAATAACTTGTATACCGAGTTAAAAGTCACTGGATTTATCCTGACAAATCTGAAAGTCACAAATGGATTTCGCTCTGCTGCTACAAAATATTGCACAAAAAATTTAAGTAAATCATTTAAAGGGTAATCAGGGCCTGACATAGACCTAAGTACTTCTCCTGCAATCGACAGTGAGGAGATGTTTCCATGATTACCGAAGAATTATTTGGGTGGCCGAAATAAATTGTGTACACCTGTTTATCTAAACAATATATGTCGGCACTGATAGTATTTTGCAACCAGTGAAGAAAGTCATTAATTATATGTAAGTCTACCCCTTAAGAAAATTTATATTATAATGATTCATTGTCTTACAGAAAAATTACGAATGAAAGGCAATGAAGAAATATAATTTCAAGAACTCTTTTGATAACATTTTTGGGCAAGAGTGTGAAATGGTATGCAAAATGAAACAAACTGGGAATGCACATAGTTCCCAAATAAAAGAATTTTTCGAAATATTCCAACAACAAAAAGACAGATCATCCTCAATAAATATCGTCTCCAGCGAGAGTTTACCTTCATTGTAACTGAAAGATGCTAATCAAAGAAGATACAAACCCTGATGGACCAATAAGGAATGGATACGCCGATCTACTTTGCAGCTTCGTAAAGAACCCTCAGGCAAAACCCTCACTAAAAACGGCTCAGTGAATTTCGAAGTTCGTAACGTATCTGAATTCGGAATTCTTATGAAAAATGGTATGTAAAAATGCGAGCGAAAACCAGTTGGGAACGATATCAAAGTTGGCTGCTGCAAAGCACTTTACACCCAGTGCTAGATTTCGATAAAGGACACCGCCAACAAGAGTGTCGTGGTCTACGTACTTCAGACACCGGAACAAGATCAGCCCTAAACTGTAATGCAACTCAACGGAACACTTATGCCTACAATCATCACTACCCACAAAACACCAAAGTAATCAGAAGTGCAAGGTCCACGTTACGATACGAAGATTACCGCTCTGAGTGACCTGACAGTGAACTTAGAATTCGGGAAAATATGTCGCGATAATTTGTATTCTCGCTTTGTGAAATACGAGTAGTAGTTAACAATATTTTTCGTTTGTACTTTACAGGTGAGTCTGGTGGTAAAGTCTGTTTGTTTCTAAAACCTAATATTGTTGCAACTTCTTCTGTGTGGCGTTATGACGTGAAAATTATGTTCATGATTAAGAACTTTTTGGGTATTGCACTCTCTGAATAGCATTGTAAGTAAATCGCTCGTACTCTGCTTAATTATTGGGCTCATGTGAAATATTATATGGGTAAATGATTCGATATTCGTTTTTGTTTCATATGAAACAGGAGGTGCTTTCGTCACATAGTATTCTGTGGACGCATGATTGTTTTTTTCTGCTTGCGAACTGCTAGATTTAAATGCTGACCATCATTTTGCAGGACAATGCTCAAGCTTGTACAGTTCAAGCTGTAACTGATTTGTTTGACTGATGCGGCTGCTAAGTGCTGTACAACCTACTCCGCTCCCCTGACGCCCTCGTGAGTTCAACTTCGTTTCTAAACTGAAGGAAACACTTCATGCATTCGCTTCAGGGCAGCTACAAATTCGTCGGGCAATAGACCGCACAGCTCGAACAGTCAACACAACTGGCACTGCTAAGAGTATCCTGCAACTTCCACAATAATGGTGACTACTCTGAAGGTCGGTAAAACTTTTAAACACGTATCCATTTTTTACGAGCTGTAAATAAATAGTTGCCGCTGTTAAAGTGCCAACCCTCGTACATTGCTCGTATTCTACTGTATTTTTCTTCCCATCATTTTTCGTACTCTCGCATTTAATGTAAAGCACGGGAAGCTTCATTGACTACGCTGAAATGTACTCTTTGTAGTATCAGTTAATAAAGCGTGAAGAAATTTGCTTAAGTAATGTCGCTTTTTTAGTATTTGTAAGGGAAACTGCTCTAGTCACCAAGACTACAAAGCATAATCCTGTTCATTTAGATCTAAATATACACTCCGCAACCCACTGTGAAATACATGACACTCAGTGGCAAGAAGGAAAGTCACTCAAAGCAGAATTATATTCTCATTACGTGAATACGAATATTGTCGAAACCTACTAATGTGGAGCTCTTCACTAAACGCGAAAAAGAACGGAAAACGGATGCTATCAAAAATAATGGAGAATAAAAGCAATATACTTGACATGTTTTCAATCGCCCAGCTCACACAGAGATTCGTTGTTGTTGTTATTGTTGTTGTTGTTGTGGTCTTCAGTCCTGAGAATGGTTTGATGCAGCTCTCTACAGTAAAGCTGCATGTCCTCGGGAAAAATTACGGCTGTAGTTTCCCCTTGCTTTCAGCCGTTCGCAGTACCACAGATTCGTAAGCAGTAATAAATACACCAAACTCCACAGAACGCCATGCAACGCAACCAGTGTGTGTCTTATATGAAACAAAACCAAATATGGGATCATTTATACCATCCAGTATTACGGATTCCAACACAGCTCAATCAGGATTCGAGCAATTTATCTACAGCGCAATTCAAAGAGTGCAGTACACACGAGAAGTTGTAAACAGAAACACAATATGATGAAGCCAGCTTCTGCACTAAAGCTGTTTACTGCGCCACGATAACAAAGACAAAACACTAAAAGTCAGCAAATACGAAATCGAGATGATGGATTCATAATCTTTCAGCACTCCAACTGGCCTGGCAGCAAACTAAGGTCGTGTTATCGGAAGTCGTTATTTGAATTTCACCCGCGTGTAGCTACTTCTCGGCGTGTAAAGAATTTGCGAAAAAGATACCGATGCCACTCGAGCGTTGGATCAAAGGGCATAGCGTATGGCATGCTGAGACCAACTATCGTGCGCATCTGTCGAGATGGAACACGCCACTTAATGCGTGCGATAAACAGTTGTACCATACTAATGACCGAGCGAGGTGGCGCAGTGGTTAGCACACTGGACTCGCATTCGGGAGGACGACGGTTCAATCCCGTCTCCGGCCATCCTGATTTAGGTTTTCCGTGATTTCCCTAAATCGTTTCAGGCAAATGCCGGGATGGTTCCTTTGAAAGGGCACGGCCGATTTCCTTCCCAATCCTTCCCTAACCCGAGCTTGCGCTCCGTCTCTAATGACCTCGTTGTCGACGGGACGTTAAACACTAACCACCACCACCATACTAATGAAAATATGGTTATCAGTTATATTTCAATATCTTCTTGCATTTCCTTACGGCCATCCATTCAAAATACTTTTATTCGTTAACGAACTATCTAATAGCGATGCTGATCGTACGAGGCAAATCATTTTTGTGTACTGAGAGGATGAAAGGTCCTTCTACGCTTTCCTGAGGCACAACAGACTTCCCCTTCTCTTCTCTAGAACGTTCGTAGTCCATTATAGCTTGGAGGTTCTGTTAGTCATGCATCGAAACAATCACATGTCTGCGAAGATAGTCCTTCAGATTACTTCATTGTGAGGAATGAGGCTTCTTTGGACATATGACACACTTTGATACTCACTTATTTTCACATCTAATTTAATCTGTGTGTAAATTCTTCGATTGAAGTGAAAAAGCTACGTCGAGCACATACGGCAATTTTGCCGACCATCTATCGCCTCACTTCAAAGTTAGATTGTACTCACGAGAAATTGCTAATGGACAAGGTTATTTCCAAAAGTAAAATTCATTTTTACTTAAACAAAATCTAATCTTTCACGGACATACTAAAAACTTCTCATCTAGTTATTTTCTGAGTCTTCAGATGAGTTCTGAAGAGCTGGGGCTTCAGGGCGAAATATAACTACGTCATGAGCACCTAAAATAGGGCTTCAAATGTGCCATTTTATGGGTGAACCACTCCGCGGTCCTTGAAGTTACTTGACATACCTTATATTACTCAGCGCCTAGCCTGTAACCCGGAACACAAGACCAGTTACAAGTTCTTATCAATGACTTCCAGAACAACAAAAATTTGATTTTAATTATTTCTCAAAATTATTGACTGAATTTAAAAATTTAAAGTGCTAAGGCAATCTGCTCATTTAGTTCTATACTCTTATGTTAAAAGGATAACATGGTAGGACATGTATTACGGTTAGATAATGTGTGATGTCTTGAGTTAAAAAAAAAGGGTGATGGCGCCAGATTCCCGGATTTATTTCTCCAACATTTGAGAATGAGAGCTCTTAGCGACTTTAAGCATATTTCAACGCTAATTCTATTTTTTTATGGCTGAAATCATTCATAAAATAAAGAAAGGAAAAAGTGTGTCATTGCGTTTCCTCATCCATGGAAATTGCCTTGTTGTTTGGGAAACTGAAGTACACGAAAGGCTGTGAGTGGTTTACAATTAGCGAAACATAACCATTTCCAGGCAGTGATAGGTTCAGTAGGATCGGAGGAGCCAGTTCATTCCACGTAACCACAAGCCATAGCATTATGGAGCCACCATCACTTCCACAGTGCCTTCTTGATTGAAAACTTGACTCCATGGCTTCGTGGTGTCTGTGCCACACTCGAACTCTATCATCAGCTCTTAACAACTGAAATCTGGACTGATCCATCCAGGCCACAGTTATTCAGTTTTGTAGGCCCCAATCGATACAGTTGAGATTCCAGAAGTCGTTGCAGGCGATTTCGTGCTGTTACCAAAGGCACTCACGTCGGTCGTCTGCTGCCACATCTTATTATGGCCAAATTTCGCCGCATTCTCCTAATAGATACGTTCGTCGTACGACCTACATTGATTTCTGCGGTTATCTCACGCATTGCGGCTTGTTTGTTAGCACTGACAACGCTACGCAAACGCCGCTGATTTCGGTCGTTGAGTGAAGGCCGTCGGCCACTGAGTTGTCCGTAGTGAGAGGGAATGGCTGAAATCTGTTTTTCTTGGCACGCCCTTGACCCTGTGGCTCTGGGAATATTGAATTTCCAAGGGATTTTCGAAATGGAATGCCCATGTTTCTAGTTCCAACTACCATTCCACGTTCAGAGTCTGTTAATTCCCCGTCGTGCGGCCACAATTACATTCGAAACCTTATTACATGAATCACTTGAGTAAAAATTACAGTTCCGCCAAAACACTACCCTTTTATACACTGTGTATGCGATACTACCGCCATCTGTATATTTGCATATCGCTATCCCATGACTTTTGTCACCTCAGCTTGTACCACTGAATGCACATGCAAAGTTGTTTCATTGTAAAATACAGTTCAGGAGATATGACGTTATAAACATTAAGATGCTAGAAGAACTCGCATCTACTTAAAATCTATGTTCAACCATTGTTTCGTAATGAGAGAACGTAGCTACTTCCTTCAAAATTTAAGCGTAATTTCAAACCTTTTCTAATCTTTACTCGCTTACGTTAACTCATTTGTAAAGTAGTCAGACGTTTGAACCTGTCATAGAGATGGGAGTTCGATTCATTAAGAAATCAGGCGTTTTCTTGTAGGAGTGTGGACGAGATTACTGGGTGAGTAAAGCTATAATCAATAATGACAGTGACATGGGACGCTGGTTAGAAAAGCAACAAGCAGAGGTAGCATAAAGCGAACATTTTCAACAGCACTCATTTTCCATACCACCGTTCGCAGGAGTTTCCACGATATGTAGTGTCCACTGTCTAAAATTACATCTCCTTCCGCGTGTTTTTTACTGCGAGTAAGGAGTAAAACGCGTTCTACAGATCGTGCTGTTTCTGCTGAAACCTGAAACAGCTCAGATAAAAAACACATGTTAAAGACTAAACGGTTAAAACTAACACTGCGATGGAAACTGGTGCACCGTCAGTGGTTCGTCACAGTGAGAAGAAAGTGGTGTCAGGTCGCTGCAACGTTGTAGTTATACGTTTGTCCTTCAGAAACGTCAACTCATCTTGTGGTTATTTCTTCTTCTGCAGTCCGGTCCACACGTCTGACCTCTTAGTAACTAGCTGCACTACACATCTCTAAAAGTTGCAACAAATGTTTTCTTATTATCAGGTTAACTGAGCGATTAATTGGAGGGTAGTATGTGTGTGAAAATTCCGATATATTGTCAATTTTTTTATACAAAAACACTGCCAAGCCCGTGCTAATCTTAAGTTACACTTTCGACATTCAAACGCAATCACAGTCATTCGTAATAGCCAGATTATGGTATCGAACAAAACCTAATACCAGAAAGCATTACAAAACGGATTATCTGTGACAGAATGTTCGCTGTAATACTATCCAGATCGATCTGGTTGAGCGTTCAGTTCTTGATGCCGACTTGCACAGCCCGCCATGCAGTTTACATTTAAGAATCGGAATTTTACATTCTCGTCATTCACTCAAGTTCGCCTTCACTTTGCGGCACTCCACGGTTAGTTTTGACTGATTAATCTGCGAAATCATCACATATATTCAGGGCTCCGAACACGCGTCCGAACATGGTAAGGGCTGCGCTCCAAACTGATTTCGACTTTAAAAACGAATTCTGTTTGTGCACAAAATGCGAGCGAAAGTACTGTCTTCTGGCTGGTACTCATCATAGCCAACTCGATATTAGTATTAATCCGGAAAATCCCAGGTTTATTCCATTTGTCGAATAACACACTAACAGCTGTTATGAACAATTTCTTGAATGATCAGACTTATAAAATTTGCTATTATCAAAATTACTTCCGCTTTAAATAACAGTATAATCGCAAAACGTTCCTTATTTCCATAGTCCCATAAACTGATTAGCTCCGCTTTACAAAATTTCCCTGAGAGTATGATTCACTCTCCATACAGACTCAGTCCTCAAGCTAACGTATAACCAGTTAATAGACATAACAGTATTCATTTATCATAAGATACGGTTTTGTTTCCAAAATATACTGATTTATCTAGCTCTGATTTAAGTCTGTAAGATGCTGTCATCTTTCGGATATAGCGGAAACTACGTGGAGCTGCTGCTGGACAAGAGCGTACATTTGTCATGTTAGGAATACGCCTGTTGATATTTTTAAAAATATTTCGAATCCGAAATGTAGATATTTAAAAAGAGTATCATCATCATCAGGTCTCAATATGCCGAAGAAAAGTATCGATATATCGACGGAGAAAGTATCGACATACTTGTCTGTAAAAATTTCGGCTGCACATCATAAATATACTGCCGGTTTTAGAGATGTATGTTTAGGTATTAATTTATTATTAGATATTCTGTAAATCAAGAAGCCAACAGGCTGCCTATCCTCCTTAGAGGAAGAATTGAAAGGTAAAAAATGCACATTCACACTTGACGATAATCACTTTGCTAACAATGGCAACTGAATGTAAGTGGCACACTAAAAGGTGTTTAATTGGTCCGTCGTTCGGTTTCGTAACATATCGGATTTGTTCGGAGCACTTCATGTCGACCTCACTGATTTTCCATTTCGGCCAAAGCCAGTGGCCAGGCAGTTGTAGTCTCAAAATTGCGTGGTGACGTTAAACGTTGCAGTTTATTTTCGTAGTGCCGATTATGTCAGCATTTCCCCTCACATGTCTCAGACCACCGTAAAGGCCAAACCTGTCATTTAGATTTTTGTTCATTATTTTCAGCGGCTCTTTTTGAAGAATGCCAATGTGAAGAGATAGCACACTAGTTACGTTAAAAATTGCTTTTTACCGTAAGAGGTGTGCTATTTCTTCACACCAGAAATCTTGCTATTCCATTCACACCGCCACCTCCTAGTGCAATCGGTCTTCTTATTTTGTGTCATATATACTTGTTTCACACAGCAAAAGAGAAAGATTGGACGTGACGAAAGCTCAAAAAATAGTAAGACCCCTTCACACAATCAAAGTGAAATTATGTTCTACTACAATTTCAAAAGAACAACTTGAAATATTTACCGAAAATTGTGAAAATAATAATACTGGGTGATCAAAAAGTCACTATAAATTTGAAAACTGAATAAATCACGGAATAATGTAGAGAGAGAGGTACAAATTGACACACATGCTTGGAATGACATGGGGTTTTATTGGAACCAAAAAAATACAAACGCTCAAAAAATGTCCGGCAGATGGCGCTTCATCTGATCAGAATAGCAATAATTAGCATAACAAAGTAAGACAAAGCAAAGATGATGTTCTTTACAGGAAATGCTCAATATGTCCACCATCATTTCTCAACAATAGCTGTAGTCGAGGAATAATGTTGTGAACAGCACGGTAAAGCATGTCCGGAGTTATGGTGAGGCATTGGCGTCGGATGTTGTCTTTCGGCATCCCTAGAGATGTCGGTCGATCACGATACACTTGCGACTCCAGGTAACCCCAAAGCCAATAATCGCGCGGACTGAGGTCTGTGGAGGACCTGGGAGGCCAAGTATGACGAAAGTGGCGGCTGAGCACACGATCATCACCAAACGACGCGCGCAAGAGATCTTTCACGCGCCTAGCAACATGTGGTGTTTTTTTTTTTTTTTTTTTTTGTTCTAATAAAACCCCATGTCAATCCAAGCATGTGTGTCAATTTTTGCCTCTCTTTCTACATTATTCCGCGGCTTATTAAGTTTTCAAATTTATACTGACTTGTTGATCACCCGGTACATAAAAGAAAAATATCGGCGCTCGATATTTCCAGCTTATATCGATATTCCTCTGGTAGATATATGCCCATCTAAATACATATTGTTTGGGAAATGATTCGGTATATCGATACATCGATGTTTTATCAACAGCCGTAATTGGGACCGCGACTCAGGTATGAAGCAGTCTGCTCGCTACTGTCCAACTTACAAGGGCGCGCTACAAGGCGCTACGGCTCAGTCGCCACGCAACAGATGACCGTGGATGAAAGGACACTGGCCAGCGCGTAATCTAGTTAACATTATCTCCTCGTGACGAGCTGGACTAGAGGAATCCGCTCAATCCGTAGAGACTGGTTTTGTCTGTTTATTTGGGGCGGGGGAGGGGGGGGGGGGGGAAGGGCGGAGGAGTGGGGGAAAGCATTGGAACTGGCTTACGTCCGCGAAGTAGTGGTGACACTGTGATCTAGGGAACGAGAGGGACCGTCATTAGGGACAATTCCTGCGGTCGGAGCTCTGCGCAGCTGGAAGCGGATCTGTTGAGCAGGGCTTGGCCGAGGCGGAGAGTAAGATAACAGATGTCGGCAGCAGGGGCGATAGCTGTGTGGCAGAGGAGAGGGCAGAGGAGAGGAGCCGCTAATTGAGGCCGGGCCCTTCCTCCCCGTCGCCCCTGCAGTCGCCTCGGCTGATGCTGTTAGAGCAAGAATCGGATGTTGTCTGATGACAGAGATGTGTTCTTACTGAGGAGCTGCCGCAAGGGTTGCTGTGCGCGATCGCGTGTAAGGGGAGCAGAAATGTACAGTCGCTGGCCAGAGCTGTTGCCACGACCAGATCACGTATGTCGAAGAAAGCCAGAGTATTCTCTCTGAGAGTATAACTTGTTACATTCTGTTAATGCAACCGCCTTATCTTTTGACGTGCAACGAATGTAATTAAATGGCCATCTTTTTAGACACTGGGACTGCATTATACGAAGTTTGTATTGATCTGGGGACAAAAGAACACAGATATGTATAGGATACATTTAAATACATATGACGCTTTCGTCATAAGCATTCCGTGAATGATGGAGACATAGGAAACATTTATCTACACCAGGTGTGGGCAAACAGCGACCCGCGGGCCGCATGCGGTCCGCTAATTGTTTTTGACTGTCAGCATTTTTATGTAACAATTGATACCTTTACTGAAATGCAAAATTAATTAACACATGCAATAATTTTAAAAGATGCGGTCCTTCGCTAATCTCTGCTTGCACAGAGTGCCCCACGAGCCAAAACTAATGCCCACCCCTCATGTACACTATTTATCTGTTTTATTTACATTATGGTAGAGGTACATTACATATGAAGGGTGGAAATGGGAAGCATTACAGGTGTCGAAGTAGAATTTGTTAGCAGAATGAGAATACAAAGTATTTCTGATTGTAGATATGTAAATGTCGTGTGACTAGAGCCTCCCGTCGGGTAGACCGTTCGCCGGGTGCAAGTCTTTCGATTTGACACCACTTCGGCGACTTGTGCGTCGATGGGGATGAAATGATTAGGACAACACAACACCTAGTCCCTGCGCGGAGAAAATCTCCGACCCAGCCGGAAATCGAACGCGGGCCCTTGGGTTTGACATTCTGTCACGCTGACCACTCAGCTTTCTATCCAAGAAAGGTATTTCTATATTTCCGAATTTTAAGGCAAATCGCATTGCACAAAAAAGTAATGACACCAAGTACAGAATATATACTTTATTAAACAGTTATAAGAGTCGAGGAGCACGAAAGAGAACCGATGGTTGAAAAGCGAGAGAGACAGGATTGTAGCCACTCTCCGCTGTTATTCAATCTGTATATTGAGCAAGCAGTAAGGGAAAGAAAAAGAAATTGGATTACGAATTTGAGTTCAGGGTGAGTAAATAAAAAGTTTGAGGTCCGTCGATGACATTGTAATTCTATCGGAGACAGTAAAGGACTTACAAGAGCAGTTGAACGAAATGGACAGTGTCTTAAAAGGATAATATAAGACCAAAATCAACAAAAGCAGAACGAGGATAATAGAATGTAGTTGTATTAATTAGGAAATGAATCACTTAAAGTAGTAGATAAGTTTTGCTATTTGGGCAGCGATCTAACTGATGATGGTTGAAGTAGAGATAATATAAAATGTAGACGCAATGGCAAGAAAAGCGATTCTGAAGAAGAGAAACTTGTTAACATCGATTATAGATTATATCAAGAAGTCTATTCTGAAAGTGTTTGTGTGGAGTATAACTATGTATCAAATTGTGTGCAGTTTAACCATGTGTGGAAGTGAAACAGAGAGAATAAAAAGTTTAGACAAAAAGAGAATAGAAGCTTTAGAAATGTGGTGTTACCTCAGAATACTGAGAATTAGAGGGGTAGATCACGTACCTAATGAGGAGGTACTGAACAGAATTTGGGAGGAGAGAAATTTGTGGCACAACCTGACTAGAAGAAGGCATCCGTTGGTAGGACACATTGTGAGGCAACAAGGGATCATCAATATAGTACTGGAGGGAGGCATGGGTGGTAAAAGTCGTAGAGGGAGACCAAGAGATGAGCACAGTAAGAAGATTCAGAAGGATGTAGGTTGCAGTAGTTCGCGGAGATGAAGAGACTTGCACAGAATAGAGTAGCATTGTGAGCTACATTACCAGTCTCTGCACTGAAGATTGCGGCAACAACAATACTTTATTAATAACGTTCTAAGCGCCGTAAGAGGAAGTTCATAGCTTTTATGTAACAATAAAAAACTTGATTCTTGCAAAAAGAAAACGGCAACCAAGCCACTATTTCCTCAGTCTTTCACGGTGGCACGCCTCAGTACCATCTTCTCAGTCGCGTCATTTCAAATATAACACTCGAGTTTTCTACAGCTGTCTGCGCCATCGCCATCAGGAGCTGTAATCACTGACTGCCGGTGCTGGCAGGGTGTTCTGCTTATGTACACGTAATGGCATCCCCTCGAACCATCCAGTGAGGGGACACACGCGCGGAAGGCGAGTTGGGCAGCTCCTAGCGGCTCCATCCAGCCACGGGACCGGGGTCAACGAGATATACGTGCCCTGCAACGAACTTGTGACGTCAGGTTAGTCGGCTTGTCCGCCACGCTCGGTGCAGGCTCGGTTCCATGCAATGACCACGAGAAATCAATATTTAATTGAAAAGGTACCCACTAAAGATCTTAACTTTGTCGTGTGCTATCGAGAACTTCATGCTTTTAAACACGCACTCAAGAATTATTAAACTTGTCTGAAATAGTCGCTCCCCGCCGGTAGCGGCTGCTGGCACTGGTTAATACCTGTAGTGTCACGTGCTGTGACGTACGCACCACGGAGTGTCTTTCTCGTTGGCCTCACTGCACCGAGTGACATCATTTCGCTCTAGTGGCTGCACTAAGTTCGGGACTGCCGCTCCCGCATCCCTGCAAGCATTAAGCCTGCGTCTTTGCTTTCGCTCAATGTCCAAAACCTCCCTCCACGCACTACAAAATGTGTACTCCCGGCCTCTGTTAAAATTGTTGCTGTTCATTCTAATTTCGGCCGTTTCATTGATAACAGACTCCCAGTGAGATATTATTTGAGCCAAAACTCTCATTTCCTCAAATTATAATTTATGCCCTTTTTCAAGGCGATGTTCAGCCATGGCCGACTTCTCAAGTTCCCTTTGTTTGATATCCCGTGAATGTTCTGCACAATGATCGGCAACAGAGCTAATCTTTTACCTAAGTAAGTACTATCACGTTAACAGTGCGCACCATACTCGTTAGTAACTGGAAGAACTATGTTGTCTTTGACGAAACACAGGCCTCAGTCAATGTCTCTTCAGCACCTGCCCTATCTTCCACAGTATGGAAGGAATGCAGCTGACTTGTCCTCTTCCACCGACTCATGAGACTTCTTTCGTCGGAGGCACTTGAAAGCTTTAACACTTTCTCCCTTGCTGTAACCATTTTCTCCGAACACTTGCTTCATGTGCTAAAATTCAGACTCTAGGTGGTCGGCGTCTGAAATAATCTTTGCCCGGTGTACTAACGTGTTCAGTACCGTTTTCTTGTGTACAGGGCGGTGAAAACTGTTGGCACTTACGTACCAGTCAATGTGCGTAGATTTCCTATACGCTGAATGACCGAAACGCCCTACTACCTTCAGCTCAACTAAAATATCCAAGTATGAAAGCTTGTCATCTCTCTCTAACTCTAAAGTAAATTTAATGTTGGCATGGACAATGTTTATGTGGACACGAACTGTCGCAGTGCAGTGCATTTTGAAACGTCCCCTTTTAAACAATTATACAAGACTATGCTTAACCTGACACACAATATTTTTAGCGCAACGCAGTCTGACTGTCAAAACTCCCTACAAAAGAATGGCCCTGACTAACATTAACCTATACCTTTCACAAATCACTTACCTCACCAAAAATCTTCGTTACTCGAACTATTGCAAAACAGCGAGCGCCACTACTGCCAGCTAAATAAAAGATTCAAACTACGGAAGGCACTAACTACTGATAGGCATAGTTAGGAAATGAAAGATTTTAGTAGAGAACAAACAATGTATTTACCTTAATAGTGTTGAAAAATCATAATATACATAACAGATCATGACATTCAGTCTTACAAATTTCCAAACTCCGCCATCTCTCTCCCCACTTCCACCACTGCTGGCGGCTCACCTCCAACTGCGCAACGCTACGCGCTGTTAACATCCAGCTGCCGCTGCCCAACACTACAATGGCAGACAACAATGCAAACTAGCCACAGACTGCACACAGCACAGCCAGTGATTTTCATACAGAGCGCTAGTAACGTTGCCAATAAGAAAACATAAACAGCCTACTTACATAGCCCCCATGTTCCCCACAAAAAAATTTTACAAATTGTTTTGGGCAGTGGCCAAAAATGATTTGATAAAATTTTTCATAATTACAATAACAAAGAAATCAAAGGCACACACTTATTGATACAATGTTGGTCAAAAGCTAAAATTTTCTCACAGTCCATAAAGACAGTCCTGATCATTCATCACAGTAACATTGCAGTGTTTATCTCAAAGTCTGAGCAGTAAAAGAAAATGCACACGAAGTAGTGGATTTCCATGCAGTCTTAAAGAAGTAGTGTTGTCCTTCCAACGGAAAGACAGTGCTGACTCTTGACATGCTGACAGATAATGGGCCACAACATAGCAAACCCACAGCAGAGTCATTCGACGTTTTGAAGAATATTGGTAGGTAGGTCATCACAGAGTAGACCCACTTAGTCCTGGTAGAGAGTATGGTATTGGTGGGCCACCAGAGGTGCAGACCCACTGTAGTCCTTGTAGAAATAATGGTATTGGTGAGTCATCAAAGGTGTAGACCCACTGTAGTCCTTGTAGAAATAACGGTATTGGTGGGTCATCAAAGATGCAGACCCACTGTAGTCCTTGTAGAGATGGCCAGCAGCCATCTGCTGCGACTGTGCAGGAGCACAATCACCCTCGAAGAGTCTTGCAGACAATATAGCAAGTCCATAACCACCACTTGTGCACCCACAAAGTTTTTGGAATTGCCCTTAGAACCAGCAATGCTGTTATCTAGTCCCTTGCTGAATTATTAGCACACGTGCAAACACTAACAGTCCCTACTTGTCACATATTGTCCATATACTATGACCAACAGAAACGTGTGCAGTGAAATGTAACTTACAAGTTAATAATATGATGACCTGGTATCAATTACAATTTTAGAACATAAGAATGCAATTACAGAGGTACAAAATACATCATTAAAAACATAACAATACAGATAACATTTGTAGTACAGGCTTTACAAAAGAATCGAAATAACATATACATCAGTGTTACAGGAATTATGACATAAGTAAATACATAAAAGATCAGAATAATTATTGAAACATCAACTTCACACATGAGCATTAAAACAGAACGGAATTAAT
Source organism: Schistocerca nitens (assembly GCF_023898315.1). Taxonomy (NCBI): domain Eukaryota; kingdom Metazoa; phylum Arthropoda; class Insecta; order Orthoptera; family Acrididae; genus Schistocerca; species Schistocerca nitens. The sequence goes on along the minus strand of NC_064618.1, from coordinate 476,408,354 downwards.
AATGTCTAACATCTTTACAAAGTAAATAACATATTATTAATGCAAATTATATTTGAGGATAACAGTATTCCTCATCATAGTAAATGTAGCTTAGTATTAGAAGAAGAAGAAATTCTATGAAACTACACAGAGACAGAAAGAAAACAAATACACAAGGGTACACAAACACATAGTGGGATAACACAAATGGAAAGGACAGGGTTTGTTTTCAGTGTAACATTTGGTACTGCAGTCCAACCCAAAACTTCATTCCATAGATCTTTCGTCTTATATCCACATTTGTTTCCACCAAAAAAATCCTATACAAGCATGCTTTCTGTATATATATGTTCACATATTTCTTACCTCATTATTTATTTTCCATTATCTTACTTCATCATTTATTTCCAAGAAAATCCTACCTAAACCTGTTGTCCCTAAACGCTACTTTTTTGGTTCATATCCTCTTTCAAAATACTGTTTTGGCCAAACCATTTTCTTATTGCTTCTCAATGTATTTCTTCCAATTCATCACAACTTGTTCTCTTATATGGCCTACCCCATCTGAAGCTAACTTAAATCTACTGAGCTCAGATGCTAAACTAAGGGACGAGGCAATGCAGTAGCACAAAACAATTAACACAAACATCAATGACAAAAAATTCAAATTGGCAAAGCAACTGCAATATTACAACTAATATAAGGCACTGTGTAGCAAACAAGAAAAATAAATGCGTAGTAAAACTGGTTTAACAGCGTAATACAAAGTCAAATTCAGTAATATTATGCCTGGCAAACAGCAGCAGCAAATGAAATAACTTATATCTTAACATGACATAGCTCAAGCAGAAAAAATATTACACTAAAGATGGCCATGTCTAATTCCTATGTCACATCTTAACACTAGAGTGATGCATCACAATTTATTCCACAAAAGAAATTACCAAGTACTTGAAAAGAAAATTCTGTATGCAATTCCTGTGAAGGGAAATGTCTTTTTGTGCACCCTCATTTTTTTGAAAAAATTATTATTTACTCAATCTGTAGACAGAAAATATTTATATTAGTACATCTATAAAATTTTATTTTAACCAATGCTGCAGTGCAGCTAGAAACTAGATATTAAACAAAATGAGTAAATAAATACATAAAGCAAGCCATATGGCATTTCTCTCAATCAGCAAGACAATAGCCATGAAATGTTTCTCATCGTTTCATTAGGCATTTTAGTAAATATCATAAATTAAGAGCTCCACAGTATAATCATATGTTTTCAAGTTTGAGTGTGTCGTATTTGCAATGCTTTCTACAAAGGAATGTAAACAGTGAGGATAATGGCCTCCATTTTTTTTCTCCACCTGTGCCTCTGAAAGGCACCCACTAATGATTTCTTTCCAGGCGACTGTCGCCCATCTGGGTGCCCACGACGCATTACGTGAAGGTCACTTAACTTTCTTACCGAAATATTTACGACACCAGTTTGCACAACAGTGACAGTCTCACATAAAAAATTTCACAGGTCGAGAATTCGCATTGCAAATGTGTAGAAACAAAATCCTAGGAATATAACAGTGTCCAAAAAATTTTCGCCGGCATTGTGATACATTCACGCATTTACACACATTTCATAACTCTTAAAGTACGATTCTTGGTTTGCAACATACTTTTTCACAAGTCAGAGTCCCTAACCACTACTCATTATTCCTTACCTTATTACACACATACATATTCATCAACACGTCTTCAATATTTCATCATAATAAATACACTCCTGGAAATTGAAATAAGAACACCGTGAATTCATTGTCCCAGGAAGGGGAAACTTTATTGACACATTCCTGGGGTCAGATACATCACATGATCACACTGACAGAACCACAGGCACATAGACACAGGCAACAGAGCATGCACAATGTCGGCACTAGTACAGTGTATATCCGCCTTTCGCAGCAATGCAGGCTGCTATTCTCCCATGGAGACGATCGTAGAGATGCTGGATGTAGTCCTGTGGAACGGCTTGCCATGCCATTTCCACCTGGCGCCTCAGTTGGACCAGCGTTCGTGCTGGACGTGCAGACCGCGTGAGACGACGCTTCATCCAGTCCCAAACATGCTCAATGGGGGACAGATCCGGAGATCTTGCTGGCCAGGGTAGTTGACTTACACCTTCTAGAGCACGTTGGGTGGCACGGAATACATGCGGACGTGCATTGTCCTGTTGGAACAGCAAGTTCCCTTGCCGGTCTAGGAATGGTAGAACGATGGGTTCGATGACGGTTTGGATGTACCGTGCACTATTCAGTGTCCCCTCGACGATCACCAGTGGTGTACGGCCAGTGTAGGAGATCGCTCCCCACACCATGATGCCGGGTGTTGGCCCTGTGTGCCTCGGTCGTATGCAGTCCTGATTGTGGCGCTCACCTGCACTGCGCCAAACACGCATACGACCATCATTGGCACCAAGGCAGAAGCGACTCTCATCGCTGAAGACGACACGTCTCCATTCGTCCCTCCATTCACGCCTGTCGCGACACCACTGGAGGCGGGCTGCACGATGTTGGGGCGTGAGCGGAAGACGGCCTAACGGTGTGCGGGACCGTAGCCCAGCTTCATCGAGACGGTTGCGAATGGTCCTCGCCGATACCCCAGGAGCAACAGTGTCCCTAATTTGCTGGGAAGTGGCGGTGCGGTCCCCTACGGCACTGCGTAGGATCCTACGGTCTTGGCGTGCATCCGTGCGTCGCTGCGGTCCGGTCCCAGGTCGACGGGCACGTGCACCTTCCGCCGACCACTGGCGACAACATCGATGTACTGTGGAGACCTCACGCCCCACGTGTTGAGCAATTCGGCGGTACGTCCACCCGGCCTCCCGCATGCCCACTATACGCCCTCGCTCAAAGTCCGTCAACTGCACATACGGTTCACGTCCACGCTGTCGCGGCATGCTACCAGTGTTAAAGACTGCGATGGAGCTCCGTATGCCACGGCAAACTGGCTGACACTGACGGCGGCGATGCACAAATGCTGCGCAGCTAGCGCCATTCGACGGCCAACACCGCGGGTCCTGGTGTGTCCGCTGTGCCGTGCGTGTGATCATTGCTTGTACAGCCCTCTCGCAGTGTCCGGAGCTAGTATGGTGGGTCTGACACACCGGTGTCAATGTGTTCTTTTTTCCATTTCCAGGAGTGTACATAGCGTAATCAGATTCCTCATATAGCATCATCTCATTGATAATAAACATACCTCAACAACATAATACACATCGTCGTCGTAATAATAACATCATAAAACCTCAGTCAAATCTCAAAATCGTCGTAGCTTTCTGCAATAATTTCAAAACCTAAAAAAAAATCTCTGCTCATTTCAATAGTGTCATCTACCTCAAACGTACTTTAAAAATCATGATCTCATACCAAATACATCATTCAAAGCTCTCATAGTATCACAATGGTTCTGAAAAAATATGAACAGTTCACAAAGTACAGACAAAGTACAATTTCGTAAGTAGTTACATAAACATCTATCACTGATGTAGTAAAAAAAATGTTTGTTTCTCTGTTAAATAATCAAATAGCTGTGTAATTCTGTGTTAGAGAAATATGGTACCGATGTGTAAAGTTGTACAAGCAAATACCATATTTGAATCTTTTATTTAGCTGGCAGTAGTGGCGTTTGCTGTATTGCAGTAGTGGGAGTAACCAAGATTTTTGTGAGGTAAGTGATTTGTGAAAAGTACAGGTTAATGTTAGTCAGGGCCATTCTCTTGTAGAGATTATTGAAAGTCAGATTGCGTTGCGCTAAAAATATTGTGCGTCAGGTTAAGCACAGTAGTGTACTATTATTGAAAGGGGACGTTTCATATGTCGACCCTTAGCCTAGAATACCTCACTGGAATCTTCTGATTTTTTCTTGTAGTTTGTGTAATTAGTGTAGATGTTGTTTATTGCTAGCGCGTGATTGTAGAGAGAATCTCCTTTGTAGTTGCAGTCTTTCATTGTTGTACAGTAAAACAGGTGTGGCACGCATGTAGATTTGCACCAAGTATTTCGCAGCTGCATTTAACTAGATGTTATTTTCAGTGCTATCTTAATGTGTTCCCCTATTTTTGCTCTTCAAATTGTGTTTTTCTGTGTTGTCGTGTGAAATATTGTGACAATAATGGCGTGTGAAAAACGTAACACTAGGCTCCAAAGTAAATTGAGAAATGACAGCGAATACGAAAGCAGTGTGTTAGCGCCACCGTGTAATGAATTAACTAATATTCAAAGTAGTAATTTGGTAACTGTGCATAGGGAAATGGAGCGGGTAGCAAACAATGGCGTGGACAGTGAAACAATTAGTGAAGAGGGAAGCATTATCGATCGATCGGTCGGCAACAGCTCCCTCAGGAATCGGGAGTGACAGGACACAATTTTGCAAATATTGTAGACTCAGGTTTTGGGTCCTCACCGTTTTCTCAAATGAGTCAAGACACATTTTCTGCTTGTCAAAATGTGAATGTTGCCGGTGAAAATGCACTGCAAAAATGCATAGAGAAACAGATTACAGACACTAACACATTATTATTGCAATTAATGCAACAAATGGGACAAAATCTTCGAAAGTTAGACACAGTGGAACAAAATCAGAGACAAACACAGCAAAAGCTTCAAAAGTTAGACACAATGGAACAACACCAGAGACAAACACAGCAACAGTTAGACGCAATGGAACAAAATCTTCAAAAGTTAGACTCATTGGAGCAAGCTCTTGAACAAACACGTGAGGATTTAACTAATGAGTTACATCACATTGAATCGAAATGTCAAAAAGTCTGTAATGACGTAAAAACACAAATTTGTGAGCATTTCCAACCTATTTTTTCGCGGCATGAAAATGCACTACAGAATCACGAAGCAGCCATAAAATAACTGCAAACTACTGTTCATGAAAATCATGAGACCTTGCAAGCTAAATTTGACTCAGTTGCATCTACCGATTCGGTTACGCAACTTGCAAAAACTCAGGAAAACTTAAAGGACACAGTAGATACTCTGAAACTTGGTTCAGAAAAACACACTGAGGAAATTAGTACATTATCAGAGAAAGTAGTTGAACTTTCGGATCAGCTAAATAATTTATCTACGAAGGTAGATGATAATCTGAATGACACAAAACCGGTAGTCTTTAATGACACAGAAGAGTGCGAACAAATTAGGAAATTCAAACAAAATCAGAATCAAATTAATACGCAAAACCAAAGAGAAATCCGCGAAGTACAAGATCAGCTGACACAGGTAATACAAGAATTACGTATTTCAGAGGACACTCGCGCCCCAATACGGGAAGAGGGACATAGAAATACGGAACAACCACAAAATAATAACATAGGACACTTCGGAAATTATGAAAGAAATTGGCAAGGCACACCGAATTTTGAGATGGAACCGCCGACACGACGTAACAATGACCGATATGCTACTCGCCGACACGATGATTTTGACTATAAGCTGTTCATTACCACACGTAAATTCAAAACGTTTAAGAATTCTGCCAACGACATTCATCCACAAGCGTGGCTCCATCAATTCTCTCATTGTTTTCCTCCCAACTGGTCGTTAGAACACAGATTAGAATTTATGTATGGCTACTTAGAGAATGAACCAGCTGTAAGAATGCGATCGGTCATTCACGATTGCCACAGTGAAGGAGAATTTTACCATGCCTTCCTCTCAGCATATTGGTCTCAAGCCACACAAGACCGAGTAAAACATGGCATCATAATGATGAAACATTTCGAACAATCTGAATTCTCCAGTCTTGTGAAATATTTTGAAGACATGTTGCACAAGAATCAGTACCTGTCAAATCCATACAGCCCCTCAGAACTCATCCGCATTTGCTTAATCAAATTACCTGAACATTTACGACATATTATTTTAGCAGGACGTTGCAAAGAAGACATTGAGGCTTTTCAGGGACTGTTACAAGAACTGGAAATTGACACTGACAATCGGGGAACGCGGGAACAGGAGCACAACAATTACAGGTCACATCTGTCACAATTCCGCGATGACAGAAAGAATACACGACAAGGCTATTCTTATAACGTAAATCGCGACCAAAACAGACACCACCCGTATGACAACCGTTGGCAGAGTAGTAATAATTACAGGGAAAGATCACCTCTCCGCGGTAATGACTATTACAGAGACAATCAGAGAAACAGACAATATGGGAACCAAAATAATTATTATTACGGGAGACAGAATAACTTTAGACGCAACGGTCCAGCGCGCAGTTACGATTCAGGGAGAAATTCTCCACCACTTAACCGACAAGAAAGAAACTACAGGAACTACCAACTTGACGACAGACGATGTGATCGTAACGACAGACCTGAATTGCATCAGAACTGGCGGGATTTAAACAGGGCAGGGCCCTCTCGTCACGGTGAATTTGTAGAAGTTAGGTCTCCAAATCCCAATAACGACGCGCGCCAACAAAGAGACAATAGGCAATGACTCACACGGATGGCAGCCACAAAACGTACTTAAGGCACTAACGACGCAGCTGCCGTAGCTAGTAATTACGTAAAAATGGAAGACATTAGGGACATCTTACTCCAAGAACACGACGTAAAACATAACAACATTGCATATCCTGTGATTCACATTACAGTAAATGACGTAAAATTTACGGCAGTACTTGACTCTGGCAGTCCCATTTCAGTAATTAGTGAAACAGCCTTTAGCAAATGCAACAAATCGAACGATTGCCCCACACTTCCGTTACGTAAGATTAAATTACAAGGTGCAATCTTTGGAAAAAGTGTAGATGTACGCCAACAAACCAACTTAGAATTCTTTTGTCAAAGCCACAGTTTCTCTATGAACTTTCTTATTGTTCCATTATTGTCGACGGAAATTATACTGGGAGTAGACTTTTTGAATGAATACAAAGCAATCTTAAGCTTTCACGATGCTGAAATAAGTTTAGAAAAAGAAGGTAAGTCAGTAGCTTTGAAATTTGAAGATTGGCTCTCAAACCATGACGAAGAAATTAATCGGCTTTACCTCCTGTTAGACAACAGTTCGGAATTTTCGACGGAACTTGACACTAACAATCACTCTGCAAGTACTGACAGGGGTGATATCGACGGCGCATTTGATACTAATGAGTAAATTCAGAATAAAATTCAAACAATTGAGAATTGTAATGACAATGATAGGCAAGACCTTTTTGAGATTTTACAAGCACATTCCACAGTTTTTACTCACAAAACAGGAACAATCAAGGGATTTCAATACCAATTTCGTGTTCGTGAGCATACTAAATTTTGTGTTAGACCATACGTAATTCCGGCGCATTATAGGGACCGTGTTAGAACAGAAATACTATCTATGCTTGACGAGGGCATTATTGAGCCTGCAGTAAGCTCATACAACAATCCATTACATGTTGTTGAGAAGAAAAATGGCTCGATCAGGCTTGTCTTAGATTCGAGACAAATCAATACTATCATCATTCCTGAAACAGATAGGCCGCAAACGTTGGAAGAATTTCTTCAAAATTTTAATGGTGTAAACGTGTTGTCTTCCATTGATCTCAGATCCAGCTTTTATCAGATCGAACTTCATCCAGAATGTAGAAAATACACAGCTTTCCTTTGTTTCGGCGTTTGTTATCAGTTTCGGAAACTTCCTTTTGGTTTGAACATTTCTTCAGCAGCATTCATTCGCGGGCTAAATTCCATATTACCTGAGTTCTTAAAGCGTCACATCACCTTATATGTGGACGATATTCTAATAGCAGAAGCTTCATGGGAACAGCATAATCGCATCCTCAACAGTTTGTTACGTATTTTTGCAGAATCTGGAATTACAGTTAACTTGGAAAAGTCTGAATTCGGTAGGTCAAAGGTGAGGTTTTTGGGACATATTATTTCTTCTGAAGGCATTCAGCCGGATCCTGAAAAGTTAGAAGCAATCAGAGCCATTCCAGTTCCATCCACAAAAAGACAAGTCCGCAGTTTTCTAAGTCTCGTAAATTTTTACCGTCGTTTTCTGAATATGTAAATCCTTGTTACACCAAAACTTTGTTCTCTCACTGGTAAAAATACTATTTGGAACTGGGACGAACAAGCACAGTTGGAATTCAATTCTTTGAAAGAATCGCTACTTAACGCGCCAATACTAGCTCATCCAGATCTGTCACAAGATTTCTGCCTCAGCACGGATTCTTCTAAAGTCGGTCTTGGTGCCCATTTATTTCAAGAAGCCATAGAAAATGACACTACCGTTCAGAAAACCATTGCTTTTGCCAGCCGAGTGCTAACAAAATCTGAAAAAAATTATTCCGTTACTGAATTAGAAGCTTTAGCTATGGTTGGGGCATTTAACAAATTCCGTTTCTTTCTTTCTGGTAAGCACGTAAAAGTATACAGTGATCATCGTGCATTACAATTTCTTATGTCTTCAAAATTAAATCATGACAGGTTAAAACGTTGGGCATTGTTTCTGCAAGAATTCCACTACACATTCCCGGCAAGGAGAACATTGTTGCGGACGCACTGTCACGCGCACCGGCTGGGCTTGAGAAAAGTAACACTGAAGGCAACCTCGAGAAAAATTTCAGTATTCTTTACATTCAGAAAGTCGCCTTTGAAAACTTCATCACCACATCTTTAAAGGACATTGCTCATGAACAAGATAAAGATCCGATTTGGAAAGACATCAAAAGTAAATGGCATGAAAAGACACACACTCAGATTCGGCATTATTACCTGGTTAGAAACAACATACTCTTCAAACGCTGCACTGTTGATGACAAGCTATGGGTACTTTGCATTCCAGACGATTTTGTTAATAAGCTCATTTGGTACATTCATTTCAGCTACGCACATTTTGGTCCACGAAAATGTTATCATATTCTACGAACGACTTGTTATTCTAACAATATGGAAAACAGAATTCGAAGAGTCTTGTCTATTTGTAAACTTTGTCAAAAGGCGAAACCATCTACTATCTCCCATCATGCTCCGCTGTTTCCTATCATTCCTTCTAAATTAAAAGAATTTGCTGCTGTTGATCTCTTGGGACCGCTTGTCAGAACATCTAATGGATTTTCGTACGTTCTAGTCGCTGTTGAACTTACTTCAAAATTTGTTTCTTTCACACCGTTACGTAGAGCCACTGGACGGTCTGTATCCAACGCCTTTGTTAAAAATTTCTTACGTGAAGTTGGACACGTTAGTAAACTCATTTCAGATAACGGACCGCAATTCAGATCTGCTGTTTGGTCACGCATGCTTCGCAATCATAAAATCAAACCTGTTTTTATTTCATTGTACTCACCACATTGTAACCCCTCCGAACGGATTATGAAAGAAATCAATAAGCTTTGCAGACTTTATTGTCACAGAAAGCATCAGCATTGGGACAGATATTTACACTTATTTCAAAACGTGCTGAATGAAATGCCTCATGACTCCACTGCTTTACCACCTACTCTTGTACTGAAGAATGAAAAACCACCGAACAGAATCAGAGAGCTTGTACCTTTCCCGAATACACGTAAACTTCGACACAAAGACATAATTGATTTGGCTATTAAAAATATAAAATCTGCAGCAGACAAAAGGATAAAACTACACGGTAAAGCAAATGCAAAGAAATTATATATTGGTCAGAAAGTTCTCATTAAAGCTCATTCATTGTCACATAAGAAGAAACACTTGAGTCACAAATTCTTTCTAGTTTACAATGGACCTTACAGAATCCGAGGTATACCACATGATAATTGCGTTGAAGTTGAAACTCTGCGTACTAGGAAGAGTAAAGGTTTACACCACATTTCACATGTAAAACCGTTTATTGAAAGATAATCTGCTTTTTAACTTTGTCTTTGCCATAAAACTTTTCACTTCACATTACTAGTATGCTTGTCAGAGTTAGAATCTGTTAACATGCAACAATGTTTGAAGTTAAATATCCAGTCAAGAACCAAGAGAACTTATTTCAACAAAAATTACGAATGCATTGTTATTGTGAATAGACGACACAGTGTTGTTGTATTTGTACATTCTTGCTTGTTAGTTGCACGATTACGTAACGACTATAAGGCTCACATACTTAGAACATTTACCAGTACTGCTAATGAGATTTTAATGCAACATTTTGGTTTGCTTGAAAACACATCCTTTTTGAAGTAGTTTCTGTGGGATTAAAGATGACTTAGCATTTGATTTCTTTGACAGCTACACGATTATATCACGACGCTACTAATGAGTGACAATTTACAATGTTGCTTTTCTGGTGTATCTGTTTTATATCTGCACAGTTTTTCTGAAATCTTCTGGAAAGTAAAACAGGTTTTAGAAGTAACTTTTGTAGTATAGGTACAATGCGGCAGGGTTTTCCGTGGCACAACAATACGTTACTGTACAGTACTTTCTTCATCACGCCAATAAACGTAATAACTAAGATATCTATACGCAAAGCATTTCACTTTTGTTTATCATGAGGTAAGTACATTGGCTTCTGCAGAACTTAGCTTTCGGAGGACGATAACTACGACACTTCCACAGAGACGCACATTTAGCGCTACAGGACACGTATTTGAGTGATTAATTTTGTACTTCAATCATTTATTTTTAAAGATATTTGAAGTACAATGATACAAAGAAAGTTTTCCGTGATACATTTCATTCCATTGCTGTAATCTGTAACACCTGAGGGTATAATTACATTAATCCTCAGGGGGGTACACGCTTACTTTGTGTACCATGTGTGTGGCAACCACAAGGAACCCTAGCTAATATGGTATTTGCTTATACAACTTTACACATTGGTACCATATTTCTCTAACACACAAATTACACAGCTATCTGATCATGTAACTGAGAGATATACATTTTTTTCTACTACATTAGTGACAGATGTTTACGTAATTATACAGTTGAATAATTTCACACGTATGAAATTGCATTTTGTCAGTACTTTGTGAACTGTTCATATTATTTCGGAGCCATTGTGGTACTATGAGAGCTTTGAATGATGTATTTGGTATGGGATCATGATTTTTAAAGTACGTTTGAGGTTGATGACACTATTGAAATGAGCAGAGAATTTTTTTAGGTTTTGAAATTATTGGAGGAAGCTACGACGATTTTGAGAGTTGACTGACGTATTATGATGTTATTTTTACGACGACCATGTGTATTATGCTGTTGAGGTATGTTTATGATGAACAATTTGATGCTATATGGGGAATTTGATTATGCTATGTATTTATTACGATGAAATAGTGAAGTGTTGTCGCAAGATTGACGTGTCGACGAATATGTATATCTGTAATAAGGTAAGGAGTAATGAAAAGTGATTAGGGACTCTGACTTGTGGAAAAGGTTGTTGGAAACCAAGAATCGTACTTCAAGGTTATGAAATGTGTGTAAATGTGTGACTGTATCACAATGCTGACGAATATTTTTTTTGGACACTTATATTTATAGGATTTTGTTTCTACAGATTTGCAACGCTAATTCTTGACCTGTGAAATATTTTTATATAAGACTGCCACTGTAGCGGAAACTGCTGTCGTAAATATTTCCGTAAGAAAGTTAAGTGACCTCCTGCACGCAATACGTCGTGGGCACCCAGATGGGCGACAGCCGCCCAAGAAAAAAAGCCATTAGCGTGTGCCTTCCAGCGGCACGGGTAGAAAAAAAAAGAGGCCATTATCCTCGCTATTGACGTTCCTTTGTAGAGAGCATCGCAAAAACGACACGGTCGAACTTGAAAACATATGTTGACACTGTGGAGCTCTTAATTTATGATATTTACAGAAATGCCTAATGAAATGACGAGAAATATTTTTACATCTGCATTTACATCTGCATACCTGATTATGACAAGCGTCTTTCTACGAGAGTTGAGAGATTTTCTGTACTACCTTATGAAATGCCCTATGGCTAATGAATGATGTTTCATGCCTTCCTTTGTACATATTTACTCATTTTGTTTAATATCTAGTTTCTAGCTGCATTGCAGCATTGGTTAAAACAAAATTTTATAGATGTACTAATATAAATATTTTCTGTCTACAGCTCGAGTAAATAATAATTTTTTCAAAAAAAATGAGGGAGCACAAAAAGACATTTACCTTCACAGGAACTGCAATCATAGTTTTCTTTTCAAGTACTTGTTAATTTCTTTTGTAGAATAAATTGTGATGCATCACTCTAGTGTTAAGACGTGACATAGGTATTAGACATGGCCATTTTTAGTGTAATACTTTTTCTGCTTGAACTTTGTCACGTTTAGGTATAAGTTACGCTGTTTGCCAGGCATAGTGCTACTGAATTTTAATTTGTGTTACTCTTCTAAGCCAGTTTACTACTGATTTATTTTTCTTGTTTGCTGCACATTGCCTTATATTAGTCGTAATATTGCAATTGCTTCGCTAATTTCTAAAATGCTGCTTCCTTTGCAAATCTGCACTTTTTTGTCATTGCTGTTTGCGTTAATTGTTTTATGTGCTGCTGCATTGCCTCGTCCCTTAGTTTAGCATCTGAGCTCAGTAGATTTAAGTTAGCTTAAGAGGGGGTAGACTATATAAGAAACTAACTATGATGAATTGGAAGCAATGCATTAACAAGGTATATGAAAACGATTTGGGCCTGAATGAGTATTGTACAATGAGCCATATTTATTTTGAAAGAAATATGAATAGAATACAGAAAGCAGGTATAGATAGGACTTTTTGGGAATAATGATGAACGAAGGGAGATCTCCAAGAACAAAAAAGTTTTGTTCGCAAAATACTGCAGTACCAAAAGTTACACTGAAAACGAACCCTGTCCTTTCCATTGTGTTATCCCCTATGTGTTTGTGTACCCTTGTGTATTTGTTTTCTTCCTGTCTCTGTGTAGTTTCATAGAATTTTTTTCTTTTCTAATACTATTCACTATGATGAGGAATACTGTTATCCTCAAATATAATTGGTATTAATAATATGTTATTTAACTTGTAAATATGCTTAGACATTATTTATTCTCTTTTGTGTTAATGCTCATGTGTGAAGTTGATGTTTCGAAAGTTATTCTGATCTTTTATGTATTTACTTATGTCATAATTCCTGTAACACTGTTGTATATGTTATTTTGATTCTTTTGTAAAGCCTGTACTACAAATGTTATCTGTATTGTTATGTTCTTTAATGATGTATTTTGTACTTTTGTAATTGTATTCTTATGTTATAAAATTGTAATTGACACCAGTTCATCAAATTAAGTAACTTGTAAGTTACATTTCACTGCACACGTTTCTGTTGGTCATAGTATATGGACAATATGTGAGAAGTACGGACTGTTAGTGTTTGTTAATAATTCAGCAAGGGACTGGATAACAGCATTGCTGGTTCTAAGGACAATTCCAAAAACTCTGTGAGTTCACAAGTGGTGGTTATGGACTTGCTATATTATCCGCAAGACTCTTCGATGATGATTGTGCACCTGCACAGTCACAACAGATGGCTGCTGGCCATCTCTACAAGGACTGCAGTGGGTCTGCACCTCTGGTGGCCCACCAGTACCATTATCTCTACAAGGACTACAGTGGGTCTGCATCTTTGATGACTCACCAGTACCATTATTTCTGCAAGGACTGCAGTGGGTCTGCGCCTCTGGTGGCCCACCATTACCGTAATCTCTACCAGGACTACAGTGGGTCTGCTCTGTGATGACCCACCAAACGATATTCTTCAAAACTTCGATTGACTCCGCTGTGGGTTTGCTCTGTTGTGGCCCATTACCTGTCAGCATGTCAAGAGTCAGCACTGTCTTTCCGTTGAAAGGACAACGCTACTTCTTCAAGACTGCATGGAAATCCACTACTTCCGTGTGCATTTTCTTTTACTGTTCAGACTTTAAGAAAAACACTGATATTTTACTGTGATGAACGATTAGGACTGTCTTTATGGACTGTGAGAAAATTTAACTTTTGACCAACAATGTATCAATAAGTGTGTGCATTTGATTTCTTTGTTATTGTAATTATGAAAAAATTTTTCAAATCTGTATTGGCCACTGCCCAAACCAATTTGTAAAATTTTTTTGTGGGGAGCATGGGGGCTATGTAGTAGGCTCTTTAGGTTTTTTTTGGTAACGCCACCTCTGTATGAAAATCACTGGCTGTGCTGTGTGCAGTCTGTGGCTGCTTTGCATTGTTGTAATACTCGCCATTGTAGTGTTAGGCAGATGGCTGTGAACAGCGCGTAGCGTTGGCAGTTGGAGGTGAGCCACCAGCAGTGGTGGATGTGGGGAGAGAGATGGCGGAGTTTTGAAATTTGTCATGAACTGCTCTCTCTCTCTCTCTCTCTCTCTCTCTCTCTCTCTCTCTCTCTCTCTCTCTATATATATATATATATATATATATATATATATATATATATATATATATATATGTTGTTGTGGTCTTCAGTCCTGAGACTGGTTTGATGCAGCTCTCCATGCTACTCTATCCTGTGCAAGCTTCTTCATCTCCCAGTACCTACTGCAACCTACATCCTTCTGAATCTGCTTAGTGTATTCATCTCTTGGTCTCCCTCTACGATTTTTACCCTCCACGCTGCCCTCCAATGCTAAATTTGTAATCCCTTGATGCCTCAAAACATGTCCTACCAACTGATCCCTTCTTCTAGTCAAATTGTGCCACAAACTTCTCTTCTCCCCAATCCTATTCAATACCTCCTCATTAGTTACGTGATCTACCCACCTTATCTTCAGCATTCTTCTGTAGCACCACATTTCGAAAGCTTCTATTCTCTTCTTGTCCAAACTAGTTATCGTCCATGTTTCACTTCCATACATGGCTACACTCCATACAAATACTTTCAGAAACGACTTCCTGACACTTAAATCTATACTCGATGTTAACAAATTTCTCTTCTTGAGAAACGCTTTCCTTGCCATTGCCAGTCTACATTTTATATCCTCTCTACTTCGACCATCATCAGTTATTTTGCTCCCCAAATAGCAAAACACCTTTACTACTTTAAGTGTCTCATTTCCTAATCTAATTCCCTCAGCATCACCTGATTTAATTCGACTACACTCCATTATCCTCGTTTTGCTTTTGTTGATGTTCATCTTATATCCTCCTTTCAAGACACTGTCCATTCCGTTCAACTGCTCTTCCAAGTCCTTTGCTGTCTCTGACAGAATTACAATTTCATCGGCGAACCTCAAAGTTTTTACTTCTTCTCCATGAACTTTAATACCTACTCCGAATTTTTCTTTTGTTTTCTTTACTGCTTGCTCAATATACAGATTGAATAGCATCGGGTAGAGGCTACAACCCTGTCTCACTCCTTTCCCAACCACTGCTTCCCTTTCATGCCCCTCGACTCTTATAACTGCCATCTGGTTTCTGTACAAATTGTAAATAGCCTTTCGCTCCCTGTATTTGACCCCTGACACCTTCAGAATTTGAAAGAGTGTATTCCAGTTAACATTGTCAAAAGCTTTCTCTAAGTCTACAAATGCTAGAAACGTAGGTTTGCCTTTTCTTAATCTTTCTTCTAAGATAAGTCGTAAGGTTAGTATTGCCTGACGTGTTCCAACATTTCTACGGAATCCAAACTGATCTTCCCCGAGGTCCGCTTCTACCAGTTTTTCCATTCGTCTGTAAAGAATTCGCGTTAGTATTTTGCAGCTGTGGCTTATTAAACTGATAGTTCGGTAATTTTCACATCTGTCAACACCTGCTTTCTTTGGTATTGGAATTATTATATTCTTCTTGAAGTCTGTGGGTATTTCGCCTGTCTCATACATCTTGCTCACCAGATGGCAGAGTTTTGTCATGACTGGCTCTCCCAAGGCCATCAGTAGTTCTAATGGAATGTTGTCTACTCCCGGGGCCTTGTTTCGACTCAGGTCTTTCAGTGCTCTGTCAAACTCTTCACGCAGTATCTTATCTCCCATTTCATCTTCATCTACATCCTCTTCCATTTCCATAAAACTGTCCTCAAGTACATCGCCCTTGTATAAACCCTCTATATACTCCTTCCACCTTTCTGCCTTCCCTTCTTTGCTTAGAACTGGGTTGCCATCTGAGCTCTTGATATTCATACAAGTGGTTCTCTTCTCTCCAAAGGTCTCTTTAATTTTCCTGTAGGCAGTATCTATCTTACCCCTAGTGAGACAAGCCTCTACATCCTTACATTTGTCCTCTAGCCATCCCTGCTTAGCCATTTTGCACTTTCTGTCGATCTCATTTTTGAGACGTTTGTATTCCCTTTTGATTGCTTCATTTACTGCATTTTTATATTTTCTCCTTTCATCAATTAAATTCAATATTTCTTCTGTTACCCAAGGATTTCTATTAGCCCTCCTCTTTTTACCTACTTGATCCTCTGCTGCCTTCACTACTTCATCCCTCAGAGCTACCCATTCTTCTTCTACTGTATTTCTTTCCCCCATTCCTGTCAATTGTTCCCTTATGCTCTCCCTGAAACTCTCTACAACCTCTGGTTCTTTCAGTTTATCCAGGTCCCATCTCCTTAAATTCCCACCTTTTTGCAGTTTCTTCAGTTTCAATCTGCAGTTCATAACCAATAGATTGTGGTCAGAATCCACATCTGCCCCAGGAAATGTCTTACAATTTAAAACCTGGTTCCTAAATCTCTGTCTTACCATTATATAATCTATCTGATACCTATTAGTATCTCCAGGATTCTTCCAGGTATACAACCTTCTTTTATGATTCTTGAACCAAGTGTTAGCTATGATTAAGTTATGCTCTGTGCAAAATTCTACAAGGCGGCTTCCTCTTTCATTTCTTCCCCTCAATCTATATTCACCTACTATGTTCCCTTCTCTCCCTTTTCCTACTGACGAATTCCAGTCACCCATGATTATTAAATTTTCGTCTCCCTTCACTACATGAATAATTTCTTTTATCTCGTCATACATTTCATCAATTTCTTCATCATCTGCAGAGCTAGTTGGCATATAAACTTGTACTACTGTAGTAGGCATGGGCTTTGTGTCTATCTTGGCCACAATAATGCGTTCACTATGCTGTTTGTAGTAGCTAACCCGCACACCTATTTTTTTATTCATTATTAAACCTACTCCTGCATTACCCCTATTTGATTTTGTATTTATAACCCTGTAATCACCTGACCAAAAGTCTTGTTCCTCTTGCCACCGAACTTCACTAATTCCCACTATATCTAACTTTAACCTATCCATTTCCCTTTTTAAATTTTCTAACCTGCCTGCCCGATTAAGGGATCTGACATTCCACGCTCCGATCTGTAGAATGCCAGTTTTCTTTCTCCTGATAACGACGTACTCTTGAGTAGTCCCCGCCCGGAGATCCGAATGGGGGACTATTTTACCTCCGGAATATTTTACCCAAGAGGACGCCATCATCATTTAATCATACAGTAAAGCTGCATTTCCTCGGGAAAAATTACGGCTGTAGTTTCCCCTTGCTTTCAGCCGTTCGCAGTACCAGCACAGCAAGGCCGTTTTGGTTAATGTTACAAGGCCAGATCAGTCAATCATCCAGACTGTTGCCCCTGCAACTACTGAAAAGGCTGCTGCCCCTCTTCAGGAACCACATGTTTGTCTGGCCTCTCAACAGATACCCCTCTGTTGTGGTTGCACCTACGGTACGGCCATCTGTATTGCTGAGGCACGCAAGTCTCCCCACCAACGGCAAGGTCCATGGTTCATGGGGGAAGTATATATATATATATATATGATATCAAGGTAAATACATTGTTTGTTCTCTATTAATATCTTTCATTTGCTAACTATCCCTATCAGTAGTTAGTGCCTTCCATAGTTTGAATCTTTTATTTAGCTGGCAGTAGTGGCGTTTGCTGTATTGCAGTAGTGGGAGTAACCAAGATTTTTGTGAGGTAAGTGATTTGTGAAAAGTACAGGTTAATGTTAGTCAGGGCCATTCTCTTGTAGAGATTTTTGAAAGTCAGATTGCGTTGCGCTAAAAATATTGTGCGTCAGGTTAAGCACAGTAGTGTACTTTTATTGGAAGGGGACGTTTCATCTGTAACTATTGTTACTCTGCCAGTGGTTGTCATATGGGTGGTGTCTGTTTTTTTCACTATTTGCGTTGTAAGAATAGCCTTGTCGTGTCCAATTATTATTTCTGTCGTCACGGAATTGTGACGGATGTGATCTGTAATTGTTGTGCTCCTGTTTTCGCGTTCCCCGATTGTCAGTGTCAATTTCCAGCTCTTGTAACAGTCCCTGAAAATCTTCAATGTCTTCTTTGCAACGTCCTGCTAAAATAATATGTCGTAAATGTTCAGGCAGTTTGATTAAGCAAATGCGGATGAGTTCTGAGGGGCTGTATGGGTTTGGCAGGTACTGATTCTTGTGCAACATGTCTTCAAAATATTTCACAAGACTGGAAAATTCAGATTGTTCGAAATGTTTCATCATTATGATGCTATGTTTTACTCGGTCTTGTGTAGTTTGAGACCAATATGCTGAGAGGAAGGCATGAAAAAAATCGCCTTCACTGTGACAATCGTGAATGACCGATCGCATTCTTACAGCTGGTTCATTCTCCAAGTAGCCACACATAAATTCTAACCTGTGCTTCAATGACCAGTTGGGGGGAAAACAGTGAGAGAATTGATGGAGCCACGCTTGTGGATGAATGTCGTTGGCAGTTCTTTTATGGCTGCTTCGTGGTTCTGTAATGCATTTTCACGACGCGAAAAAATAGGTTGTAAATGCTCACAAATTTGTGTTTTTACGTCATTACAGACTTTTTGACATTTCGATTCGATTTTATGTAACTCAGTAGTTAAATCTTCACGTGTTTGTTCAAGCGTGGTGTCTAAATTTTGAAGATTTTGTTCCATTGCGTCTAACTGTTGCTGTGTTTGTCTTTGATTTTGTTTCATTTTCTGCATTAATTGCAATAATAATGTATTAGTGTCTTGAATCTTTTCCTCTATGCTTTTCGGCAGTGCATTTGCACCGGCAATTTTCACATTTTGACGAGCAGAAAATGTGTCATGACTTATTTGAGGAAACGGTGAAGACGCGAAACCTGAATCTACAGTATTTGCAAGATTGTGTCCTGTCATTTCAGATTCCTGAGGCGAACTGTTGCCGACCGATCGATCGATAATGCTTCCTTGTTCACTACCTGTTTCTCTGTCTACACCATTATTTGCCGCCCACTCCATTTCCCTATGCACAATTACCAAATTACTACTTCGAATGTCTGTTAATGCCCAACAATACAATGGCAGACAACAATGCAAACTAGCCACAGACTGCACACAGTACAGCCAGTGATTTTCATACAGAGCGCTACGTAACGTTGCCAATAAGAAAACATAAACAGCCTACTTATAATTTTCACCATGACGCAATATCAAGACACTGTCGGCAATTTGCCATAGGAAGCAAGATGGTCGCATTATGGCAGAGTTTGGAGCTTAATCCTCAAAGTGGCCCATGAGAAAGTTAAAGACAGCCAGAGACAGAGGGAATCCTATGTCTGCGCCGTACTTCATCTCATAATATTCACTGCGGTTTATGAAGTACGTAGTCGGGAACAGCTTGACGATCTCATGTTGAAACTGTTGGGCCGAAAGATCCTGAGTGTCTTGTATTGGCACTCTCGTAAAGAGAGACGCAACATCCAGACTATATAACCATTACGTCATTTTGGCCTATCTTCATTTTTTTGAGGGTCTCAACGAATGACTATTAGTGTCCCAGTTTGGGCGCTGATAGCTCTGTCAGATGTTTTGCCAATCTGTAGGTGGGTGAACTGACTGCCTCAGAGGAACATTTTTAGTGTATTTTTGGCAATCCACAAAGTCTGGGAAGTTTGGTGGCATATGGCACTACTTTACGTGCTGTATGTACCGCAAATTATTATGAGATGAAGGACGACACAGCCATTGAGTCCTCATTGTCTCCGGTCGTTGCGAAGTTTTTCATGGAGCACTTTGAGGAACAAGGTCTGAACGCTGCGAGGTTGCAAATGTCTTGCTTCTTGTTACATGTTGACGCAGGGTACGTGATATTGCCTCATGATGAAAATACACTGCAGCACGTTATACTATAGTAGATCAGGAAGTTGACCGAGTTCGGTGATAATTAACACGTGTATTATATTAAAGCTAATGCAATATCTTAGCAATATGATGCACTAGAGACAATGTTCAAGTATGTCATTAATGGGATAGAAGTTAAGAATTGCAGAATAAGATACCAAACGCCAATGAGGGGTTGCAGTGAACTCTTCCACGTCCACTGTACCTGACAACGCTGAATGAGAGCTGTTGTAAGAAAATTAGGGAAATGTGTTAACAATAGACTACCGACGAAGATTACTGTATGGAAAGGTTCCCGACAGATCGATACTGTGTCCGGGCCGTGAATTCTGAACGTCCACTTTCGAGGGAAAAGCTCGTGATGACCTCACGTCCTTACTTCTGCAGTGCGAAAAGTTGTCGATAACGTCTTCCTGTATCATATAGCTCTGTCGCGAAATGTGTAGGAATCAACTCCCCAAGAGAGGGGGTGATTTCATGCCACCTTCTGAGGTGCGGTGTGCCTGACATTTTTTCCTCAAGCATCGATAAGAAAATAGTTGATTTCAACGCTGGACGTCATTATTCTGACGTGGCGTGAAAAGAAGGGGTGCAATATGGATAAGAAGGGGTGTGACGACCTTACCATACCGTGACTCGTTCTCAGCGGCGTTGGGTAGAATTGTGATGAAATTTGGTTCCAATGTCGCTCCATTAACCCACCTTACACGTCACATGAATTTCAGAGCTCTGAGCTTTTCTTCGCAAATGTCGACTCTTGCTGTTTGAAGCATCTCCGAGTCCGATACTGACGTCGCAGGGCGTCACACATTATCCCAGTTACAGAGGAAGTTTGTAGGCACCCTTCAGTCAAATTTCAAACTTCTGCTTCTAATCGGATTGGTTTAAAAAAAGTGACCCTTTAATTGTGTTGTGCAGCATGTATAACGTTTATCAGTGCGTGGCCCATTAACAACGGAACATCGTTGTGTCTTACAGTTGCTGCATTGACCAACAATATGGACGTAGGTACAGCGAAGGGTATTGTGATTTTTTCTCCTACAAGTAGCGCTTTAATGTTTATACTGAGAAAACACAATAAATGTGTTGAAGTTCGTCTTTACAAATGATGTTTAGCGAGTTGCGAAGCACTCGTATAAGTCAAAAATTCTATAGTCCATGTTTCCGTCTTTGGTTGAGTAGTGGAAAGCATGACCTTAAGCAGTAATCTGAACATTGATCCTAGGCAGACAATCAGGTTGCTTGGCGCTGAGTTTCGATACCGATAGGGCAATGTGGACACGCAGTCTGTTTCTGCTCTGCTTCTACATCTAATAGTAAGGTACATACATTTGTCTTGCGTATTACTGAGATGGGCATTCCGAAGCTAGCTCATCCATCATTATTCGTGAGACTGTTGCCTCATTCTGCTAAATTGTCATAATTGTGTATTACATGTTTTCAGGTTACTTTTAATGGTGTGGTTGGCAGTTGGTCTCCTCGTAAGCCATTTCGGCTTTATGTTTGTCTTGCGACAAATTTTATTCACATGTGGATCAGTACTTACCTTTCTTTGAGTCATCCAAGAAAAGCAGTACACACTAATTTCCCACACTCTAAATAACACAGGAGAGAAAAAGATAAACCGGATAAATATCACCCATTCAGTGAGAAAGAAGCGTTGTCTTTCACAAACTCTTAACATTGCATTTGCAGTGCCCATAACTCAGATAATTATTAATTAAATTAGATAAATACTCTAATCTAAGTGATAAACTGATAACTCAGGAAAGTGAGGATGACGTCCAGTTAGCTGTTCATCAGTTAAACTAAGTATGTGTAGAGTACATAGAACATCTTAACATTTTGCTAAAGAAGATAAAAGTTACCGCCTTTCAAGGTAACTAAACAATAAGGAAGAAAATAGTAATTAACAAAACAGTAATTGTACAGGTACCACAGCTCTAGGGTGTGACACGAATTATGACTATCATAACAATTTAGATGGACAGCAGCACAAATTTAAAATAGTACGTGGAACAAAACATAGAACGCTTAATTAAAAAATCCTAAAACTGCGACGATACTGAATTCAAGCGAAAGTTGGAAAAATTGAAGGATGGAAGACAGTGAAATACAAGCAACAAAGAGAAGATACTTGAGGAGAATTAAGGGCTGCACAAGAAGTGATTTATAAAAAAGCAAAATGCCATTAAATAAGGAACAGTTTCGTAATGCGCTGGTAATATTGTTTAACATCGGGAAAGTGTTTATTATTAATTCTGTTTTCACGTTGTGTTAAGCACCGGCAGAAAATTTAATTCGCGTTAGAAAATGAAGTCATTGACAATAAGTAGAAAGAAGATACTTTATTATTGGTTAATACAGACAAAGGTGGAAAAACAATATGAGAATAGAATGACAATAAGGGTAACTAAGAAAATCATGAAGTAGAAATCGAAAGTAAGCAGAGGCACACATCAACCATGGAAAGGGTGGACGAAAAGTTCGTGAAGACTCAACAGATTCCTAATGCCTGCATGTAAGACGACTACTTCATCGATTTGCCACCCGTTCCCGAGATGAGAAAGAGAACAGAAATTAAATCTTTATAATTATTTCTGAATAATGTTAAAAGTGTAGTACGATAACTTCATTGTATTTACAGTTGTTGATTTACACAAAGACAGTGGTGCCCATTCAATAGGTTGGTTTGTATGAAAGATGACGACATGAAAGCAAGGATAAATTCCCTGGGAGTTACTTAGCGTTTAAGACCAGCCGGAAAAACGGTGACAAAACTTATCTGAGGAATGCTCTATGAACTCGCGTTAAAACTGACTTAAACTTTCAGAAAACGCTACTTACAGTGGCAACAAAAAAAAGAAAAAAAAAGTTGTCTGCTGTGTTCTTGCTGTGACCAACGTCTGAAATAGGTCGCAGCAAGATTGCTCAGCCTCTCTTTTGATAAATTTTTGTCTGAAACAGTCAACTTGGAATGCGCATGGCGGTAGACAGTAGTTTCCCTAGACGGGCTCGTGTTAGTCTACAGGATGTCGCACTCTGCACCTACACTTTGGGACGGTAATTTCAGGCTAGTTAGCACTCTGCTGTACCTCACCGTCGGTTGTCTATGCTCGCACTTCAGTCTCTTTGGCTTGCGCCTGCGTGATAGTGATTTTCCAAATATCGTGATGAATTCGTTTTTAAACGTTTAGAACTTGTTGCCTTTGTTTACATGTGGGACCTGACAATCAGTACTCGTACATCGTTTTACTCAGTTACCAGCGTTAATAATTTTTTAAAGAAAGTGTACAGCTTTGATACGCAATACGTATATCATATTATCAAGCAAAGTGTTGCTGTTCCCGATTTTATGAATGAGGTACAGTCCTTCGCATTCACCTACATCCAGTCCCCATCAATAACCTGAGTTCATCACTATTTCAGATTTCATTTCATATTTAAAGCCTGTAAGCATCGTCGAGTATGATGATTTTATGGTTTTGCAAAGGGGACACTGTTGTCTATGCTACTTGTTGGAGGATCTTCTCCGGACCGTAGCAGGCGCGGAGTCAGAAATGCAAGAGCAATTTGTACTTCATTGACGGCTCCCTATATCAACACATTAACTGCGGCCAATGTCCCACAGGCATTGTGTGACTTGTGTAGGATGGAATGCAGAATCAGAACCACAGCAGATGGCGGCGAAATGGTCCTTGGGAATCCGGCAGTGTGTCAGCTCACAGTGCAACAAAGCCAGTGGCTGGCGGTGCCCCTTGTGGCCAGGGGCAACTAGTAGATTTGTGCAAGTGCTTTTACTGAGCTCAGGAACCCCAGAGTCTGGCTACTACGGCAGGGGATGGCGGCCACTGGGCGGCTCTCTCCAGCAAGTCCAAATGGAGGTCCAGAATCGTCACCACTGGGTCAGCCTTCAAGTCGGTGGCTACGAGTAGTAGATGGTACAGCTTAGAGGCCTTGTGTGGACTAGCACTACAGTGAGGTCACAAAATTAATGGGACACCTCCCAATATCGTGTCGGACCCCCTTTTGCCTGGCGTACTGCAGCAGCTCCACTTGGCATGGACTCAATAAGTCGTTAGATGTGCCCTGAAGGAATTTTGATCCATGATACCTCTATAGCCACTCATAATTGCGAAAATGTTGCTAGTGCAGGATGTTGTGCATCAACTGACATCTCGATTACATCCCGTAAAGGTTCGATGGAATTCATAACGCGCGATCTGGGTGGGCAAATAATTCGTTCGAATTGTCCAGTATGTTCGCCAAGCCAGTCACGAATAACTGTTGCTTGTTGACATGGCGCAGTGTCATCCATAAAAATTCCATCGCTGTTTGGGAACATAAAGTCCACGAATGGCTGCAAATGACTTCCAAGTAGCCAAAAATAACCATTTCCAGTCAATGATCCGTTCTCGTGGACAGAGGAGCCCGTCTATTCCACGCAAACACCGTCCACACCATTATGGAGCCAACACCAGCTTGAACATTGCCTTGTTGACAACTTGGGCCCAAAGCTTTGTGGGGTCTGCGCCACACTGAAACGCTACCATCAGTACTTCACAATAGAGACCGCGACTGATCTGACATTGCTACTGTTTCTCAGTCGTCTAGATCCCAACCGGTAAGGTCACGAGCCCAGGAGAGGCGCTGCAGGTTATGCGCTGTTAGCAAAGATACTAGCGTTGGTCGTCTGTTGACATACAGCCCATTAACATCCAATTTAGCGGCACTGTCCTAGCAGATACTTTTCTTGTGGGTGCCAGAATGATTTCCGCGTAATTTCACTCTCTGTTGCTTGTCCATTTGTGCTAAGACCTCTACGCAAACGGCATTCTCTCGTTCGTTAAGTGAAGGCCGTCGGTAACAGCATGGTTCGTGGTGAGAGATAATGCCTGAAATTTGGTATTCTGTGCACAAACTTGACAGTGTAGATCTCACAATATTGAATTCCCTAACGATTTCCGAAATGGAATGTTCCGTGCGTCTAGCTCCCACTAGAATTCCGCGATTGAAGTCTGTTAATTTCCGTTGCGCGGCGATAATCACTTCGGAAACCTTTTCACATGAATCACCGGAATACAAATGACAGCTCCGTCAATGCACCACCATTTTTTACCTTCTGTACGTGACACTGCGTCACCTTTATCTCTGCATATCGCTAACCAGTGGCTTATGCCCCTCACTGTACATTCCCACTGATGGCT
This sequence comes from Schistocerca nitens, assembly GCF_023898315.1. Taxonomy (NCBI): domain Eukaryota; kingdom Metazoa; phylum Arthropoda; class Insecta; order Orthoptera; family Acrididae; genus Schistocerca; species Schistocerca nitens. Next base: position 476,383,074 of record NC_064618.1, on the reverse strand, counting down.
GGCCAGGAGACTGTACCGGCAGAGAGCAGAATGCTGAATAATTATGTTATCTGAAGCCAGGAGTACTTACGTTTCTCTGACCTGGTGTGTGGTCGCGGGAGACGGTTGGTTCAAATGGCTCTGAGCACTATGGGTCTTGACTGCTGAGGTCATCAGTCCCCTAGAACTTAGAACTATTTAAACCTAACTAACCTATGGACATCTCACAGATCCATGCCCGAGGTAGGATTCGCACCTGCGACCGTAGCAGCAGCGCGGTTCCGGACTGAAGCGCCTAGAACCGCTCGGCCACTCCCGCCGGCCCGGGAGACGGGGTCACTTTATATACATCGAACAGTGCTACACTACGTAAGAATACGGCACGCTACAGAAGGCAGAACATAGCGTTCCTGACATTCTGGCAACATGACAACAGCTTGTGCCAGCAGTATTACAGCGTCTCCGGCCAGAGTGGCCGAGCGGTTCTAGGTGCTACAGTCTGGAACCGCGCGAAAAACGGCTCTGAGCACTATGGGACTCAACTGCTGTGGTCATCAGTCCCCTAGAACTTAGAACTACTTAAACCTAACTAACCTAGGACATCACACACATCCATGCCCGAGGCAGGATTCGAACCTGCGACCGTAGCAGTCGCACGGTTCCGGACTGCGCGCCTAGAACCGCGAGACCACCGCGGCCGGCAGAAACGCGCGACCTCTATGGTCGCAGGTTCGAATCCTGCCTCGGGCATGGATGTGTGTGATGTCCTTAGGTTAGTTAGGTTTAAGTAGTTCTAAGTTCTAAGGGACTGATGGCCTTAGCAGCTAAGTCCCGTAGTGCTCAGAGCCGTTTGAACCATTACAGCGTCCAGTTGTAGACTACGACTGCAGGTGACCTGCATATAAATTAAACGGTTGGAAAGGCCTGCTTCAAGCTTGGGATGTAGCTGTGGACACATGTAACATAATCTCTTTCCTTCGGTTTCACTTTCACCAAAGAATCAATAAGCCGTTGCTGTTGAGTTTCACCAACAAAGGTTTTCAGAAAGAACTGGGGCTGTAGAGGTTGGCTACCGTCTTCTGGGCTGCACTTCTTTCATCAAGCTTAACTCAGGGTGATAACCAATACTGCATACCACACTTAGCGTCTCGATGGACACGATATCACTTGCAGAGCATTTCATTGTTTGTACTCTAACACATATAATTGTGCACTTTGTGGGCCGAAGGATAAGTCGAACAGTAATTGTCATGTGGCTCGAGCAATCAGTTGATTTAAAGATCCCTTTTTGTTTCATCACCACCCGTTTTTAATAAAGTATGATTCTGTTGCACTTACCTACAGGTTATATGAAACCATCACTGCTTTCAAATACCACTCGTAAGATTTTCATACTCTCTTACCCGCTACAAGCAATCTGTTAGTCCTGCAGAAAAAGTGAAAAGGAACTTTTTGAAGGAAACTTAATGTAGCTAAATTTTGTACTGGGATACGTTATCATTAAAAGTTGTAGTTTTCGAATTATTCACGAAAAATACACAGAAGCGACCTTAAAACACGTTTTTATTGAGTAACTCGACAATCTTGGCCTCCAGCGTAAATGTATCCCAACCGGCTCTAAGCACTATGGGACTTAACATCTGAGGTCATCAGTCCCCTAGATTTAGAACTACTTAAACCGAACTAACCGAAGGACATCACACACATCCATGCCCGAGGCAGGATTCGAAGCTGCGACCGTAGCAGCAACGCGGTTCCGGACTGAAGCGCCTAGAACTGCTCGGCCACAGCGGATGGCGAAAATGTATCCCAGCACAGATTTTAACTACATTAAGTTTCTTACAGAATGGTCCTGTTTATTTTATCCGTAGGACTAATAGTTTGTGCATAATGAGCCAGAGAACACAAAAATTTAGCATGTGGTTTTTGAAGGTGGCAGGTTGCATAAAGCCCATAGGTAGGAGCAGCTGTATCATCCTGTATACGAGGACACACACGAATGTGCTGGAGATTTTTTCAGTTGCCACCAGAACAGAGCTAATGCCTTGATCCTAGTAGCATTTCATCACAAAACCAGCATCCTATCCTGATCTACAACACAAGTTCGCAAACATTTATGTTCCTAGTGTCCCTAACATGTCCGAATACTACAGCTGCACACCAATCAAAACACTGATCTATCTAAAGCAACTTAAGTTCGCAACTGATGTGCCTACCTTAACTAAAAGTTGTAATACTATATTCAACATCTGTTTTATATTAAATTATTTCCCGGAAAGGTTTATCATTAATACGCACTCAAAATAAATTTTGCATCACCTCGGTTCCGAGAGTTCCGGAACCTGTACAGAAAACAGGAACAGAGATCACCATAAACATCATTACCGCCCTTTTTATTGCTCATGAAAACCACACAATGCATGTTGTACCGCCACACAGAAATACCTTCAGAGGTGGTGGTCCAGACTGCTGTAAACACCGGTTCCTCTAATACCCTGTAGCATGTCCTCTTGCATTGATGCAAGCCTGTATTCGTCGTGGCATACTATCCACAAGTTCTTCAAGACACTGTTGGTCCATATTGTCACACACCCCAAAGGCGATTACGCGTAGATTCCTCAGAGTGGTTGGTGAGTCACGTCGTCAGCACTTTTCAATCTATCCCAGGCATGTTCGAAAGCGTTCATGTCTGAAGAACATGCTGGCCACTCTAGGTGAGCGATGTCGCTACCCTGAAGATGTGCACGATGGGGCGCGGATTGTCGTCCATCAAGACGACTGCCTCGCCAATATACTGCCGAAATGGTTGCACTATCGTCTGGAGGATGGCACTTACGTATCGTACAGCCGTTACGGTGCCTTCCACGCCCACCAGCGGTGTATTTCGGCCCCACATAATGTACCCCAAAACAGCAGTGAAGCTCCACCTCGCTGCACTTGCCGGACAGTGTGTCTAAGGCGTTCAGTTTGACTGGGTTGTCTCCATTCACGTCTGCGACGATTGTCTGGTTGAAGGCACACACGACTCTCGTCAGTGAAGAGAACTTTATGACAATCTTGAGCGGTGCATTCGGCATGTTGCTGGGCCCATCTGCGTGGTGTCGTGGTTGCAAAGATGGACCTCTCCATGGACGTCGGGAGTGAAGCTGCGCATCATTCAGCCTAATGCGCACAGTTTGAGTAGTAACACGACGTCCCGTAACTGCACGAAAAGCATTATTCAACATGGTGGCGTTGCTGTCAGGGTTCCTCCGAGCCATAATTGGTAGGTAGCTGTCATCCACTGCAATAGTAGCCCTTGGTCTGCCTGAGCGAGGCATGTCCTCGACTGTTCCTGTCTCTCTTTATCTCCTACGTGTCCGAACATTGCTTTGGTTGACTCCAAGACGCCTGGACACTTCCCTTCTCAGAGCCCTATCTGGCACAAAGTAACAATGCGGACGCGGTCTAAACGCGGTATTGACCGTCTAGGCTTGGTTGAACTACAGACAACACGATTCGTGTACCTCCTTCCTTGTGGAATGGCTTTAACTCATCGGCGGTCGCACCCCGTCCGCCTAATAGGCGCTGCTCATGCATAGTTGTTTACATCTTTGGGCGGGTTTAGTGACATCTCTGAGCAGTCAAAGGGACTGTGTCTGTGATACAATAACTACAGTCAACGTCTATCTTCAAGAGTTCTGGGAACCGGGTTGAGGCAAAACTTTCTTTGATGTGCGTATAATTAAAGACATAAACTATCTTGTTGCTCTCTAAATGATATCTCAGACCACCGAAAGAAATTGGATTTGGCAGTACCCATTTTCTGTACTGCGTTAATTTTCGCATGGCACTTGGCTTACAATGGACCACAAACACAAATCGGGAGATTGTTATTCCTCCACTCTGTATCCTTTACAGTAGCAAAAGGTTCCTAATACTGAAATATTTTTGCGGGAACTCTTGCAGCGTGGGCGCCGCATGAACTTGGGCGACAACTACTCTGTAGGTGCTTGGTCATTGCTGGGAAGGTTAGCTCGGGTGGACTGAACACCTGTAGTGAATTTCTTCCGATGTTTCTTCAATAAAATGTTACTTGCAACTGTTTTAATATCTCAATTCGCAGCTATTGTCTACGAGTGTTTTTTTGTGGAAGTCGGCCCTCTTCAGCATGGAGTTGATAGGAGAGAACAGGGTGCCCCATATAAAACCCGCAGACATTGAGCCTGACATCAAAGTAACAGTGAACTAACTAAAAAAGCATAGATAATAGTAACGTTCAAAAACATGTACTTTTCTGTTTGTAAGAGTTCCTGACAGTGGTGGCCATGGGCATCCAGTCACCGCTGACTTCATGTGATGACGTTTCCAGAAATACGCTGAAATTTTTCAGGCGTAATCTTGTTAATTTATCTAGTAATGTTTCGTTTAAGATCGTCTATTGTGGGAGAATTGTCACTACATCCTTTGCTTTATTGTGTGCCCCATAAATAAAAATCACAGTCCGGTAACCTTGCGGGCCAGAAGCCTCTACTGAAAAGTATGTCTACAGCAAACAGGTCGTTGATTTGTCGCATATTTTATTTGGCTATGTGAACGGTTCCTCAATCTTTTTGGAATACTGCATGCAGTTTTTCTGCACCTGCTAAGGGTGCATAGAAAGAGATAAAGATGTCTAGATTACTGCCACTGTTTAAGGTGTAATTGAATAATGTAGGGGCAATAATGCACATGCTGGACAAAACACACCAAATACCTGTCTTCTATGAGTTCAACGGTTCTTCATGCAGAATATATAGGTTGTTCTCAGACCAGTATCTGCTATTCTGGGAGTTTACACCGAAACGTCCCCTTAGAAAAATTATAAATGACTGTGCTTAAACAGACACACAATATTTTTAGCGCAACGCAGTCTGACTTACAATAATCCCTACAAAAGAATGGCCCTGACTAACATTAAGCTATACCTTTCTCAAATCACTTACCTCACAAAAATCTTCGTTACTCGAACTACTGCAATACAGCAAGTGCCACTACTGCCAGCTAAATAAAAGATTCAAACTACTGAAGGCACTAACTACTGATAGGAATGGATAAGAAATGAAACATTTTGATAGAGAAAAAACCATGTATTTACCTTAATAGTGTTCAAAAGTCATAATATATATAGCAGTTCATGACATCCATTCTTACAAATGTACTGTTTCTGATGGACACATGTCCAGATCATCTGCTCTCAAAAGTCCGCCATCTCACTTCCCCACATCCACCACTGCTGGCGGCTCACCTCCAACTGCGCAGTGGTACGTGCTGTTAACAGCCAACTGCCCAACACTACAACAGCCACTAACAATGCAAGCCAGCCACAGACTGCACACAGCACAGCCAGTGATTTTCATACAGAGCGCTACGTGGCGTTACCAATAAAAAAACCTTAACAGCCTACTTACATAGCCCCCATGCTCCCCACAAACAATTTTACAAATTGTTTTGGGCACTGCTCAATACATATTTGTTAAAATTTTTTCACGATTACAATAACAAAGAAATCAAATGCACACACTTATTGATACATTGTTGGTCAAAAGCTAAAATTTTCTCACAGTCCATAAAGACAGTCCTGATCGTTCACCACAGTAAAATAACAGTGTTTTCCTCGAAGTCTGAGCAGTAAAAGAAAATGCCCACGGAAGTAGTGGATTTCCATGCAGTCTTGAAGAAGTAGTGTTGTCCTTCCAACGGAGAGACAGTGCTGACTCTTGACATGCAGACAGGTAATGGGCCACATTAGAGCAAACGAACAGCAGACTCAGTCGAAGTTTTGAAGAATATTGGTAGGTAGGTCATCACAGAGCAGACCCACTGTAGTCCTGGTAGAGAGTATGGTATTGGTGGGCCACCAGAGGTGCAGACTCACTGCAGTCCTTGTAGAAATAATGGTATTGGAAAGTACTCATAGGTGTAGACCCACTGTAGTCCTTGTAGAGATGGCTAGCAGCCATCCGTTGCGACTCTGCAGGTGCACAATCACCATAGAAGAGTCTTGTGGACAATATAGCAAGTCCATGAACCATAACATGTGCACTCACAAAAAATTTTTTTGAAATGTCCTTAGAACTAGCAAAGCTGTTATCCAGTCCCTTGCTGAATTATTAACACATGTGCAAACACTATCAGTCCCTACTTCTCACATCTTATCCATATACTATGACCAACAGAAATGTGTGCAGTGAAACATAATTTAGAAGTTACTTAATTTGATGAACTGGAGTCAATTACAATTTTATAACATAAGAATACAATTACAGAGATACAAAAAACATCATGAAAACATAATAATGCAGATAACATTTGTAGTAATACAGGATTTACAAAAGAATCGAAATAAACATGTACATCAGTGTTACAAGAATTATGACATAAGTACATACATATAAGATCAGAATAACTTTTGAAACATCAACTTCACACTTGAGCATTAAAACAGAACAGAATAAATAATGTCTAAACATCTTTACAAAGTAAATAACGTATTATCAGAAAAATTCTACAACATAACTCTTATCAGCTAAACACATAAAGACAGGAAAAACACAAATACACAAGGGTACGCACACACATAACGAACTAATACAAAAGGAAAGGACAGGATTTGTTTTACTGCAGTATTTTACAAACAAAACTTCTTGGAGATCTCCCTTCATTCATCATTATTCCCAAAAAGTCCTATCTATACCTGTTGCCCTAAACCCTACCTTTTTGTTCATATCCTATTTCTAAATAATTTTTTTTCATTGTACAATACTCATTTTTGCCCAAATATTTTTCATATAACTTCTCAATGCATTCTTTCCCTATTCTCCATAGTCAGTTTCTTATATACTCTACCCCCTCTTAAGCTAACTTAAATCTACTGAGCTCAGATGCATAAATTAAGGGACAAGGCAATGCAGCAGCACAAAACAATTAACACAAACAGCAATGAATAAAAATGCAATTTGGCAAAGATAGCAGCAGTAAATCTAAATTAGCAAAGCAAATGCAACAATACAACTAATATGAGCCAATATGCAGCAACAAGAAAAACAAATCGGTAGTAAAACTGGCTTAACAGAGTAATACAAAGTCAAATTCAGTAACACTATGCCTGGCAAACAGTAGCAGCAAATGCAATAACTTATACATAAATATGACATAGCTCAAACAGAAAAAATAGTACACTAAAGACAACAATGCAGATAAGGGAAATGTATATTCACATCTTAAAGTCTATGTAATTAAAGTGGTGCACCACAACTTATTCTACCATAAAAATTACCAAGTACTTGAAAAGAAAATTATGTATGCTGTTACTGTTATTAGTCCCTTCTTATTGTTCTTTCCTTTCCAAGTGCTCCTTTTTCGAAGAATGTGGATCATAAAATTATTATTTAATAGATCTGTTGACAGAAAGTGTTCACATTAGCAAATGCATTTAATTTTATTTTATAAAACCAATGCTGAAACACAGCTGGAAAACAGATATCAAATGAAATAAGCAACTATGTACGAAGCATAAAAATATCATTCAGTAGTCATGAGGCAGTGTGGGACTGTGGGAAAACCGGAACAGAAGAGAATCGAAGCATTTGAGATGTGGTGCTATAGACGATAGTTGAAAATTAGGTGGACTGATAAGGTAAGGAATGAGGAGGTTCTACACAGAATCGGAGAGGAAAGGAATATGTGGAAAACACTGATAAGGAGAAGGGACAGGATGATGGGAAATCTGCTAAGACATGAGGGAATGACTTCCATGGTACTAGAGGGAGCTGTAGAGGGCAAAAACTGTTGAGGAAGACAGAGATTGGAATACGTCAAGCAAATAACTGAGCACGTAGGTTGCAAGTGCTACTCTGAGATGAAGAGGTTAGCACAGGAAAGGAATTCATGGCAGGCTGCATCAAACCAGTCAGTAGACCGATGGGCATTTCATAACTTAGTATTAATTCTCTCAATTCTCGTAGAAGGACACTTGTCATAATCAGGTGTGCAAATGTAAGAATATTTCCCATCAGTTCATGAGCATTTCAGTAAGTAGCACTAAGTACAATATGTTTCCAAATAATGAGTGTGTCGTATTTTCGATGCTTTCTACAAAGGAATGTCAATAGCGAGGATAATGGCCTCTTTTTTTTCTCTACCTGTGCCTCTGAAAGGCACACACTAATGGCTTTTTTCCAGGCAACTGTCGCACAGCTGCGTGCTTACAGTGCATTACATCAGGGTGACCTACCTTCCTTACCGAAATATTTACATCAGTTTCCGCTACAGTGACAGTTTGATACAAATAAGATTTCATAGGTCGAAATATTTGCGTTACAAATCTGTAGAAACAAAATCTTATAAATATAACAGTGTCCAAAAAATTTTCGCCGGCATTGTGATACATTCACACATTTACACACATTTCATAATTCTTAAAGTACGATTCTTGGTTTGCAACATCCTTTTTCACAAGTCAGAGTCCTTAACCACTAATCATTATTCCTTACCTTATTACACATGTACATATTCGTCGACACTTCTTCAACATTTCATCATAATAAATACATAGCATAATCAAATTCCTCATATAGCAACAGCTTATTGAACATACCTCAACAGCATAATACACATTGTTATCGTAATAATAACATCATAAAACCCCAGCCAAATCTGAAAAACGTCGTAGCTTTCTGCAATAATTTCAAACCCTAAAAAATATTCTCTGCTCATTTCAATAGTGTCATCTACTTCAAACGTACTTTAAAAATCATGATCCCATACCAAATACATCATTCAAAGCTGTCATAGCATCCCAATGGTTCCGAAAAAATATGAACAGTTCACAAAGTACAAACAACATACAATTTCGTAAGTGTGAAGTTATCCAACGGTGTAATTACGTAAATATCTGTCACTGCCATAGTAAAAAGAATGTTTGTTTCTCTGTTAAATAATCAGATAGCTGTGTAATTCTGTGTTAGAGAAATATGGTACCGATGTGTAAAGTTGTATAAGCAAATACCATATTAGCTAGGGCTCCTTGTGCTTGCCAAACACATGGTACACAAAGTAGGCGTGTACCCCCTGAGGATTAATGTAATTATACCCTCAGGTGTTACAGATTACAGCAAAGGAATGAAATGTATCACGAAAAACTTTCTTTGTAATTTAAAAATCTTGAAAAATAAATGTTTTAAGTACAAGGTTAATCACTCAGATGCGTGTCCTGTAGCGCTAAATTGTGCTTCATGTTGTAACATAATCTCTTTCATTACTTAGGGGTTAAAAATGTGCCAAGTGTCGTAATTATCGTCGTCTGTAAGCAAAGTTCTGTGGAAGTCAATGTACTTACCTCGTAATAAACAAAAGCGAAATGCTATGTGTATAGATATCGTAGTTGTTACGTACAGCGCCATGATCAAGAAAGTACTACACTGTAACGTATTGTTGTGTTACAAAAAAGGCTGTCTTATTGTAGCTATACCACAAAGTTACTACTAAAACAGGTTTTACTTTCCAGAAGAATTCAGAAAAACTGTGCAGATATAAAGCACATACAGCACAAAAGCAACAATGTAAATTGTGTCACACATTAGTAGCGTCGTGATATAATCGTGTACCTGTCAAAGAAACCAAATGCTAAGTCATCGTTAATCCCACAGAAAGTACTTCAAATAAAGATTGTCTTTCAAGTAAACCAAAATGTTGCATGAAAATCTCATTAGCAGTGCCGGTATATGTTCTAACAAGGGAACCTCCCCATCGCACCCCCCTCAGATTTAATTATAAGTTTGGCACAGTGGATGGGCCTTGAAAACTGAACACAGATCAATCGAGAAAACAGGAAGAAGTTGTTTGGAACTATGAAAAAATAAGCAAAATATGCAAACTGAGTAGCCCATGCGCAACATATGCCACAATAAGGCGATAGTGAGCTCTGTAGAGTGGTGGTTCCGTGGTTAGTGTAAGCAGCTGGGAAACGAGAGGTCCTTGGTTCAAGTCTTCCTTCGAGTGAAAACTTTTAATTTTTTATTTACAGTTTATGTCACAAACTCTTTATGTTTTCATGACTTTTTTGGGAGTGATTATCACATCCACAAGAAAACCTAAATCGGGCAAGGTAGAAGAAACTTTTTACCCATTCGCCAAGTGTACAGGTTAGGTGGGTCGACAACATATTCCTGTCATGTGACGCACATGCCGTCACCTGTGTCGTATAGAATATATCAGAGGTGTTTTCCTGTGGAGGAATCGGTTGACCTATGACCTTGCGATCAAATGTTTTCGGTTCCCATTGAAGAGGCACGTCTTTTCGTCTACTAATCGTACGGTTTTGCGGTGCGGTCGCAAAACACAGACACAAAACTTATTACAGTGAACAGAGACGTCAATGAACGAACGGACAGATAATAACTATGGGAAAATAAAGAAAATAAAATTTTCACTCCAAGGAATACTTGAACCAAGGACCTTTTGCTTTACAGCTGCTCACGCTAACCACGGGACCACGGCTCTCCAGAGCTCGCTATCACCTTGATGTTGCATATGTTGCGCATGGACTACTCAGTTTGTTTATTTTGCTTATTTTTTCACAGTTCCACACAACTTCTTCCTGTTTACTTGATTGGTCTGTGTTCAGTTTTTCAAGGCCTATCCACTGTGCCAACTTATAACTAAATCTGAGGGGGGAGCGATGGGGAGGTTCCCTTGTAAGTATGTGAGCCTTATAGTCGTTACGTGATCGTGCAACTAACAAGCAAGAATGTAGAAATAACAACACTGTGTCGTCTGTTCACTATAACAATGCATTCGTAATTACTGTCTAAATATGTTGCCTAGGTTCTACACTGGATAGTTAACTTCAAAACATTGTTGCATGTTAACAGTTTCTCAGTGTGACAGAGTTCAATAAACGGTTTTACATGTGAAATGTGGTGCAATCCTTTACTTTTCCTCGTACGCAGGGTTTCAACTTCAAATCAATTATCATGTTGTATACGTCGGTAAGGAATGCTAAAATTTTTATCAAGGTTAGCGTCTATGTTATTTTTCTCTGAGCCAGCCATCGCATGTGCCTGCCTGCGGTATGAGTCATTGCCTATTGTCTCTTTGATGGCGCGCGTCGTTTTTGGGATTTGGAGACCTAGCTTCTACAAATTCACCTTGTCGAGAGGGCCCTGCCCTGTTTGAATCCCGCCAGTTCTGATGCAGTTCAGGTCTGTCGTTACGATCATACCGTCTGTCGTCATGTCGGTAGATTCCATAGTTTCTTTCTTGTCGGTCACGTGGTGGAGAGTTTCTCCCTGAATCGTAACTGCGCGCTGGACCGTTGCGTCTGCAGTTATTCTGTCTCCCTTGATAATAATTGTTTTGGTTCCCATATTGTCTGTTTCTCTGATTGTCTCTGTGATAGTCATTACTGTGGAGAGGTGATCTTTCCCTGTAATTATTACTACTCTGCCAACGGTTGTCATACGGGTGGTGTCCGTTTTGGTCACGATTTACGTTGTAAGAATAGCCTTGTCGTGTCCGTTTATTATTTCTGTCATCGCGGAATTGTGACGGATGTGACTTGTAGTTGTTGTGCTCCTGTTTTCGCGTTCCCCGATTGTCAGTGTAAATTTCCAATTCTTGTAACAGTCCCTGAAAAGCTTCAATGTCGTCTTTGCAACGTCCTGACAAAATAATGTGTCATAAATGTTCAGGCAATTTGATTAAGCAAATGCGGATGAGTTCTGAGGGGCTGTATTGGTTTGACAGGTACTGATTCTTGTGCAACATGTCTTAAAAATATTTAACAAGACTGGAAAATTGAGATTGTTCGAAATGTTTCATCATTATGATGCTATGTCTTACTCGGTCTTGTCTAGCTTGAGACCAATATATTGAGAAGAAGGCATGATAAAATTCTGCTTCACTGTGGCAATCGTGAATGACCGATCGCATTCTTACAGCTGGTTCATTCTCTAAATAGCCACACATAAATTCTAATCTGTGCTCTAATGACCAGTTTGGAGGAAAACAATGAGAGAATTGATGAAGCCACGCTTGTGAATGAATGTCGTTCCCAGAATTCTTAAATGTTTTGAATTTACGTGTAGTAATGAACAGCTTATAGTCAAAATCATCGTGTCAGCGAGTAGCATATCGGTCATTGTTACGTCGTGTCGGCGGTTCCATCTCAAAATTCGGTGCACCTTGCCAATTTCTTTCATAATTTCCGAAATGCCCTGTGTTATTATTTTGTGGCTTTTCCGTATTTCTAAGTCCTTCTTTCCGTGTTGGAGCGCGAATGTCCTCTGAAATATGTAATTCTTGAATTACTTGTGCCAATTGATCTGGTTCTTCCCGGATTTCTCATTTGTGTTGCGTATTAATTTGATTCTGATTTTGTTTGAATTTCTTAATTTGTTCATACTCTTCTGTGTCAGTGAAGGCTACAGGTCTTGTGTCACTCAGATCCTCATCCACATTTGTAGATAAGTTAGTGAACTGATCCGAAAGTTCGGCTACTTTCTCCGATAATGAACTTATTTCCTCAGTGTGTTTTTCTGAACCAAGTTTCAGAGTGTCCATTTGTGTTGAAATCGTATCTATTGTGCCTTTTAAGTTTTCCTGAGTTTTTGCAAGTTGCGTAACCGAATCGGTAGATGCAACTAGTCAATTTTAGCTTGCAAGGTGTCGTGATTTTCATGAACAATAGTTTCCAGTTCCTTTATAGCTGCTTCGTGATTCTGTAATGCATTTTCATGACGCGAAAAAATAGGTTATAAATGCTCACAAATTTGTGTTTTTACGTCAGTACAGACTTTTTGACATTTCGATTCGATTTTATGTAACTCAGTAGTTAAATCTTCACGTGTTTGTTCAAGCGTGGTGTCTAAATTTTGAAGATTTTGTTCCATTGCGTCTAACTGTTGCTGTGTTTGTCTTTGATTTTGTTTCATTTTCTGCATTAATTGCAATAATAATGTATTAGTGTCTTGAATCTTTTCCTCTATGCTTTTCGGCAGTGCATTTGCACCGGCAATTTTCACATTTTGACAAGCAGAAAATGTGTCATGACTTATTTGAGGAAACGGTGAAGACGCAAAACCTGAATCTACAGTATTTGCAAGATTGTGTCCTGTTATTTCGGATTCCTTAGACGAACTGCTGCCGACCGATCGATCGATAATGCTTCCCTGTTCACTAATTGTTTCACTGTCTACACTATTATTTGCAGCCCGCTCTATTTCCCTATGGACAATTACCAAATTACTAGTTTGAACATTAGTTAATTCATTACACGGTGGCGCTAACACACTGCTTTTGTCTTCACTGTCATTTCTCAGTTTACTTTGGAGCCTAGTATTACGTTTTCCACACGCCATTATTGTCACAATATTTCACACGACAACACAGAAGAGCACAATTTGAAGAGAAAAATAAAAAAACACATTAAATAGCATTGAAAATAGTATCTCCTTAATTGCAAGCGCAACTGCAGAATAAGAAACAACTGTTTTACTGTACAACAATGAAAAACTACAACTACAAAGGAAATTCTCTCTACAATTACGCGCTAGCAATAAACAATAGCTACACCAATTACACAAACTACAAGAAAAAATCAGAAGATTCCAGTGAAGTATCCTGGGCTAAGGGTCGACATATGAAATGTCGCCTTAGAAAAATTATAAATGACTGTGCTTAAACACACACACACAATATTTTTAGCGCAACGCAATCTGACTTACAATTATCCCTACAAATGAATGGCCCTGAAGTACCTCACAAAAATCTTCGTTACTCGAACTACTGCAATACAGCGAGCGCCACTACTGCCAGCTAAATAAAAGATTAAAACTACTGAAAGCACTAACTACTGATAGGCATAGTTAGCAAATGAAAGATTTTGGTAGAGAACAAACAATGTATTTACCTTAATAGTGTTCAAAAGTCATAATATATATAGCAGTTCATGACATACATTCTTACAAATGTACTGTTTCTGATGGACACACGTCCAGATCATCCGCTCTCAAAAATCCGCCATCTCACTTCCCCACATCCACCACTGCTGGCGGCTCACCTCCAACTGCGCAATGCTACGTTCTGTTAACAGCCAACTGCCCAACACTACAACAGCCAGCAACAATGCAAAACAGGCACAGACTGCACACAGCACAGCCAGTGATTTTCGTACAGAACGCTACGTGGCGTTACCAATAAAAAAAACCTAAACAGCTTACTTACAACACAATCTGATGAATGAAACCAGGCCTCATCTGACGTGAAGTAAGAAAGGGGTTCAAGTAACCGTTAGCATTTGATGTGAAAAGCCAATAAGAATAATGAACTCATTTTTTCCTGATCCCCAAATTTCAACTCTTGCACCACACTCAGGCGACAGGCATTTAATTTCATATTTTTTAGTATACGATGACACTAAGTACGATGTACACCAGTCTGTTGCGATAAGCTCCGTACCTACTTGCGGGGACGTCTCGTACTGTCTCTGTCGGTCGCCAATTCATCTGCACATTCTGAACGGATCCTACAGCTCTCCATTTCTGGTACAGATATTGAATAGTGCTGGTTGTGGGGAGTTCCCTACCAGAATACTTCGCTTGAAACATTTCTTAACATTCCTGTCTTTATGTACAGTCCACAATATCAGTTCGCTGTTCTAACGCAAACTTCCCCAGTTCTGTAACAACTCAACAATCTCGCAACAAACAACGCACGAACACACAGATGGACTCAACTTTGTGATGAAATGCAAAGTGTCCAACTTTCGAGACAGTGTTGGCGCTTCACAAGCAATTCGACTATAGATGATTAATCGGTACGTGGGGCGCACCGGTTTAGTGAGGGACACCTCGTATTTCTCTAATCAACTGAACCTGTGGTCTGGGTTAAGAGACCGATTCTTGGTCCAGTGCTTTCCCCAGAACTGCCGGTGTTTGCCAACACCTGTTGCTGAGAAACTTCTCAGAAACGCGTCTCGAAACATCGCTATAATTGGGAGAAGGAACTGTCCAATGGTAATGACTGCGTTCTGTTTCTGATTATGTTTGGCCTAATTGTTAAACAAATTCTTGGAGCCGTTTGTGGCTCACGAAATCGTAGAACAGATCGACCGCCATGTTGATTAAATTATCCAGGAAACAACACTAAAAGCTGTGTTAAAACTAAAGTCGAAGACATTCATGAATTTCGTTGCTTTAATTTGATTCGTAACTTAGAGTTTGTAATTATGTCAAACATATTTTCACCTTAAGTAATTATCCAATGTTTTACTCAATCATAAACTTTGTACATTTACGCTCTTCTGAAAAATTAAAATCTAAATTAAACAAATAAGTCCAGAATTAGCAGATGTTTGGTTTGCTTTTTAAGTTTCATACACAGGTTTTTCAAAGGCATAAAAATAACAGTTATCAGTAAACAATATAAGACCGTTACTACAATGAACTACTTCAAATGTCTTGATAGGTTTTAATTCGTGTCATTTTTCATGTTTAGTTACCCGAGAAATTATTCCTGTGTAGATCGGAATTTTTCCAGAAGTTTATGATTGTATTATGCCTCTACTGAGAGTTGGCTTGATCAATCTCTTGGAAGTGTTTATCATTGTTGTCATTGCCTATCTCTTGTGAAATACCGAGTACTATTTGCGGCAGGAGACCATGTGCTGAATTTAGTAGTGGTCAGTCCTTCGCATTGAATCACTGGTATTCTAAAAGTAACGTTGAAGTCACTCTTAAAGGCGCCTGAGTAATTAACTGCTGTTTCTCTAATAGCTTTTGCAGCAGTCTGACGATACGGGCCTCTTTGAGGGAGCTTACATATTTTATGTTAATTTGATGAAATGTTGATGTTTCGATTGTGTAACGTATGCCTGTTGCAGGTTAATGAAATCAGTGTCGAAGGCCTACGCATATGAGGGCACGGTGTGAGCCTATGAACTCCATGTGATGTTACTTCTGGAAAAGAAAAACACGCTATATATACTTTGTATGCTGCTGAATTATTAGGCAGGACACATACAGTTGTGGAGCCGTGCTGCAACGGAAGGCGAGCGTTATTTTGTATTCGTTACAGTTTACTGTAAATGATGCTGTGAAAGGTGGTCATCTTTTGGCTTCCAGTATGAATCGAAAGACTAGTGCATTCGTTGATTACAGTTTGTGCTATGAAGGAGATAAATATAGATAATCTTATTATAATTTTATAAAATAAATAATTTTGGATTTTGCATTTGTTGCTTTTAAAGACTCCAGCTTTCTGTTAAGTCTTTGATTATCCGAAACTATACTGTGGAAGTTAAAGGTTGAAAAGCTATTTTTGTTAAGATTTTTCTACAGAAATTCAATTCTTAGTAGCCTTGTCCTGCTGTTCATTCTTCTATTAACTTGTAGTCAGTAGGGTGCACTAGTTATTCCATTTATACTTGGGGTTACTATTGCATAATTTGATCAACACGTTTGACCTTCTATTGTATACTCAATCAGTTGTCTGTAAGAGTAGTTATCTTGGGTCGAACTACTTGCTTACACAAGAAGGGTGATGATGGTGTCGCAGGTGTCTTTGAACTAAGACCCATGGAGAAGGTCTGGCACATCAGACCGTTCATTGTCGAATACTGCTTGGCGTAACCATTTCTTTCATGGAAACACACAAAGTGGTACAGACTACTGATTTATGGTTTAATTCTTTCCTTTCTGGTTTACTTTTTGTCTCTTCAACCTACTTTTTAGTGCAAATTGCACCAGTTTTATTTAAAATCTAAAATATGTGTGGTTGTCACTTCATTCAAGTCTGGGACAGAACTGTCTATGTTATCACGAGTAGCTTCATGAACTGAATAGATTCTATAATTATTTTTTGATATTTGCTAATGATTCCAAAATCTCGGTCACAAGGGAAATGGCTGTGATGACATCTCACAGGAAAAAATTGTTGTATCTTCTTAAATAGACCCGTTTCTCTTACTGTGAGATGGTAGCCGGAAAGTGTCTGGTTTTTGTTTCCGTCTGCGCAGTTAACAGTAAATAAACGGATCCCTTTTTTATTTTAAGGCAAATGTTATATAAAATGAGACTTCATGGGGGATTTTCTGCCATTCCGCCGGCCGCTGGTGGCCGAGCGGTTCTGGCGCTACAGTCTGGAACCGCGCGACCGCTACAGTCGCAGGTTCGAATCCTGCCTCGGGCATGGATGTGTGTGTTGTCCTTAGGTTAGTTAGGTTTAAGTAGTTCTAAGTTCTAGGGGACTTATGACCTCAGCAGTTGAGTCCCATAGTGCTCAGAGCCATTTGAACCATTTTTTTTCTGCCATTCCCTTTATATCAAACGTAGAAAGATCTCTTCTTCTCTTTAACGGTACTGATGCAAAATATGCTATCAGTAATATGTCTTAAATAAAATGCTCCTGAACTGGAAAGTCGTATTCTGCTTGCAGTCAATTGTGATGGACAAAACGCACCTTTCTCTCAGCCCCTCTAATGATAATTCATGCTTCACTACAGAGTAAAACTGTCTACTCCTGCGTATATGTATCAATAGTTTAACTGTCCTTTTACGACATCATTAAGTCGTGGGATTTAATTCCGAGATTAAGTTTCTCGTAGGTATATTATATTACCTACTGAAGCCCTTCCAAATAGGTAGCCAAAACTCTTATTAAAATCATTTAAGTACGAGAGGTACGAAATACTTCTGAGTTACGATATTTAGCTCTTAACAGTTACCACACGGATTTTATTGATAGCTGAGGGCTCAAGTAGCACATATTATCCCCGGAAAACACAGTTCATACACTTGGAAACATCTAAGATGATCGTAAATAACCGCTAAATTTCTTATGAAACAGGTCTACAACTCTACCACTTTTATGTTTTGGAGTAAATCCAACCGTTTTTAGATCTCTGATTCTTCTGCGTCACTTTTCAGTCACAGAAAAAAATGAAAGAAATATTTCGTGCATACACTCTTTCGATCAGTTCCTACAAGTATGTCGCAAAAGAAGGTGGCAATTTTGACTAATCTGATATTATTTATACCGCCTGGCCTTATCTGTTTAACTTCACATACGGCAGAAAGTCTTGTATATAGAAATCTCAGGAATTCTCGCAAAGAGTATCGCAAAACTTTGAGAACACATTCAAACTTTTCTCTTCCCCTGGTTTCTCCAAGCTCTTTCTCGTACAGCCAATGAAAGAAAGAAACAAATGGGTAATTATTGGTGCAATAAACGCAGCAACTCTCAGGGAGAAGGAACCAATCATTTAAAACAACCCTGCTTCTAAGTCAGTGATATTTATGTCAATTATTTCGGTTATAAACAAACAGTATGATTTTAAGCAAAGACGTCTTTGATAATTAATAAGAAAAACTGAATTAAATAATGGAAGATAGATGGCTTACCCTCACGAAAATACAGGTTTTTTAGCCTTAATAATCTTAGCCTCCACTGTTAATACAACCTTCATCTGTGCGTCGATCTCATTTTATTTTGTTTGATGTATGTATAATGAATAATGCCCACGATGTTATGTTTCCCGCGATCTGTACTGGTAACTACCACTACATATGCCATCAACATCACTCATTTATTCGTTTGAAGTGAACTAATTGTGAACAGAACAGCGGTAAAACAAAGCCTGCATATCACAGGTTAGAAAAATAAACTTCAAACGGGAACAGTTGTTTACAGCGCTGCCAACAGATTATTTAAAGAGGCATACGCCCATACAAAAACAATTGCAGTCGTTGGTTGGAGTTTTTCGCTCAATGTTGGCCTGTCTAGAGAGTTACAGAAACGACAAAAATAGAAAAGTGGCCTAATGACGAGTTACGTCCCTTGAAAAAAAAAAAAAAAAAAGGTCGATTCTTATTTTGTCGGCCCCTCCGACGCGGCGGTAATATTCCAAAGTGATTTTCTGAGGTCAGTAGCTATGAATCCTGAGTGACCAAATTATTTCTCGAGAGTGTAAGATCACCACGAATCGAGATCGCGTACCCATGTGCCAGCGCGGAAGTCTGTTTAGGCTCTTTACAGTTTTATATGCGTGTTGCCTTCAAGAGAGCGTTTACATGCAGGGTAAGTGGAAAAAAATGGCTCTGAGCACTAAGGGACTTAACATCTGAGGTCATCAGTCCCCTAGAACTTAGAACTACTTAAATCTAACTAACCTAAGGACATCACACACATCCATTCCCGAGGCAGGATTCGAACCTGCGACCGTAGCGGTCGCGCGGTTCCAGACTGTAACGCATAGAACCGCTCGGCCACTCAGGCCGGCGGGGTAAGTGGAGCTCACACATCAAATCGCGGAGTCAATTGCTAGATAGACAGTTGTGATTTCACTGAACGAGGCGAACTTATCGACGTGTAATAGGAACCAGTATATTATATTTGTTTCCGTAGATATTTGAGGGTGATGTTATATGTGACTCTGAGCAGTATTACTTTTTTGCTGTGCTGATTATCGCCAGGAGGTGGTAACAGCGAGTAGGAGCCGATGTATTGAACTGTTAGGAACCGGTGTATTGAACTGTTGGCAGTGAACTTGTTCCAATCCTGTGATCGGATTTCGGAATGTTTCCTTAAACTCGTTAGATAGCTGCAGGGCTTTTGTTTATTGGTTTTGGAGTTCTGAGAGGCTTAAGCGTGTCTCGTGAGTCAAAGTTAGGCCGGAGTAAATTCGCTGTCGTGTAGCACAGCAGAGAATTAATCTGGATCAGACAGTAAACGTTTCTGACCAAATACAATGAGTAGTGCGTCACGTAGTTTTCTCTCGCTTGCCGCATGTCACCATGTGTCAATGCTTGGTCGCAAGGACGTTTTAGCGTGTGACACGGCAACTCCGAGGCACGGAAGGAGGGAACATTTTATTATTGTTTATCATTCAGAGAACTTAAACTAACATTTCGTACTTATAAGTCGTAAACAACGGGTTGAGGAGGATGCGCTACACTGCTGTGTAAAACTTAACACACTAATCCCGCGCGGCTTCCGCACACAATCGAAGAGGAAAGGAATATGTGGAAAACACTGAAAAGGAGAAGGGACAGGTTGATAGGTCTTTTGTTAAGACATCAGGGAATGACTTCCATGGTCCTAGAGGGAGCTGCAGAGGGCAAAACTGTAGAGGGAGACAGAGATTGGAATACATCTAGCAAATAATTGAGGATGTAGGTTGCAAGTGCTACTCTCAGAAAAAGAGGATTGTACAGGAGAGAAATTCGTAACTGGCCGCGTCAAACCAGTCAGAAGACTCACGACAAAAAAATAAAACCACTTAAGCACTTGACAGAGACAATTCATGCGAAAGACCTGAGTTGGTGTTTCTTAAAATTTGTCAATAAGGCCCTCCTGTGCCCTGTGTTACGGTGAGAGGCACCCACATGCCTTGCTCATACTGTGGCATCAAGCAGTCAGGCCTGCAAGATGAGTGGTCTGCCAAGCGAGTGGATTCATTCTTATTTATCGAGTAACATGAACTCTAGTACTCACAATTAAGTTACAAATTATCCTCCTATATGACTAATATGCAACAGAAACACGCATTTGACTATCAGTAATTTACAGAACTCTGACTGTTCACTACGCACAGGCAATACCACATTTTCTTTCTTTTTTATTTAACGGCTTTTATCAACGCGTGGCCATCGCACTGAATATGAGTGGCGCACACATTATAAATTCTGGATATCATGACAACATACAATTCGAAGGAAATGTCCACCAATCTTTTTCTTTTCACTATCTTATTTATTACGATAAATTCTATAACCTAAACACAACAATAACACATGAGAAATTCCTCCCAGTGGGCATGGCTTTACATTGGTGAATCTCTATCTTATGGTCTCGTAACTATTTAACGCTACAGTGCACTTTCTGGATAGGATGGTGGATCTTTTATTATTTCTCACACTTCGACTCTCACAATCATCATCACGAAACTTTCCTCCAAACCGAGCATTACAAAAGGAACACGCATAACCCACTACCTCTGAAACTACCTTGCTACTCTCCCATGCAAACCACACATACTTAAATTACATGACATACACCACACTACAACATGAAATACTACACAGGCAATAGTCACAACATTATCATTTTCAGCTTTCCCACTTCAAATTAATATTTATCCCAGTTTCACACGACACAGCCCCACTTTGTAATTCTACTTTCCTACTATGAACTCTGGAGATATATGCACGTCTTCCTGTGCAATGCAAGCCAAGTGGCGTTGCTGGATAGACGGCCGACTCACCTTGCTTCTCTCTCAGAGTTTGAATCTAGCGTCACACGGAATCATATCACGTAAAGTAATATTAAGAACATATTCATCACACACGCGAGTCCTCAACTGATACCATGGACGAGTACTTCTCATTATCCTTTGTCTCATACACAGATTGAGACTCACACAGTACTCACCACGTGGAAGTACTCGTCTCTAATTTCAAGTCCTGCACACGCCATTTCTTAGATATTTCAACTTATGGTACACACGCTATTTCTTAAATATTTCAACTTATTGTACACACACTAGTAATTCAGCTTAACTTAAGCACACAGAAGTATTTCAACTTATTGCTACACGTGGTTTCATTGTGACCATTGGTCACTTCCGAAGATTACTACAATCCCATTAATATTATCTGCCTGACATTTAATTCTCCCCACAAAAGTTCCTGAAATTGAGAAATTATTATTTCAAACTACTCTTAAATATTCCACATGCATACCATGTCTCCACTCTTTTGTCTTTACGGAGCACAACTAAAACAGGTCTTAACAGCACAAGATCCAGCAGCAGAGTGCCGAAACATGGCCGTTCTTCAGGTCCTCTCGCACCTCTGCTGAAGTGTGGGAGCACCTTGCTACCGTATTGGTCAGCCACATTTCAGGCGCTCAAAGCTCAGGTAAATTTCATCTCTTTGGTCCCACCAAAGGTGGCCAAAGGATCGTCTCAAAGATGATCATATATTCACATTCAAATTATAAAAAGCGATAACCATTGGATTTCAGGTACAGCTAACACTATTTCGATCACAGTGGACTTTCTGCTCTGGTTGCGTACTACTCCAGTTGAAGCATACACTTAACAACATAATAATGAATAAGAATTGTGAAAAATACAAAGTGACACGTGCTGTTTATGTCCGAGGTGACGGTACACTACTATTTTCCTTTGAGACAAACAACAGTAAAAGGGCTCACCGTCTAGAGGCATCTGGGTACATTTTGAATCTCAACTAACACGGTAATTAGGAGAAGTTCGTCGCATTCAGTGCTCTGAACCAAACCGATGCTACCTATACTTATACAACTTGGCGCAGCATTAAATACCGAATTTTCTCTAAATTACCGAAACTACACTACTAGCTCTTGACAACAGATAACCAATACCGATGAGCCAAGTTTTCCATTTCACAGAACGAATGGACATAAATGAGACCTGGGTGAAAAGTTGGGTAACAGCTTTGCAGTGAATGCTAGAGGAACATAAAATGGAGGGGCCACATAACGGAGCGTAAAATATTTTCGTGGGGTGTTTAATCAACATTAATCTTTGCGGAAGACACTATTCGCGTATCTGAGTACAATACTACCCTCGAAATGACATACATCAGTGTATGAGGCTCCGACATATCTGTAGAGGTCGGAATTTATCAGGAAAACAATGCACCATATCGTACGGCTAGTACTGACCCAGAACTTCTGTATGCGCACGATGAAGCCGGAAATGTACTTCCCTGGCGCCTTGTTCCCCAAACCTCACTCCAACTGTAAATTTGTGTCACCACCACTATAGCTGTATTCGCTGTGTGAGCAATCCTCCACGCACACCCCAACATCTATCAGAGGAAGCATGACTGCAGATAAACACAAAATCTATGAGCACCTGCCTGAGACCTTACAGATCGCATAGGTACAATAAACGGTCGTTTCTCTACATGCACATGGGAGATGGTGACGTTCTGGTCTTACGTTAAATCAGCAAGTGGCTCGAAACAGCATATCCAGACACTCCGGGATGATGATGGCATTGAAACAGAGGATGACACGCGTAAAGCTGAAATACTAAACACCTTTTTCCAAAGCTTTTTCACAGAGGAAGACCGCACTGCAGTTCCTTCTCTAAATCCTCGCGCAAACGAAAAAATGGCTGACTTCGAAATAAGTGTCCAAGGAATAGAAAAGCAACTGGAATCACTCAACAGAGGAAAGTCCACTGGACCTGACGGGATACCAATTCGATTCTACACAGAGTACGCGAAAGAACTTCCCCCCTTCTAACAGCCGTGTACCGCAAGTCTCTAGAGGAGCGGAGGGTTCCAAATGATTGGAAAAGAGCACAGGTAGTCCCAGTCTTCAAGAAGGGTCGTCGAGCAGATGCGCAAAACTATAGACCTATATCTCTGACATCGATCTGTTGTAGAATTTTAGAACAACGTGGATTCCGGAAACAGCGATCGTGTGAGACCCAACTCGCTTTATTTGTTCATGAGACCCAGAAAATATTAGATACAGGTTTCCAGGTAGATGCTATTTTTCTTGACTTCCGGAACGCGTTCGATACAGTTCCGCACTGTCGCCTGATAAACAAAGTATTAGCCTACGGAATATCAGACCAGCTGTGTGGCTGGATTGAAGAGTTTTCAGCAAACAGAACACAGCATGTTGTTATCAATGGAGAGACGTCTACAGACGTTAAAGTAACCTCTGTCGTGCCATGGGGGAGTGTTATGGGACCATTTCTTTCACAATATATATAAATGACCTAGTAGATAGTGTCGGAAGTTCCATGCGGCTTTTCGCGAATGATGCTGTAGTATACAGAGAAGTTGCAGCATTAGAAAATTGTAGCGAAATGCAGGAAGATCTGCAGCGGATAGGCACTTGGTGCAGGGAGTGGCAACTGTCCCTTAACATAGACAAATGTAATGTATTGCGAATACATAGAAAGAAGGATCCTTTATTGTATGATTATATGATAGCGGAACAAACAGTGGTAGCAGTTACTTCTGTAAAATATCTGGGAGTATGCGTGCGGAACGATTTGAAGTGGAATGATCATATAAAATTAATTGTTGGTAAGGCGGGTACCAGGTTGAGATTCATTGGGAGAGTGCTTAGAAAATGTAGTCCATCAACAAAGGAGGTGGCTTACAAAACACTCGTTCGACCTATACTTGAGTATTGCTCATCAGTGTGGGATCCGTACCAGATCGGGCTGACGGAAGAGATAGAGAAGATCCAAAGAAGAGCGGCGCGTTTCGTCACAGGGTTATTTGGTAACCGTGATAGCGTTACGGAGATGTTTAATAAACTCAAGTGGCTGACTCTGCAACAGAGGCGCTCTGCATTGTGGTGTAGCTTGCTCGCCAGGTTTCGAGAGGGTGCGTTTCTGGATGAGGTATCGAATATACTGCTTCCCCCTACTTATACCTCCCGAGGAGATCACGAATGTAAAATTTGAGAGATTACAGCGCGCACGGAGGCTTTCAGACAGTCGTTCTTCCCGCGAACCATACGCGACTGGAACAGGAAAGGGAGGTAATGACAGTGGCACGTAAAGTGCCCTCCGCCACACACCGTTGGGTGGCTTGCGGAGTATAAATGTAGATGTAGATGTAGATGTAGACGTGCCAGGTCGGAAATTTGACGTGACTGGAATTTCCGTTGCTGATGTCACAATTTTTCAAAATTTCTGCAAAGGTTTTTTTCTCTTTACAGAATGTATGCGTGTGGCCGGTAGTGACAGCTGTATAAATGAAACAATAGGCGTAATATGTGGTCTGCGTTTTTACCGCGTAAGCTAAATTAAATTCACTGTCATGAAATGGATTGACTCGATGGGTCTGGACCGAATGAAATGCAATGACGTAATGTCAGTGAAATACACTCGGAGGTGCTGATCCCAAATGCAATCAAAATTTGGTGACTAATGAAAATTTTCGCCTGATCTCTACTCGAAACCCAATTTCCTGCTTATGGCAAGTAGTCGCTTTAACCATTGCAGGCCTCCATCCTCACCTTATAGATTGTCTAATACTTCTCTTCTCGAACTGGTTTTATTGTGATTTTTTTTGTCAGTTGAAGCGATTACTAAAATAGTTGAAATTAAGAAACTTTAGAATTGTTAATAATAAATACGACAGTCAGGGAAGAAAATTGTCTGCTTTATTGAAGTAGGGTGTAGGGTGCTTTCTGACAGCACTAAATAATAAAAATTAAGAAATAATTCGAAATTAGTTGCTTGTTCCTAATAGTTAAATCACCTTCAGCAACGTGATATTTCGTCATTACATGGAGCAAAAGAAAAGACAAAACAGAACTTTATTATGATATATCTCACACGAATGAATAATTACTTTCTCCTTAACATAATTTCTTCTTAATATGGTAAGTTTTGTTGCTCCTCAATATTGTTTGTATCTCATTGAATTAGTGTAGTAAATCCACTATTAAGAACGGTTGAAATTTTCTTTGTATTTGTGTCTTGAACGGTTTTGTGGTGCTCCATAGTGAGAAAATACTAAAAGTTATCTAGATTTATTTGGTCTCGTTTATTGGTAATCTACTACTTATAATTCGCTACTAGCCAGCAGAATGCATCCGTTTTGAGGTGGAAAATATTTTCGAGAACAAAATTTTTTACATCGTGTATACGTATCTCGTGGTTCTTGCTACGTTGTCTTGTTTCTGCTTTGTCCATCGCTAGGTTTTTAGTTTCTCGCAGAACAGTAATGGGTGGTGTATTTGTACGAGACTTTACAACTTTCTTGTCGTTAAATTTTTATTGGCGGCATCTTAACTGTAGATGTATTCCATAGAAAAAGACCGAAAGTACCGAAGGATGGACACCGGCGCCGATAGGCTGTTTTTTGCGCTGCGACTGTATCTCTTCCAAGATGTATTTTGGCAGGGGTATACCTGTATCTCAGCGATAACAACCCACGTTTCGACGAAGTCGTTTATACAACTGGATTTCCCCTTTCGTGGCTGTAGAATGATTCCCCACTAACCTTCGCTCCACTTACGAGGGCTGTCCAGAAAGTAAGGTCCGATCGATCGCAAAATGGAAACCGCACTGAAAATCGAAAACGTTTTGTTTGCAACAATTAGCTACATCTTCCAGCTACTTCTCTGCATAGTTGCCTCTCCGTCTGAGAGGCTGCTTGCTTTCTGTGCCAAAATGTTGTCTTCATAGCTAGCGTTTCATGGGAGCAGATATGAAAATCAGAGGAAGCCAAGTTAGGGCTGTATGTAGGGTGACCAACCACTAAACGTAGAAAACGCTGCATGAGCGTCCTCATTTCCTCTGTAGTGTGCGTCCGATAGTTGTCATGAAGAAGGAAGTGCATGAGAGTTACGATGTATGGGATGCATGAAATCAGGAGAAATCTCTCAAAGGCACTCATACATGGCGAGAGACCATTTTGTTCTGAGCATCTTTACGTGCTCACTGAGCACTCATAACAGGAAAGAGCAACGAGACGCGATCGACGAGCATACTAGAGACACTGTCCAACACATGATTTCCATTTCCCGACCGATGGGACCTTACTTTCAGAATACCTCTCGTATATACAGTGGGTGGACAAAAATATGGGAAAACGTAACCATGGCTAATACGATGTAGGAAAACCGCTGGCGTATAAAGCAGCTTCCAGTCGTCTCGGAATGGACAAATACAGGCGCTGCATGATTTTCAAGGAATGTCATGCCATTCCTCCAGCAAAGTAGGTCACAAAGTTTCAATAATATTGAGCCCTGGTGACTGTCGTGGCCAGAGGAGATGCAGCAATTTACCTTGTGCTCACAAAACCAATGCTAGACTATGCTAGCTGTGTGAATAGGGGCCCTGTAATCTTGGAACACATCATCTCCACTGGGGAGCAAATATTGTACCATGGATACACCTGGACAGCCAAAATGATCCTATAACCCTTGGGAGTAATGCAAACTTACGAGGTAACCATGGGGCCAATGGAATACCGTGATATGGCTGCCCAAAATGTCACCGAATCCCCGCCTTGTTTCACTCCTGAGACGTAAAATCGGCCATACGTTGAAAACAGTGCACATCGGGACTCATCCGGCCAAATTACTTTCAGCCATTTCTAAATATTCTAGGTTCCGTGGCTTCGACAACACGTTTCCCTGTTGAGGGCATAAGCATCGCCGATGAGTGGTTTTAGAATTCTGGCTCTTCCCTACAGTTGTATGCTTATGTAGCTCCTATCGTCTAGTTTCGGTGCTGATTGAGTCACGAGTGCAACACTCAGTTATGGAGTGACTTTTGAAGCTGTTGTATTCTTACTTTTCGTCACGATCCTCTTGTATGACCGTCTGCCACGATCACTCCAGAAACATTATCGTCTTCGTTGTGACTTTTCCCGCTTCACGTGTAAGTGTAAATCTTAATTATATTATTTTTTATTTAGTTTCAGGCAGATCCTATTTCACCAAATACAATTTTTACATTTGATGACACAAACAACATATTGGTCTGACTTCATTACAAAATATCAAATATAATTCAACGAAGTAGGTAATCAACATGATACGTTAGTCTGACTGTACCACTACAATAAAAGCAACGAAGTTTTAACGTAAGATTCAGTTATATCTACACATAAAGAAACATAAGAAAACATCCCCAATTTTTAAAGTTTCCTTTTACAGAAATGGATGAAATTGAAAATACATCTGGCAACGAACCGATTCATGGAATAAACACGGAAAGTATTTGTGTTGGAACGAACATATCTGTATGAAATGTTGGTCACAGGACCTTTACGTACCTCTCAATGTGTTGATGAGGGTCGTTTTTCTGCAAAATTCTGCAAACGTGCTCTACATGCCACTGCCGATGACACTGTAGAAGCCAAATGTAATGCAGACATCTCAACTATAAATGCAAGTGAGACCATTCAGTGAAATGCTCAAAGCAGTATGAATAACTACAAAACGCACAGTGAACGAAAGCAAGTTGATCACAAGTCATTATTGCACAATCTTTTACGTAAGTGCTGAATGCCACGTCAGGGACACTTTAAAGTTGTCCACAGCATCACCAGTATGGTAGCCATTGCTCTGCCACGCGTTACGAAGCTTTGGTCAATATACTTACACAGATAACTGATTGCAAATGATAGAATGCATTTCGTGATAAAGAATGTGTCATGTACTATTGACTGCATGTTCCTAATCCGTAGTTCAAGGAAGTCTGTTATTCTCTTGGCACATATTTTACGTTTCCTGAACAAATACGCTTATAGAGGTTGAGCAAACTTGATAATTTTAAGTGGAATAGTTTTTAAAACTACAACTTTTCCTCCAGAGGCTTCTAGTTGTACCTGTTCATCCTTGCGTACAGACCAGAAGTCACGAAGTGCTAGTGACTCTGTAGGCAATTGTGGATTCAAAACTCACACAACAAATGTCTTCGGACGTTCTTTCGTCGTCTTCCAACTCACACTTACCATTCACGAAGACATTTGGAGGGCTGCCGTTTTTCTATTGCCCCCGACACACGGGTCCTAATTTTGCATTTGGTTCTTGGAAGCGTGTATAGAGTTTGAGGAAACTGGATTTTTTTTTATTTCGTCTGTCCCAGTTGCATTCATTTAAAACTCAGTTGTAGTGGTTACCGCTTTCGGGCTGACACACGCATTTTCAAACCACACACAAAAAAATTACACAGTACTGTCATACAATACTGTGTACAAAGTCTTCTGTCCACGTTATAGGTAATCATAATCTTATAGACGTACCTTCCTACTAACCGTAATTATTCATAAAATATGTTGCCAGAAGGCATAGCAAAAAATACAGTGAGCGACAAACCTCTGTAGGTGTCGCTCTCATACACACGTGGCTGCCTATTAGTATTCTAT
This sequence comes from Schistocerca nitens, assembly GCF_023898315.1. Classification (NCBI taxonomy): domain Eukaryota; kingdom Metazoa; phylum Arthropoda; class Insecta; order Orthoptera; family Acrididae; genus Schistocerca; species Schistocerca nitens. The sequence continues at coordinate 476,354,173 of NC_064618.1, read as the reverse complement.
GATGCTCCCGCAAGCATTTTCTTTTTATTGATAACTTTTTGAAAGTAAAGAAATATGAAATTCACTTTATAGAAAATTCTGACAACTTTGTTTTACAAGGTAACGCGGCAACCAATAAAAGTATCAATTGTACGTTACGTGAAATTATTAACAATTTTTGTTTTGCAGCCGGCCGTTGTGGCCGAGCTATTCTTGGCCCTTCAGTCTGGAACCGCGCGACCGTTACGGTCGCAGGTTCGAATCCTACCTCGGGCATAGGTGTGTGTGATGTCTTTAGGTTAGTTGGTTTAAGTAGCTCTAAGTTCTAGGTGACTGATGACCTCAGATATTAAGGCCCATAGTGCTCAGAGCCATTTTTTTTCTTTTTTGTTTTGCAAAATAACATAGCGTCCAAACATTACATACAAAGCCAGGAGGCGACGACATGGTGCGCATTACTGTATACAACCCTGTATTTTTGTGGCAGGGTATAGTACCAAGCATTACTACCTTTCATATCAATGCTAAAAGCAAAAAGAGACAAATGTACCATCTAATGATACACTGAAGCGCCAAAGAAACTCGTATAGGCATGCATATTCAAAAACAGAAATATGTAAACAGGCAGAATACCGCGCTGCAGTCGGCAGCGCCTATAGACGATAAGGGTCTGACGCACTTGTTAGGTCGGTTAATGCTGCTACAATGGCACGTTATCAAGATCTAAGTGAGTTGGAACGTGGTGCGATACGCGGCGTACGAGGGATGGGGCACAGCATCTCCGAGGTAACGATGAGGTGGAGTCTTTCCCGTACGACCATTTCACGAATGTACCGTGGATGTCAGGAAACCGGTAAAACATCACCGACATGGCAGCTGCCGGAAAAAGATCCTGTAAGAACGGGACCAACAACGACTGTAGAGAAACATTCAACGTGACAGAATTGCTACCTTCCGTAAATTGCTGCAGATTTCAATGCTGAGCCGTCAACAAGTGTCAGCGTGTGAACTATTCAACGAAATATCATCGATAAGGGTTCAAAATGGTTCAGATGGCTATGAGCACTATGGGACTGAACATCTGAGGTCATCAGTCCCCTAGAACTTAGAACTGCTTAAACCTAACTATCCCAAGAACATCACACACATCCATGCCCTAGGCAGGATTCGAACCTGCGACCGTAGCGGTCGTTCGGTTCCAAACTGAAGCGCCTAAAACCGCTCGGCCATACTGGCCGGCCATCGCTATGGGCTTTCAGAGCAGAAGGACCACTCGTGTACTCTTGATGACTGCATGACACAAAACTTTACGCATCACCTGCGCCCATCAACACCGACACTGGACTGTTGATGACTCTAAACTTGTTGCCTGGTCGGACGATGCTCGTTTCAAATTGTATCGTGCGGATGAACGTGTGCAGGTATGGAGACAGCCTCATGAATCCACAGACACTACATGTCTGCAGGGGACTGTTCAAGCTGCTGGAGTCTCTGTAATGGTGTGGGGCGTGTGCAGTTGGAGTGATTTGGGACCCCTGATACGTCTCGATACGTTTCTGACATTTATGTATGAATCCTGTCTACGAATCTCAGATCGCACTATTCGCAACTGGACAGAATTAGGTAGAGGATAGCCAATGTTAGTTTATTGCAAACACTTTACGTTGTTATGTGTCTGCTGGGCGTCTTGTATCTTATTTACTTTATTACATGATCACAATAACTGATTTACTCTATAATTTGGTTTCTCAAGACTAGAATTTATCCTTTCAGCAGAAGCACAGCTCATCCTCCATCAGTTAATTGTTCATGTGTTATGTGTTTACTAAATGTCGATCCCTCCCCCATGAACCATGGACCTTGCCGTTGGTGGGGAGGCTTGAGTGCCTCAGCGATACAGATGGCCGTACCGTAGGTGCAACCACAACGGAGGGGTATCTGTTGAGAGGCTAGACAAACATGTAGTTCCTGAAGAGGGGCAGCAGCCTTTTCAGTAGTTGCAGGGGCAACAGTCTGGATGATTGACTGATCTGGCCTTGTAACACTAACCAAAACAGCCTTGCTGTGCTGGTACTGCGAACGGCTGAAAGCAAGGTAAACTACAGCCGTAATTTTTTCCGAGGACATGCAGCTTTACTGTATGATTAAATGATGATGGCGTCTTCTTAGGTAAAATAATCCGGAGGTAAAATAGTCCCCCATTCGGATCTCCAGGCGGGGACTACTCAAGAGGACGTCGTTATCAGGAGAAAGAAAACTGGCGTTCTACGGATCGGAGAGTGGAATGTCAGATCCCTTAATCGGGCAGGTAGGTTAGAAAATTTAAAAAGGGAAATGGATAGGTTAAAGTTAGATATAGTGGGAATTAGTGAAGTTCGGTGGCAGGAGATACAAGACTTTTGGTCAGGTGATTACAGGGTTATAAATACAAAATCAAATAGGGGTAATGCAGGAGTAGGTTTAATAATGAATAAAAAAAATAGGAGTACGAGTTAGCTACTACAAGCAGCATAGTGAACGCATTATTATGGCCAAGATAGACACAAAGCCCATGCCTACTACAGTAGTACAAGTTTATATGCCAACTAGCTCTGCAGATGATGAATAAATTGATGAAATGTATGACGAGATAAAAGAAACTATTCAGGTAGAGAAGGGAGACGAAAATTTAATAGTCATGGGTGACTGGAATTCGTCAGTAGGAAAATGGAGAGAAGGAAACATAGTAGGTGAATATGGATTGAGGGGAAGAAATGAAAGAGGAAGCCGCCTTGTAGAATTTTGCACAGAGCATAACTTAATCATAGCTAACACTTGGTTCAAGAATCATAAAAGAAGGTTGTATAACTGGATGAATCCTGGAGATACTAAAAGGTATCAGATAGATTATATAATGGTAAGACAGAGATTTAGGAACCAGGTTTTAAATTGTAAGACATTTCCAGGGGCAGAATTGGATTCTGCCCACAATCTATTGGTTATGAACTGCAGATTGAAACTGAAGAAACTGCAAAAAGGTGGGAATTTAAGGAGATGGGACCTGGATAAACTGAAAGAACCAGAGGTTGTAGAGAGTTTCAGGGAGAGCATAAGGGAACAATTGACAGGAATGGGGGAAAGAAATACAGTAGAAGAAGAATAGGTAGCTGTGAGGGATGATGTAGTGAAGGCAGCAGACGAGCAAGTAAGTAAAAAGGCGAGGGCTAGTAGAAATCCTTGGGTAACAGAAGAAATATCGAATTTAATTGATGAAAGGAGGAAATACAAAAATGCAGTAAATGAAGCAGGCAAAAAGCAATACAAACGTCTCAAAAATGAGGTAGACAGGAAGTGCAAAATGGCTAAGCAGGGATGGCTAGAGGACAAATGTAAGGATGTAGAGGCTTATCTCACTAGGGGTAAGATAGATACTGCCTACAGGAAAATTAAAGAGACCTTTGGAGAGAAGAGAACCACTTGCATGAATATCAAGAGCTCAGATAGAAACTCAGTTCTAGGCAAAGAAGGGAAAGCAGAAAGGTGGAAGGAGTATATAGAGCGTTTATACAACGGCGATGTACTTGAGGACAATATTATGGAAATGGAAGAGGATGTAGATAAAGACGAAATCGGAATAAGATACTGCGTGAATTGACAGAGCACTGAAAGACCTGAGTCGAAACAAGGCCCCGGGAGTAGACAACATTCCATTAGAACTACTAACAGCCTTGGGAGAGCCAGTCATGACAAAACCCTACCATCTGGTGAGCAAGATGTATGAGTCAGGCGTAATACACTCAGACTTCAAGAAGAATATAATAATTCCAATCCCAAAGAAAGCAGGTGTTGACAGATGTGAAAATTACCGAACTATCAGTTTAATAAGTCAAAGCTGCAAAATACTAACGCGAATTCTTTACAGACGAATGGAAAAACTGGTAGAAGCGGACCTCGGGGAAGATCAGTTTGGATTCCGCAGAAATGTTGGAACACGTGACGCAATATTAACCTTACGACTTATCTTAGAAGAAAGATTAAGAAAAGGGAAACCTACGTTTCTAGCATTTGTAGACTTAGAAAAAGCTTTTGACAGCGTTAACTGGAATACTCTCTTTCAAATTCGGCCGGCCGAAGTGGCCGTGCGGTTAAAGGCGCTGCAGTCTGGAACCGCAAGACCGCTACGGTCGCAGGTTCGAATCCTGCCTCGGGCATGGATGTTTGTGATGTCCTTAGGTTAGTTAGGTTTAACTAGTTCTAAGTTCTAGGGGACTAATAACCTCAGCAGTTGAGTCCCATAGTGCTCAGAGCCATTTTCTTTCAAATTCTGAAGGTGGCAGTGGTAAAATACAGGGAGCGAAAGGCTATTTACAATTTGTACAGAAACCAGACGGCAGTTACAAGAGTCTAGGGGCATGAAAGGGAAGCTGTGGTTGGGAAAGGAGTGAGACAGGGTTGTAGCCTCTCCCAGATGTTATTCAATCTGTATATTTAGCAAGCAGTAAAGGAAACAAAGGAAAAGTTCGGAGTAGGTATTAAAATTCATGGAGAAGAAGTAAAAAGTTTGAGGTTCGCCGATGACATTGTAATTCTGTCAGAGACAGCAAAGGACTTGGAAGAGCAGTTGAACGGAATGGACAGTGTCTTGAAAGGAGGTTATAAGATGAACATCAACAAAAGCAAAACGAGGATAATGGAATGTAGTCAAATTAAATCGGGTGATGCTGAGGGAATTAGATTAGGAAATGAGACACTTAAAGTAGTAAAGGAGTTTTGCTATTTAGGGAGTAAAATAACTGATGATGGTCGAAGTAGAGAGGATATAAAATGTAGACTGGCAATGGCAAGGAAATCGTTTCTGAAGAAGAGAAATTTGTTAACATCGAGTATAGATTTAAGTGTCAGGAAGTCGTTTCTGAAAGTATTTGTATGGAGTGTAGCCATGTATGGAAGTGAAACATGGACGATAACTAGTTTGGACAAGAAGAGAATAGAAGCTTTCGAAATGTGGTGCTACGGAAGAATGCTGAAGATAAGGTGGGTAGATCACGTAACTAATGAGGAGGTATTAAATAGGATTGGGGAGAAGAGAAGTTTGTGGCACAACTTGACTAGAAGAAGGGATCGGTTGGTAGGACATGTTTTGAGGCATCAACGGATCACAAATTTAGCATTGGAGGGCGGCGTGGAGGGTAAAAATCGTAGAGGGAGACCAAGAGATGAATACACGAAGCAGATTCAGAAGGATGTAGGTTGCAGTAGGTACTGGGAGATGAAGAAGCTTGCACAGGATAGAGTAGCATGGAGAGCTGCATCAAACCAGTCTCAGGACTGAAGACCACAACAACAACAACAAATGTCGATCGGAGGAAATATTTAATCTGTGTCATCAAGGCACGAGACTGAATATATGATTAACCATACATTAATTGCAGCAATACACTGGATATGTTTATGCGTGCAGAATACTCTTATTGAGGAACAATTAGTGCTTTCTGTAATTTACGTTCTAAATATATACTATGGGGGCGGGGGGGGGGGGGGGTAAGCTATGAGTGACATTGCCACCTGTTAAGAGACAGTGTTTTGAGAAATTCGATTGCGTAATTAATAAACTGTTAGATCTAGGCGGTGTTTTGAGAAATTCGATTGCGTAATTAATAAACTGTTAGATCTCCTTCGTTTGCATATTTCAAAACTACACAGTAGATACATTAATGAAAATATACTGAAAAGGCGAACGACTTGAGGAGTGTTAGAGTGTCTGTGTGTGTGTGTGAGGCTATGGATGTGAGTATAGGTGTATGTGTATCTGCGTTTTACCTGATGTAATTGGTAATAACCACCAAGTTGAAGTTAATTTAGCACGCAGAAAGAGCTCCACTGAGAATCGTCTAGCATTCACCAATAAAAGAATCGTTGCTGAAGTGGAAACTTTCTCGTTCCTTACAAACTATTTTATGCATGAAGTGAGAATGCGCGACAACCACTAAGTGCCTGTTAAGCCAGAGATAACGTGCAAACTAAGAAACAGGCCCGAAGGCATTGCGCATGCGCTGTCGCCTCGGCTCGTGTGCAACGGAAGGCAGCCGGCGGAGTCTACTGACGTCATGAAAAATGCATGGCACCCTGCGACTACGGGTAAATTTCCTTGAGGCTCCTTAGTGAGGAGGGTGTTATAACCAGCCTTCTAAACTCCCTGAATATTCATACCGGAGGTCGAACACCCGCCCGAGTCGCAGCCGCCGCAGACGGAGGCCGGCCGCCCCCGCTAAGCTCCTCGTTAAAAGCGCAGCCTCACACCACACCACACCACAGCGTATACGCCTCCCTTCTGTTCCTCTTCTTCCATTCGGCGTCGCCTCTGTGGCACATTTAATATCTGAAGTAGAATGCGCCAGATTACAAGACAAGGCTTCTTTCAGCGAACGGGGCATTGTTCTTTAACTGTACTGATAAATATCGCCACATCTTAGCTATATCTTATTTATCACTGCGAAATAGCTACCGAGCTTATTTTGAAAAAGGCTTATAGGCGAGACATAAAATTTTTGCTGTTTTCCTATTGTATTTTTTTTCCATACTCCGCAAGCCACCTGACGGTGTGTGGCGGAGGGTAGCCTGAGTACCTCTATCGGTTCTCCCTTCTATTCCAGTCTCGTATTGTTCGTGGAAAGAAGGATTGTCTGTATGCTTTTGTGTGGGCTCTAATCTCTCTGATTTTATCCTAATGGTCTCTTCGCGAGATATACGTAGGAGGGAGCAATATACTGCTGGACTCTTCGGTGAAGGTATGTTCTCGAAACTTTAACAAAAGCCCGTACCAAGCTACTGAGCGTCTCTCCTGCAGTGTCTTCCACTGGAGTTTATCTATCATCTCCGTAACTCTTTCGCGATTACTAAATGATCCTGTAACGAAGCGCGCTGCTCTCCATTGGATCTTCTCTATCTCTTCTATCAACCCTATCTGGTATGGATCCCACACCGCTGAGCAGTATTCAAGCAGTGGGCGAACAAGCGTACTGTAACCTACTTCCTTTGTTTTCGGATTGCATTTCCTTAGGATTCTTCCAATGAATCTCAGTCTGGCATCTGCTTTACCGACGATCAACTTTATATGATCATTCCATTTTAAATCACTCCTAATGCGTACTCCCAGATAATTTATGGAATTAACTGCTTCCAGTTGCTGACCTGCTATTTTGTAGCTAAATGATATGGGATCTATCTTTCTATGTATTCGCAGCACATTACACTTGTCTACATTGAGATTCAATTGCCATTCCCTGCACCATGCGTCAATTCGCTGCAGATCCTCCTGCATTTCAGTACAATTTTCCATTCTTACAACCTCTCGGTACACCACATTTGGAGGGCTGCCGTTTTCTACTGCCCTTGACAGACGGGTCCTAATTTTGTATTTGGTTCTTGGAAGCGTATTGTTTTGGGGGAGGAGACGAAACTGCGAGGTCATCGGTCTCATCGGATTAATGAAGGATGGGTAAAGAAGTCGGCCGTGCCCTTTTTCAAAGGAACCATCCTGGCATTTGCCTGAAGAGATTTTAGAGGAATCACGGAAAACCTGTATCAGGATGGCCGGACACGGGTATAGAACTGTCGTCCTCCCGAAAGCGAGTCGAGTGTGCTAATCACTGCACCACCTCGCTCGGTCTGTTTTCCTATTACTGGATGTATATACAGTGTAACTGTAAACATTTTTTCGTAGGGAGGACGCAGCATGGATGGCGAGTCATCGACAGGGGTAACTCTAGTAGTGTCCAAAGGAAGTACATTGTGAACCTTGCTGCTCAGGTAACAAATTAGTGACTTAGCTGGCTACATTGATAGGTACAACAGATAATTAGCTGGCGTTAAAGTTGTGTCCACAGTAAAGTACCCTCTCTCTCTCTCTCTCTCTCTCTCTCTCTCTCTCAAATAACTGTTCGGCTCGGTACCGACTGACAGAGTTGCTTGAGGTCCTACTGACAGATATGATGCCAAATCGATGTAGTAGATTAGATCATCAAAATGCTGAGCGGGTTGAAGGGCCCTGCACGTAATGCTTCAAGTGTTCTCATTTCGGGAGTGTTTTAGCGACATTCCTGGCAAATGTAGGGTTCGTCAAACACGAACACAAGCAGCGGGCGGGCATTCTCTTGATGAAGCAGCAACCCAGGTTGGGTCGTAATGAAGGGCAACGGAGCGTAGAGTGTAGTCGACATACCAAATGGTTCAAATGGTTCTGAGGACTATGCGACTCAACATCGGAGGTCATCAGTCCCCTGGACTTAGAGCTACTAATACCTAACTAACCTAAGGACATCACACACATCCATGCCCGAGGTAAGATTCGAACCTGCGACCGTAGCAGCAGCGTGGTTCCGGACTGAAGCTCCTAGAACCGCTCGGCAACAGCGACCGGCTCACATACCGTGCTCTAAGCATGCTGCGGCTATGAAATGAAATTTCAACCCTGACCACTATCACTGGTCGTCGGGGCATATGTTAGGCCACAATCGGCTGGTTATACCAACGCTGTCTGGGGCGCCTCCAGACACTTCATCGGCCTGGAATCTCATTGACTAGAGTAGAATTGTCTTCAGTGATGAATTCCGCTTCCAGCTGACCCCCGATAACGTGAGAAGATGTGTCTGGAGGCGCCCAAGACAGCGATGGGATCATTTTCTCCTCTGTTTTTACGTTACGTTGATCGTTTGTGTCATGCTGAAACTGCAACCAGGAACTGCGCTCGGACAAAAGCATCTCTTTTATTTAGACTCTGCTCTGACAGCTCAGCCAGCCTGTCTTCTTCGCAGATCAATTCTAATATTTATACTTGCTCAGCTTTCTGTGCCGCGAGGGGTAGCCGAGTCGTCCGTGGCGCCTTGCCACGGTTCGCGCGGCTTCTCCCTTCGGAGGCTCGAGTCCTCCCTCGGGCATGGGTGTGTGTGTGTTGTCGTTAATGTAAGTTAGTTTAAGTCAGATTAAGTAATGTGTAGGCCTAGGGACCGACGACATCATCAGTTCGGTCCCACAGGGACTTACCACAAATTTCCCAATTTTTCAGTTTTCTGCCTACGGAAGTTCCGTTACGATTTGTAACAATAGATTCCTCGAATGTGCAAAGCGTAGAGCTTATTTCAGTAGTCAAAGAGACCTCAGCGTCAGAATATATTAATCTCAGTTATATCTTCTTAAACGCTCTCTGCATGCATTGGCATCACTGGTGGTAGTCACACAGTAATGTGGAATAGGCATATGAACAGACTGTTGGAAAGGATAGGAAAAAGTTAGAGAAACGTTGCAGATTTCAGTCGGTGGTGGAAGTGTGCTCAAGTGGCTCCTACTAGAGAATTCGCGATGAAGAGAAACGTCTGGGTTCGAGTCGCATTTCGACTCTCAAAATTAGGCTGTCGTAAATAACTCTTCCTTGTGATGGTCCTGCACTCAGCATTAACCACCGGAATATTAATCGGCGTAATGTCATAAGACGCTAAGTAAAACGTAGCATGTGATCTCAGCAACACATGTTTACAAGTTTAGGGGGTCTAGAAATCGAATAACTGAACTTACTATGTAGACCCTGCTTCGCGGGTTAGTAAAAATGGTTCATATGGCTCTGAGCACTATGGGACTTAACATCTGAGGTCATCAGTCACCTAGAACATAGAACTACTTAAACCTAACAAACCTAAGGACATCACACACATCCATGTCCGGGGCAGGATTCGAACCTGCGACCGTAGCGGTCGCGCGGTTCCGGACTGAAGCGCCTAGAACTGCTCGGCCAAAGCGGCCTGCTCGGGCTAGCAGTCAATAATTAAAATCTGTATAAAAACTAATGACTGTGAAGTACTTTACACCACACCCTTTCTACTTTTTGTTGGGACTGCAAGGATCACTTTAAAAAGCTCAGTTTTATCGGTTACACAAGATAAATTATTATTATATCTTCTCTGTGTTTCACACAATTGACTTTGGATTTAAGTATAGTTCAAACTAAATTATTGTTTCGATTCTTCAGTAATGGCCCGGTATTTTTTGATAGAACTGAGCAGGAGTGTACTACCGGTTCATAATGTCTGACAGGCACAATATTAACCGGCAGTACACCAGTAACTGTTCGATTTAACCGCTGTTGACCATTGTGTCTGTAGCACACGGTTCACAAAGTTCTCAGAATCCAACAATCGATCTTCACTCTATGGAGTCTTTAATGCTGCCTTGATTAATGAAAGAAGCACTTCACATAAGTGAGGTATGTAAAATGAGTGTTCCTGGGACTCTCAGCAAGAGAGAGACAGATAGAGAAATAAACCTCTCAATAACAATAAAATCCGATGGGCTTTTGATCATAAAAACAATGGTTTTATTTCTATCTTCCAGACAAGTAACGTTGATACCACAAACTACGTTTCGAATTACCTTCGAGGCAAGTAGCTGAATGGAATGTAGTGAGAGAACAGCCCCCTTAAGGGCAGTGGTTATAAACAGTCTAGTTTAAAATGTCGGTAATGTTATATCACTGCCAACAAATTGAATTTGCATGAGAGACCAGTCAAAATAGTAACCTTGCGGACTGTAGTCTATTGTCCAAATTCATGAGTATTCTGTTACCGATTCTTCGCGCTGTTAGAATGAGTGTGAAGAATATTTTTAAAAAAATCATGAATTTCCGTCTCTTAGCATAATACAAATAATTTATGACAAAAACCTGTTATAACGAGGCCGAGAAAGTTTCATAAGAATTTTTATGTATATTACTAATTCTCGCCTGGCTGCTCCTGTCGGCCTCCCAACGCCCCCGCTCCGTCCCACTCACTCCCCCCCCCCCTCCAAAAAAAATAAAAAATGAAAAAAAAACATTACATCTTATCACAACAGAAACAAACTCCTATCATGTTGTTATAGTTCACTGCTCAGTTGGCAGTCTGGGAGAAACGAATGTCTCAATGTACGATGAAAAATCATCTGGAAACAGCGAACCTACACCAATTGGAAATAGGACATTATCGTATTTATGAAGTAGCTTAACATGAGATTAGAGCCTAATGCTTTATGGGAAAAGATAAAATAATTTTAGAAAGCTACCAGCAGAAACTGTTGTATGGATAGAAAATTTAAATATTACAGTTTCTTCATAACTGTGTCTTTCCAATACACAGGTTGTTTCGAAATCTTTGCGAGAAACTTCATGGAGAATAACTTCTGGTGGAGACAAAATTTTCTCTAACGCTGCCTGGCGGCGGTAGGCGTCCTTTTGTATTCACCAGTCTTGGGGTGACAAGTCCTCACCGAACCAGCAAGATCTACTGAACAGGCATAACCGCCTACCACAGTAATATATATGGCATGACGAACTGAAAATAACAATAATTTGTTAAATTATAAAATCACTTTTGTGTAGCTGTAGTCACGGTTAAATTGTAGTGGTGATATTTAGGCAGATGGTATTTGTCTCGATTTGAGGCATCAGCGTCTATGAATTGCAATCTTCTTGCAAAAAATTCTCTAGTAGTGAAGTCTAGGTTGTAAGGTACGCTGTATCACTGAAGAACCTTCCCGTTAGCCCACTTTTGATTTTATTTCTACAAGAAACCTCGTAACACACGTCAGCGTATCAATTTATTATAGTCATTGAGCACAATGTTCAATGTCTTTTAAATGCATTCGTAAAAGTGTTGTATAAGTGTAGCTTTTAATACTTCGCAGCTGCCTAAGTTCCCGAACAGTGGAACAACAGCCAATTACTCTCAGAAATACGCCATTTTGACTCGATTCGGAACCCAAAGAAGATGTTATTGCAAAGATGAACATTTAAGTATTCGTAACGCTATAAATCTTTTCTCTGAATCTGTATGTCGACAGAAAAATTATGATTTTTATATCCATCTATTGCATTCGGTAATTCTATTTTAGACAAAAAATGCCTTACATATTTTAATCGTAACTCGAATTAAAAGAAGGTGCCAGTATGACTAACTTATAAAGTAGATATTTTTCCTTAAAAACATACCAATTGTCCCCACAAATATCTAAAAGGCTAAGTAAATAATAATAATAAATGATAAATATAGCGGAATACTAAGCTCGCCTGCAAAAACGGCGAATCGAACGAAAACAACCAAAACTGCAATTAGACGAGGCTGGCGTCAGTAGATTCAGTTTAGAACAGAGAAAGGTAACCTAGTGTGGTTAAAGTGGTATGGAACATAATACCTACCCAAGTAAATTGATAGTTATTTTCAACAAGGAAGCCATAAGAATGAGTGTCTCTAAGCGGGGAACGATATTTTAAAAGTGAAGCAGGAACTTTAGTTTTGCTGGGCCCACTGCCTGTAACTCGGAGAAGACAACTGGACGATAGACAGCACACATTGCGAATGAGTGCCATCGAATGCCTACACTCTGTCAAGTCTGATGGGCATAACCAGCTTTAAGCAAAGCTTGGCGTTGCTGGGAAGTGCCAATTAGCAATACGACCTGTTCCTCATTACATGATACAGCAGCCCAACACCTTTGTCGCAAGGACTTTCAAACACGGTTTATTTTCTGTGATACTTTTTATTTGGTATTAACTTTATAGCAAATAAATACGGACCTAACTGGACTTGTGATTGAGAACCGCAAGTTACAGAACCTCAATAGAATATGCATTCCTACAGTTGTCCGTTGGTAGGTAAATTCTATGGTACCAGGCCAAAAGGATTTCTGTCTGTTTTGGCCTTCTGGGTACAAACTGTGGAGTATCCCTCACCCACAGCTCAACTAGGCACTAAAGCGTATAATTATTAACGGAGCTAAAGTATCACACGTGGAATGCAGGTACGACTTATCATCGTTCCTTTACTGAAATGAAGCGAACTGGTTTCTGAATGCAACTGTGTACTCACCGACATTTTTAACATTTCCTTTCATAACCTCTTGTCCGGTTGATTAAATAACAGTGAAAATAATACATTTAATGCCACTTGTACATAGTTTTCTGTTTGATAAAGATCGCAGTAATACGAAATACTGTGTTACAGTTATAGTTAGAACAATTTACAACCTCACTCTGTCCAGATAAACCACATTGCAGCGTGTAACATCGCTTCTTACTCAGAAGTGGGTCGGCGTAATTCAATAAATATTTTGTTCGAAAACTTCATAGAAAGTTATGTTTCAAATCAACATGTAGAAGAAACAGAAGTATTGGCCACTTAAACATTTATTCGCTTGTATGAGCTCAAAGTCATATGCTCTTTCGGGAAAAGCTGCGGCTACATTTCATACCGAGTACCACCTACCTGCCAAAGTCCGCTTCCATGCAGACTAACGAGCATTTCCTCGTACAGTACGACTCTTATAATGAGAATTAACTTACCGTTTTCTTACGTGGGCCTGTGCTACTCCACGTTTTTCCACAAAACAATTTGCAGTTTGTGTTAATTCCAATACTTCAGTTTACTGACGTAAAACATGGTCCATAATACTTAATCGGTATTATAGTCAGTTTAATAACGTGTTTCTGCATATCTGTTGACATCTACAACTATACCCCGTAAATCAGTAGCAGGTATGTGATTCTATCTAATACGAATTTCAAAAACGCCACTGTAACTGTTGCACTTATGGCCTGAAGTGTATTTTTTATACATTTACTCGTTACGTGACAGTTATCAGTCTAATTAGCCATAAATGTGCCCTGCATACGTATTTTTTTAACGATAAACGTTTTCTGCGGACCAGTTGGTTTTATTCAACGGATTAATCCTTCATTTCACACATTACGTTGAAATTTTATTAATGTTTGATGGTATGCAATGTTACTGTTTGCTGCATCTGAAGACTACAAGAGTCTTAGAGAATTAGTCATGAAAAACTTATAATCCCAGGGGAATTAGACAAAGATCTTCCTATACAATAAAAAGATTTTTATCAAACAAGACGAGCGAGCGATATGTTCGTTGCCTTGACTGGATAATAAAACAATGACCGCTACATTTGCTCACGGCAAACAATGATAATGCCATCACAGTGAGAGGAACAATATTATCTGTGTACAGAGATCCATTTATTCTTAATGGGTCACCTTACCATGGAAAAACTGTAGAACTATTTAAAGGATATTGAACTCCACCTCAAGAATGACATTAACAGATATTTATTTCCTCTAATAGTAGAAAAAAATCACATTAAAATTGCCATAGAAAAAAGTTCTGTGAAACTCAATTGAAATTACAAAATGACACTAACACTGTTGGAGGAACAAGTGCGTTTACATGACTATGGAAAAAGCGCTACAAGATGACACAAATTACAACCAAATTAAGCAACACAATTTGTGTGCCAAAATAAGCAATTATCGGTCCGCCCGGAACACGGATCGTGTTACCACACTTGCAATGTTTACATTCCATCAGCGACAGCTGGTGTGCACCGGTCAACACCAGATGGTAGCTGACAGAGGAAACGTCCAGCATCGTGGCCCAAAGCTGAACAGTCAGAATCTCAGCTCGAGACCCTCTGCTGCCCCATCTTCCGCATACCATACGAAGGGGATGAACCACTGTCATTGCAAACATGTCAGATGAGATTATCACTTGTTTCATGAAATAAACATCGAAATGAAGCTGAAACTTACCACTCTAAGCTTCGGGCAATGAATATGTATCCTGTACCAACCTCTTTATGTCAGAGTAGCACTTGTAGCCTATGTCCACAATTATATGCTGCATGTAATCCAATATCTGTTTTCCCCTACAGTTGTTACCCTCTACAGCTCATACTAATACCATTGAAGGTACTACCTGATGCCTTAAAAGATATCCTGCAACCCGGTACCTTCTTCTTGTCAATGTTTTCCATATATTCCTTTCTTCGCTTATTCTCTAGAGAACCTCCTCTATCCTTATCTTGACAGTCCACTTACTCTTCAACAGTCTTCTATAGCACCTTATTTCAAATGCTTCGATTCTCTTCTTTTCCGGTTATCCCTCAGCCCATTTTTCACTGCCATCCAATGCAGTGCTCCAAACGTTCATTCTCAAAAAATTCCTCCTTAATATGAGACCTATGTTTGACACTAATAGAATTCTCTTGGCCAGGAATGCGCGTTTTGCCAATGCTAGTCTGCTTTTTATATCCTCCTTCCTCCGTTCGTCATAAGTTATTTTGCTGTCTAGGTAACAGAATTCTTTAACCTCATCTACTTCGTGATTACTAATCCTGATTTTAAAATTTATGGTTGTTCTCACTTCTGCTACTTCTCATTACTTTCGCCTTTCTTCAATTGATGTCAATCCGTATTCTGTGCTCATTACATTGTTCATTCTATTCAGTACATCCTGTAGTTCTTCCTCTCTTTCATTGAGGATAGCAACGTCATCAGCGAATCTTATCATTGATATCCTTTACCGTGAATTTAATTCCACTCTTGAATCTTTCTTTTATTTCCGCCATTGCTTTATCGATGTATAGATTGGACAGTAGGAGCGAAAGACTGCATCCCTGTCTCACACCATTTTTAATCCGAGCACTCTGTTCTATCTCCTTCACTCTTATTTTTCCCTCTTAGGTCTTGTACATATTGTATATTACCTTTCTGTTCCTATGGCTTCTCCCTATTTTTCTTTCGAACGCCCTGCGCCATTTGATATTGTCGAACGCTTTTTCCAGGTCGGTATATCCTATGAAAGTGTCTTCAGTCTTGCTCCCATTATCAACTGTAACCCTCAAATGCCTCTCTGATGATTTTACCTTTCCTAAAGCCAGAATGATTGTCATTTAACAAATCCTCACTTTCAATTTCCATTCTTCTGCATATTATTCTTGTCAGCAACTTGGATCCATTAACTCTTAATCTGATTGTGTGATAATTCTCGCACTTGTCAGCTCTTTCAGTCATCGGAATTGTGTGGATGATATATTATCTCTATCTTTGTATAAAGGTGGAATTAGAGATAACAGCCCAGTACATGTAACAATGGACGTACGTGAGATGGTACCTCAGACAACAGACACAATACCTGTAGACGTTATTCCTAGCCTCGAATGACAGTTTGAACAGAATCGGTCTGAAAATAACGCTGCAGCCGCTCATGGTGGGCAAGAACTTCGGACGGAATGCCTAACACGGCACACTACGGTAACACAACGTCCTAATTCACAGAAGGACTCAAATGACGGCAGTCGGAAGATAAAACGTCTAGCACACTTTGGACGCTATTCAGTATTTAATTCAGCTACAATGACAACGGATGACAACCACAAAGTACGCGCAGAGCGTTCGAAACAGCCGCGGATGGAAGAAAACGCTACAGTCGCTGCTATTGTTCGGCGGTCACTGCGGACAGGGCGCCAGATCGCGGCACGGACCGCAGAGGGAACGCGTAGCACATCGTAGCCATAAATACCGGACCCATTCACGCTGGAATCAGTATCGGACAGCACCTGAAGAAGACCGCGAGTCACGCAGTTGAAATATCGTGCAGGAAAGACGCGAATAACCGGCAGAAACCCGATTAATCAACATGACAATAACGAATCCTATACCCGTTATACCATTTCCTACTGCTGTTGGTATTACCCAATAGTCATCTGACCAGAAATCCATGTCTTCTCTTCATTTTACTTCACTGACACCCACTGCACCTAGGTTGGGCATTAGCATTTCCAATCTCGGATTTTATAGCTTCCGTGGCACGTTCAAACTTCCGATATTCCACGTCCTGACATGTAAAATGGTACCCTATCGTTGGTTATTCAATGTTTTTCTCATGGCCACTTACCCCTTGTCAGGTCCCACCCGGAGATCGGAAAGGTGGACTAGTTCGGAACATTTTGCCAATTGAGAGATCACCATGACACTTATTCAATTACAGGCCACATGTTCTGTGGATGGATATGATGTGTCTTAAATTCAGTGGTTTCCATTACTTTCTGCATCCTCATAGGGTTCACGATTGCTCATTCATCCGCATCTAGGAGCAGTTTCCCAACCCTAGGACAAGAGAGTGCCCTTAACCTCTGTCCACTCCTTCGACCTCTTTGACAAGGCCGTTGGCTGAAATGATGGTGACTTCTTATGCCGGAAGTCTTCGTTTGCGATTCCTGATGATTTTTATTCAGAATTTAAGTGTTGGTGGGGTTCTATGCGTACAAAGTAGGTGCTAACAAACATGAGGTTGGTACTGGGCTCGAATGGTCAGCTTCTTCATGCCAACGTGGTAATGAGGCAACCCAGTTTGAGTGGCTGCCCGAAATTTTGTAACTGGAGCAGCTGTTTTCCTCGCACTGTCGTGCAGCACCATGGCGACTCTACCTTCTGGTGTTCGTGGAGAAAAAGCAAATATGACAAACTCAGTCGTTGTCTGGGGACGTCAGTGGTGCTACGGTTTCCCTAGCCGTCTGTTAGATCAGATCCTAGCTCAGCTGAAAACAGCCAGAAGCAGGTCGTAGCATTACTTCCACAAAGATTGCCTGTTTGTCTGGGAACGTTCACCTCCGCTAATGAGATTCTCTGACTACATTCTGTCTACGGAACGTCTCTGACACCACTTCAGGAGTGTATCATGCCACAGAGAAACACGTAAAGTCTTCCTCTTCAGCCCACATGTCCAGTACTCTCAATTGACTAACCATCAAATAGTGGAAGAAGACGAAAGAATATTTCTTAGCGATTTGTGCTAGTAACGTCGCAATGTGCCAACCAAATTTTTGATATCATATTGAATACTGAAGATTATTTGCTTTATGAAACTCTCTAGTCATATGTTCCTGTTTTCGAATAGAAGTAAAGTGGGTGACATCCAATTGCGCCTTTCTCTTCAAAGCCTTCAACCTGTTCGCCATTGGTGATCGACGGAAGTATGCGGTGTTGTCTCAACCTTTGCGTTTTCACTACTCATGCTTGAGGGATTTTTAACAAATGATTGTGAATCATTGCTTTACTGCTCACATAGTCTATCAATAGTTTTTCTTTTAAAGTTATACACATTTAATGTTTCTCAATGACCAGTACCAATGCTAAAAGACTGTGGTGGATGGGTTATTATGCTTTGTTATCATCTTAATCTTTAGTTTGTCTGAAAAATGTAAAAACATTATTTACCTTAAAACGGTTAAAAATACACCTTAGCACATTACACGTATTACTAAACTTTCAGAATAGCTCCAGTCCTCTTTCTTTGACGCTCATACACGTAGTGGCATCTGAAAGTGCAATTTCGAATATTAACTGCACATTCAGCCTACTGCAAAAAGATAATAATATGATGTAATGTTAACGTTAAATAACATTAGCATGTACCTGACAAGTTGTTTGTGAAGAGCAACTTGAGCATGAAAAAATCGTCAACGGAATGTTAAGGGATGTGAGAAAGCATTAAAACGTTCATCTACCCCGACATCTACTTGATTACTCTGCAATCCACAATTAAGTACCTGGCAGAGGGCTCGTGGGAAGACCTACAAGCTATTTCCCTACCGTTCCACTCTCGAACTGCACGCAGGAAAAGTGAACACTTAAATCTTTCCGTGCGAGCTCTTATTTTGCTATGTTGACCATTCCTCCCTATGTAGGTGTGCGTTAGTAAAAAATTTCATGAGAAGATCCTGCCGCAACGAAAATCACCTTTGCTTTAACAATCGCCACCCCAATATCTGTGACAATCTCCCCATATTTCACTGTAATACAAAACGAGATGGCCTTCTTTGAACTTTTTCTATGTCCTCTATCAGTTCTACCTGATGCGAGTCCCACACCGCACAGCAGTACTCCAGAAGAGGACGGACAAGCGTACAGTAAGCAGTCTCGTTAGTAGACGTTTACATTTTCTGTGTTCCGCCAATAAACCTCAGTCTCTGGTTTGCTTTATCCAAAACGTTATCTTTGTGATCGGTCCAGTTTAAGTTACTGGTAGTTATAATCCTTACGTATTAAGTCGAATTTACAGCCCTTTGATTCGTGCGTTTTATCTTGCAATCGAAATTCAGCGGATTCCTTTTGGTACTCTTTGATGACCTCACACTTTTGATTATTTAGAGTCACTTTTCAATTTTGGCACCATACATTTATCTTGCCTAAATCACTTTGCAATTTGTTTTAATCATCAAATTGTTTTATAAGACGGTCAATGACAGCATCTTCTGCAAACAGTCTAAGAGAGCTGCACACTTTATCTCCTATATCGTTTATGTACATCAGGAACAGTAGTCGGCCTGTAACACTTTCTTAGGTAACGCCAGATATTAGTTCTGATTTTCTCAATGACTTTCCGTCAGTTGCTACGGACTGTGACCTTTCTGAAAGGAAATCACGAATCTAGTAGCTCAACTGAGATGATACTCCATATGCACACAATATGGTTAGAAGTCACATGCGACGAACAGTGTCAAAACCTATCTCGAAGTCTTAAAACATGGAAACAATTTGACATCCCTTGTCGATAGCACTCATTATTTCATGAAAATAAAGAGCTATTTGAGTTTCGTAAGAACGATATTTTCTGAATACGTGTTGGCTGTTTGTCAATAAACCGTTCTCCTCGAAGTAATGCATAATGTTCGAACACAGTACATGTTCCAGAATCCTACTACAGATCGACGTTGGCGATATGGGTCTGTAATTACTTGGATAACTCCTATTTTCTCTCTTCAGTATTGGTGTGGAACTTTCCAGTCTGTATATACGGATCTTTCCACGAGCGAGCGATTGTATGTAATTGCTAAGTATGGAGCAATCGTATCAGCGTCCTCTAAAAGGAAGATGACTGGTATACAATTCGGACAGCTGACGTTGCTTTTATTAAGTGATTCAAATTGATTAACAAAACCCAGAATATCGGCTTCTAAGTTACTCATGTTGGCAGTTGTTCTTGATTCGTGTTCAGGAATATTTACTTTATCTTCTTTCACGAAGGAATTGCGGAAAAGTGTATTTACTAACTCTGGTTTAGTGGCACTGTCATCCGTAACATCACCATTGTTATCTCAGAGTGAGGGTATTGATTCTGTCTTTCCTGTGGTATATTTTACATACGACCAGAATCTCTTTGGATTTGCTGTCAGATTTCGAGACTTGAGCGCCAAATCATCTTTAACGGAACCTAGGATGAAGCAGTCTTTGTGTTTACTGAGGGTGCTTCCTACACCTGAGAAGAATTTTTGAAGCCAACGGGTACTCTCCACGGCAGATATGTAAGGCACTACAAATGAAATCAAGAGTGCGCACAAGAAAAGCGGAAGAAGACACGCTAAGTTTTAAATCCATGGCTTTCCTACCATACGTGGGAAGCCTTTCGTCAAAAATAGGACGGATCCTCAGTAAACACAAAGTGAAAATGATTTTCCGCCCACGACCAAAGACTGCAGCACACCTGGGTTCCGTTAAAGATGATGTGGTGCTTCGGGAGCATGGAGTTTATAAGATCGCCTGTGAGTGCGGCCTTTCATACATCGAACGAACGACACGTACAGTCCAGGAGAGATGCACAGAGCACCGGAGTTACACCCGTGTCTTACAACCTAATGAATCTGCGGTGGTGGAGCGCTGTATTGGCACTGGGAACTCTATGGTGTACGATAATGTCGAAATTTTATCCTCGACTCCATCTTTCGGGGACTCAGTAGTGAAAGAAGAAATTGAAATTCGGTTGGCGACGATTTTAGTTAATAGAGATGGCGACTTTAGCTTGGAAAAATCATGGAATCCACACAAATTCTGTAATTAAATCACAAAGACGTCGCGACGCTGCAGCTCTCCGTGACACATCGATATCACAGAGTGGAACGACTGCGCAGTCATAATTTCCATGCATGTGTTACACCTGTTTGCCGCATATCAACGTCTCGGGCGCCTTGTGTATCTTTGGACACATACGCAGAGGTTCCGTCCTAGAATGTAAAAGGACGGAGCAAGTGCTGGAGCATTAGTCATCTCGGCTCTTCTGAAGATGGTTGGACGTTATTCAGCCGAAATATTTGAAGAATAAGCTGAATTTATGGGGCTGCAGGCCCAAAATTTTATGGAACATATCGAGGGTAGATAGAAGCACCAGAAACTGTAATTGTGTTAGTGGGGTACCAATTTGAAATGAGACTCAAGTTTTCTTTGAACTGTTCACCTGAGTTGGCACTTTGGTGAAAGGAACCAATTATTAAGTTATTCCGGTTGTCAAGTACAACCTCTATCCATGATAACTCACAGTTTCACTGCAAGGTAAACTACTTATGGCAGCAATAAACACTCCACCATACGCTGTATTTAATCTATTCTTTCTGAGCACTGCTTGGACATTTGTAAAAATTTCGGATGATTTTCGGTTTTAGCCGGAATTCCGTACATACAGCGATTTGAGCTTTCTTTTGGCGCACAGAGCTTTGATTCTTTTCCGACACAGATACGACGATTAACGACTACAATATCGATTGTTTCCAGATCTATCTTCCCGTGTCTGTCCTGCACCCTTTTAGACTGACACACTTTCTGTAGTTTCCCGAGACCCTCTGACCTAAGAAACCGCCAATTCTCCTCCACACAGCCTCCGCTACCTATATAGTGGACGCACGATGTATTAAGCGAAGCCCGGAAACTCAACACCCTGTGGCGTAAGTCGAGGAAACTGCAGTCACACAGTCGCTGAGCCACTGATTCAGAACGTCCACTTCGCTCCAAAGGTCCACTGTCAGTTCCGTCGACAAAGCTACAGATGATGAGATCCTCCTTCAGAGAGGCTTCCTCTGGAACAGGGCGAGGGACTGCATTTGGCACAGGGACTTCGTCAGCTACAGTCAGCGACCCAAACCTGTTCGCTAGATGAACCTGAGAGGCCCTCTATCGGTACCCGGAAAATCTTCAACTACCTGCCACACCTTGAAGCGACCTCCCACTCGACCAGAGACCTGTGTGGGCATTATTTGAGGCGGTTGCATCAGTGGACCGATCGGGGCGGACACGTGTGACGTGCTGGACGCCCCATGAATACTCACGTCCGCCCCTCCACAGTGACGTCAACTGTCAACAGCCTCAAGCTGCATGACTGAATCCAGCAGTTCCTGCAGTTGTGAGCAAAGGGTCACCAACTCAGCTTGCGTCTGAAAGCAGCAATCACAGTGGCTATCCTTACCATCGATGACCAAACTGTGCATTACACAGTGCTCAGAACGGAAGACTTTTTCTAGCAAGCACATGAACAAGCAACAATTAAAAAAAACTATTCTAGTATTCACACAGAAAGCTGAAAATGAGTAACTCCTGTTTGAAGCTCGTAAATGTAATTCGCAAACGAACAATATCCTCGACATTATCTGCAGCGGGCACGCAGGGTTCTCTCTCAATGACAGTCCAACCGACACTGGCCTGATCTAACCAAGACAAATAAACGAAAGCATGTACAATACGAGGGTCGATTGAAACGTCATTACAAGCGGCGGTACTTTACACTACACTGCAATTAAAACGAAAGGATGTACCTAGTAGGCACCCAGACCCGCAATACATTAAAAGAAAACTTATTAAGTAGCCCCACAGATAGCTGAAAATAAGTCTCCCCTGTTTGAAGCTCATAGGTACAGTTTGCAAACGGACGATGTATTCGCCTTCATCTGCAGGAGGGACGCAAGGTCTTCTCTTATTGACGATCTAACCGGCGTTGGTGTCATGTGCGTCTTATCGAACTCACGTAACTCTAAAGTAATCTAAGGTGTATTACCTGAAACGAATATGACAAAAAAGAATGCTTTCATTCAAGGTTTGTCTGCCTAGTGTAGCGACATAATCGTTACTGTCTCTGAGGCAGAAGCTGTGGAAACCTAATGCAGTGGTGTGCTCTGAAATGGTTACGAATAATAACTGCCTCATTTACAGTAATTTTTCCCGAGGGCATGCAGCTTTACTGTATGAGTAAATAATGATGGCGTCCTCTTGGGTAAAATATTCCGGAGGTAAAATAGTTCCCCATTCGGATCTCAGGGCGGGGACTACTCAGGAGGACGTCGTTATCAGGAGAAAGAAAACTGGCGTTATACGGGTCGGAGCGTGGAATGTCAGATCCCTTAATCGGGCAGGTAGGTTAGAAAATATAAAAAGGAAAATGGATAGGTTAAAGGTAGATATAGTGGGAATTAGTAAAGTTCGGTGGCAGGAGGAACAAGACTTTTGGTCAGGGAATACACAGTTTTAAATACCTAATCAAATAGGGGTAATGCAGGAGTAGGTTTAATTATGAATAAAAAAATATGAGTACGGGTAAGCTACTATAAACAGCATAGTGAACGTATTATTGTGGCCAAGATAGATACGAAGCCCACGCCTACTACAGTAGTATAAGTTTATATGCCAACTAGCTCTGCAGATGACGAAAAAATTGATGAAATGTATGATGTGATAAAAGAAATTATTCAGATAGTGAAGGGAGACGAAATTTTAATAGTCATGGGTGACTGGAATTCGAGAGTAGGAAAAGGGAGAGAAGGAAACATAGTAGGTGAATATGGACTGGGGCTAAGAAATGAAAGAGGAAGCCGCCTGGCAGAATTTTGCGCAGAGCATAACTTAATCATAGCTATGGATCAAGAATCATGAAAGAAGGTTGTATACATGGAAGAACCCTGGAGATAGTAGAAGATATCAGATAGATTATATAATGGTAAGACAGAGATTTAGGAACCAGGTTCTAAATTGTAAGACATTTCCAGGGGCAGATGTGGACTCTGACCACAATCTATTGCTTATTAACTGTAGATTAAAACTGAAGAAACTGCAAAAAGGTGAGAGTTTAAGGAGATGGAACCTGGATAAACTGACTAAACCAGAGGTTGTACAGGGTTTCAGGGAGAGCCTAACGGAACAATTGACAGGAATGGGGGAAAGGAATACAGTAGAAGAAGAATGGGTAGCTCTGAGGGATGAAATAGTGAAGGTAGCAATCAAGTAAGTAAAAAGACGAGGGCTAGTAGAACTCCTTGGGTAACAGAAGAATTATGGAATTGATGAAAGGAGGAAATACAAAAATGCAGTAAATGAAGCAGGCAAAAGGGAATACAAACGTCTCAAAAATGAGATAGACACGAAGTGGAAAATGGCTAAGCAGGGGAGGCTAGAGGACAAATGTAAGGATGTAGAGGCTTATCTCACTAGGGGTAAGATGTATACTGCCTACAGGAAAGTTAAGGAGACCTTTGGAGAAAGGAGAATCACTTGCATTAATATCAAGGTCATTGATGGAAACCCAATTCTAACCAAAGAAGGGAAAGCAGAAAGGTGGATGGAGTATATAGAGGGTCTGTACAAGGGCGGTGTACTTGAGGACAATATTATGGAAATGGAAGAGAATGTAGATGAACATGAAAAGGGGAGATATGATACTGCGTGAAGAGTTTGACAGAGCACTGAAAGACCTAAGTCGAAGCAAGGCCTCGGGAGTAGACAACATTCCATTAGAACTACTGACGTCCTTGGGAAAGTCACTCCTGACAAAACTCTACCATCTGGTGAGCAAGATGTATGAGACAGGCCAAATACCCTCAAACTTCAAGAAGAATATAATAATACCAATCCCAAAGAAAGCAGGTGTTGACAGATGTGAAAATTACCGAACCATCAGTTTAATAAGTCACAGCGGCAAAATACTAACGCGAATTCTTTACAGACGAATGGAAAAACTGATAGAAGCCGACCTCGGGGAAGATCAGTTTGGATTCCGTAGAAATGTAGGAACACGTGACGCAATACTGACCTTACGACTTATCTTAGAAGAAATATTAAGGAAAGGCAAATCTACGTTTCTAGCATTTGTAGACTTAGAGAAAGCTTTTGACAATGTTGATTGGAATACTCTCTTTCAAATTCTGAAGGTGGCTGGGGTAAAATACAGGGAGCGAAAGGCTATTTACAATTTGTACAGAAACCAGATGGCAGTTGTAAGAGTCGAAGGGTATGAATGGGAAGCAGTGGTTGGGAAGGGAGTGAGACAGGGTTGTAGCGTATCCCCGATTTTATTCAATCTGTATATTGAGCAAGCAGTAAAGGAAACAAAAGAAAAGTTCGAAGTAGATATTAAAATCCATGGAGAAGAAATAAAAACTCTGAGGTTCGCCGATGACATTGTAATTCTGTCAGAGACAGCAAAGGACTTGGAACAGCAGTTGAACGGAATGGACTGTGTCTTGAAACATCGACAAAATCAAAACGAGGATAACGGACTGTAGTCACATTAACTCGGGTTTAGTTAACATCGAGTATAGATTTAAAAGTCAGGAAGTCGTTTCTGAAAGTATTTGTATGGAGTGTAGCCATGTATGGAAGTGAAACATGGACGATAAATAGTTTACACAAGAAGAGAGTAGAATTTTCCACATGATTTCGGGATTGCAGCCGGATCTCGTCGACGAGATCCGGCTGCAATCCCGAAATCTTGTGGAATATTCGATACGCCGGGAAAACTTCAAGAGTCACAACAAGAGAATAGAAGCTTTCGAAATGTGGTGCTACAGAAGAATGCTGAAGATTAGATGGGTAGATCACATAACTAATGAGGAGGTATTGAATAGAATTGGGGAGAAGAGGAGCTTGTGGCACAGCTTGACTAGAAGAAGGGATCGGTTGGTAGGACATGTTCCGAGACATCGAGGGATCTCCAATTTAGTATTGGAGGGCAGCGTGGAGGGTAAAAATCAAAGAGGGAGACCAAGAGATGAATACACTAAGAAGATTCAGAAGGGTGTAGGCTGCAGTAGGTACTGGGAGATGATGAAGCTTGCACAGGATAGAGTAGCATGGAGAGCTGCATCAAACCAGTCTCAGGACTGAAGACCACAACAGCAACACATTTACAGTGGGAAACTGAAGTACGTCCGTTCCTCTATATTTTCATAAATGAAATATTTAGACGTTGTCCTAATATCAGAATTATTAAACATTGATATCCTTAGACGTTACTGTTGGTATTTTTAAAAATTTCTGGTGAAACTTTGGAGATAATGAAACGAAGTAATATGTAGTATTGAGGCAAGACCATCAACAACGAGAAAGGTTAATTTAGCTGAGAAAAGGGTGTAGGATGGCAAAGGGCAAGTTTCACAGAATTGTCGTACGGAAGGTATTTAGGAAGATTTGTTGTAAATTAACGTTAGAGTGGCGTTTTCGCATATCACCAAATTCGGGGGGAAAATATTTTTGTTTTCTGCTTGGTTTACTGCCTCTAGCAACAAATCAATCACATGTATCAGTATCTTTGTAGGCATCACTTTGGCGTTAATTACTGAAAATAAAAACTAAGTACCTCTACTGGTGTCAGAGCCATAAACAATCATGAGGCAGAAAACTAGAACAGATTCAATTATTTCAGCTAGGTTGATCATTATCTTGTCAAATTTTCTGCTCCATTTCTGTCATTACTTAAACGAAAATGTATACAATGAAACAGAACGCAGCTGCCAATGAAAGCAATGACAAAACGCTAACTGTTTGCTCCCCTCAAAGCTGAACTTCAGATGCGTTTTTCTAAAAAAATAATTGCCACTTTTTCTATACAAATTACTCACCAAAACTACTGGAAACGAAACTTTCATAGCAGCTGATCAGTTCGATCTATTATTGCTCAGCCCCAAAAGCACCCCTTAACAGTAGCACGTTTCATTAAAATTACTTGCATATTCATCAGTGCAGATGAAATAAGTAACACATAGACACAGTATGCGTTTTCGGCAGTAAAAAAATCAGATAACAAAGAAAGAAAAGAAAACACCCTAAATCTAGTCTTACAAACTCATTTATGACAATCAGTTACTAATTTCAATGTTAAAAATTTACTAAAAAAGGGTGAAATCATCAAGATCTGGCAGTGTGTAAGTATCGTGTTCACGGTCTATAAAACGGACTTGTTTCTTCGAAAAAATTGCCTCTAAAATTCAGGTGCGTGTTGTGCTCCAAATTAATAAGAAATTTTCCGTGTTTGTTTTAAATTTCCCGCCAATCTTAAAATTGCCCTATACCGGCAGTAGTCATTTAAAATATGCTGTGAAAGAGAAATTGAGACAGGGACATACAGAGCTTGCCGTTATTCCGGGAGGAGTAACTTCACAATTGCAGCCCTTTCATGTCTCGATGAATAAACCATGTGAAGTGTATATGACAAATGATGATGAAGTCCCATACTCGGTGACAGAGCGTAGGGGAACGACGCTGGAGACTCGCACCGCCGTACTAGGCAAGATCCTAGTGGAGGTGGTTTGCCATTACCTTCCTCTGACCGTAATGGGGACGAATGATGATGAAGACGACACAACACCCAGACATCTCGAGGCAGGGAAAATCCTTGACCTCGTCGGGAATCGAATCCGCGACCCCGTGCTCGGAAAGCGAGAACGCTATCGCGAGACCACGAGCAGCGGACTATTTGAGATAGGAATGGAACAAATGAATGATGGATGACACCGAACATGAATTCACGCCGAAGGGAGCTTTAGAATGACCTACAATCAAACAACTGTGTTGGTGGATAATACAGCCGTGGACTGAGTGAGAGAAGACATTATTGTTAAAGTGCAGAAAAAGTAACGCTCTTGATGACAGTGAATACCATCTTATATATGAAGAGGACAATGATTATGACGAAGAGGAATAATAAGAAGAAGGGGATGGTTTACAGAGACTTTAAAAATCAGTTTTATTTTATAAAGTTATATTTTAGTCTGGCCTTGCATTCTAATAGTAAAAAATGGTACAAATGTTGCTATAAAAAAGTTGCTTGAACGTCAAGGTGCGTCTTATAGCCCGTAAAATGCTTAGGGCACTTTTTTTTTTTTAGCAGTTAGGACTGCTACAACGATTTGTCGAAACCTGATTAAAAAGCATTCCAAATTCAAGAATAATCACTGAAACAAAACGACAATTCCTTTTTAATGAATAAAAACCAGTGCAGTGTTTACATTTTGCATGCGAAGTGTACTCATTCTATAGAAGTGAAATTTACAATGGACACAAGACATGTGGAAAGTAGAAAATACGAATTAAAAAGAAAGGAGGAGGTGAAGACTGATGTGGAAATCAATGAGGAGAATCAGGGATAAATTTCAGCTCCAGTTTTGTGTTTGGAGTGAGGGCTTTTGTTAAAATAGGGTTGACAACGGATATGAAACATATCTACGAAATTAAAGTTGGGTAATTATTTGGGTTGACACTGTAGCATCGCGGACTTGAATATTAAGCTGGACGTTGTGTGGTTATTGCAGTCGAGATTGAGAAACACGAAGAATGTGTCTAATTGTTTAGTGTGGACGAAGATCGACGAGATCTGACAAGAAGGAACACTGTTTGTGTAGGGAGGAAAGAAACACCAGTCAACCCTTCAAAGCCAAGAACTGTCATATGACGGTCCAATGGCAGCAAGCCCTCGCTACTAAGCCATCATATGGCGACCCGCGGAAGCATGACCTCACTACGAGATGAAAAAGAATGAAGATAGTCAACATTTTCTAAGTAAAGTTATAAAAAGTAAGCCAACGTATAAAATAATTATTTCCTTTTTCTTATTTCTTCACTTTTTTTGGCGATGAGTTTTGAATGAGGTAATATACACTGTGATGGGCCAAATCATTATGGCCACCCGCTTAACAGCATGTAGGCACACCTTTGGAACGCAGTGCAGCAGCGATTCTGCGTGAAATGAATCCTACAAGAAGATTATAGGTTTTGGAAGTAGATGGGAGGAAGGAAGGAAGATTCGGTTTAATGTCTCGTCAGCATCGACGTCGTAAGAGACGGAGCACACGCTCGGATCATGTTAAGTATGAGGAAGGACATCGCAAAGGAATCATCCAGTCGTTTGCCTGGAGCGATTTAGGGAAATCACGAAAAACTTAAATCTGGATGGACGTACGCTGGTTTGAGTCGTCTAGTCCAGTGTGCTAACCACTGCACCATCTCTCTCGATCTGAGGTAGATGGAACCAGATGTCACGCCTTGTAAATTATGGGACGGTGGTTTGCGACAGCAAAGCTGCAGCCCTATAGCGTCCCAGATTTGTTCCATCATATTGACATCTACCTCAGTTCACAACGATGCTCCACAAATTCCTGAAATACGAATGTGACCCTATGGCACGAGCTGTTATCCTGCTGGAACATGCCACTGGTCTCAGAGAAGACGTCAGCCATGAAAGGATGCAGGTAGTCCTAATAATGTTTAGGAACTCGACAGTGGTCACGATAGCATCAATTGTTCCCACGGAGTCCTTATAAGCCCAGGTGAATGTTCCCCATAGCGCAATACCACCTCATCATAGTAGATATCAGTGAAGGCATTAATTGTCCTCCTGGCAACTCCTCCATATTAAGAGCCAGTGGAGGCAGGAACACGCAGTATTTGACGTAAGAACATGACATTGATTTAAGTCAGGTGACCGTGTTGGCTGCTGAAGAAAGGAAGAATCAAGATGTACAGCATATCCAATCAAACGCTGGGGGTGGTCAACATAGAGGTCGGCACGAACTTTTGGAAGAAAGTCTGGTGGAAGGAAGGAAGGAAGAAAGGTGGGGTTTAGCGTCCCATCGACATCAAGGTCATTAGAGACAGAGCAAAAACTCGGTTTGTGTCAGAGATGGAGAAGAAAATCGGTCATACCCTTTCAAAAGAACGACCCCGGCCTTTGCCTGGAGCGATTGAGGGAAATCACGGAAAACCTAAATGTGGAATTGCTGGACGCGGGTTTGAACCGTCATCCTCCCGAAGTCGAGTCCAGTGTACTAACCACTGCGTCACTTCGCTCGGTAAAGTCTGGTGGAGCTAGTGGAAAAGTTTCCACTCCCTTGCTGTAACTGCGAGATAAGCCAATCTTGCAGCATAGCCAGGTACAGAGAAGCAGTCACAAAGTAAGTTTTTAACGTGAGGTGTATCAAGAATATGGTCAAGAATCTCGTGTAGATTTTCAGTGCCCCAAACACGAACTTTACGACGATTCATTTTCCAGACTTATGGAACGTAGTTTCATCGCTGAGAACCAACTTCTGTGAAAAACCGTCTTCCTCCAGCAGATGCTGCAAGTCATTGCAAAAGTGTGAATAAAGCTTATTGTCTTGAGTAATCGGCGAATTTAAGAAATGAGCCTTTGTGGTTTGATATACAGGCGTTTTCGTAGAATGCGCCAGAAAGTGGAAAGCCATATCAGCAGATCTCTGCTCGCCTGTGGCATAGATTTTTTGGCATCTTCAGAATTCTCCCACATTCTTTACCTTCTCTGTTCACTGTACCGGCCAGCCTACCTTTCCTCGCACCACATAAGCAGCCAGTGTCACGGAATGTGTTATACAATCCATGGGCTGATCCTTCTTTTCTTTTTCTATCCGGTGTTGGTTAAGAAATTCACTGAACTGTCGCATTCGACTAATATTTAGCGAATTCAGAGACACAAAACGCTCGCATCGCTCCCTTATACGCCGCGATGTTCTGACATGCGTGCTCCCTGGGGGATCCACTGGAGCCACGCCGCGTCGTCTGCTACGAACCAAAATTTGGAAAGACGTTCTGTCCCATGATACGATTCATTTTTCTGTATGCGTTGTAGTTTTCTTGCAGTCGTCCTCTGAAATCCGCGAAGTGCCTTGTGTTGAATGCTAAGCGGTGTGCAGTAGGTATCTGTCGAGGGTTAGGTCTAACTGCTTTAAAGTGCTAGACGGAGGGACGGGTTGGTGGCAGATGCAAACGAACTCTGCACAATGATAACGAAGAGTGGAGCAATGAGAGATAGTGGCTTGGTTATTGTGTGGATTCACTAGAAGATTCCACGTATTACATCAGTCGACCAGGAGAGTCAAGGGGCCCTACCGCGCGCTATGGAAATGTTGAATGTACCTTATTAGTCTTCTCTTCACTTGCATACGCTTTTTACTGCGTCTATTGCCCGCAACGTTATTAGGCGTCATTCAGGCAGATGGTGGGCAGTAGTCATAATGTTTTGTCGCCCGAGTGTAAACAATTCATTTCGTCGTGTCTAGTCTCGTGTCATCGGTTAATTCGCTGACATATTGCACTTAGGTGACAAAAGTCATGGTAAAACACCTAACGCCGTGTCGGACCTCCTTTTCCCGACGTAGAGCAGTAACTCGAAGCGACATGGACTCAACAAGCTATTCGAAATCCCTTCCAGAAACATTGAGCCATGCTTCCTTAATGTTGTTGTTGTCGTCTTCAGTCCTGAGACGGGTTTGATGCAGCTCTCCATGCTACCCTGTCCTGTGCAAGCTACTTCATCTCCCAGTACCTACTGCAGCCTACATCCTTCTGAATCTGCATAGTGTATTCATCTCTTGGTCTCCCTCTTTGATTTTTACCCTCCACGCTGCCCTCCAATACAAAATTTGTGAACCCTTGATGCCTCAGAACATGTCCTTCCAACGGGTCCCTTCTTCTAGTCAAGTTGTGCCACAAGCTCCTCTTCTCCCCAACTCTATTCAATCAATACCTCCTCATTAGTTACATGATCTACCCATCTAATCTTCAGCATTCTTCTGTAGCACCACATTTCTAAAGTTTATATTCTCTTTTTGTGTAAGCTATTTATCGTCCATGATTCACTTCCATACATTGCTACACATCATACGAATACTTTCAGAAACGACTTATTGACACTTAAATCTATACTCGACGTTAACAAATTTCTCTTCTTCGGAAACGCTTTCTTTGCCATTGCCAGTCTACATTTTATATCTTCTCTACTTCGACCATCCTCAGTTATTTTGCTCCTCAAATAGCAAAACTCCTTTACTACTTTAAGTGTCTCATTTCCTAATCTAATTCCCTCAACATCACCCTACTTAATGTGACTAGAGGCCATTATCCTCGTTTTGATTTTGTTGATGTTCATCTTATACCCTCCTTTAAAGACACTCCATTCCGTTCAACTGCTGTTCCAAGTCCTTTGCTGTCTCTGACAGAATTACAATGTCATCAGAGTTTTTATTTCTTCTCCATGGATTTTAAAACCTACTTCCAACTT
The DNA here is from genome assembly GCF_023898315.1 of Schistocerca nitens. Taxonomy (NCBI): domain Eukaryota; kingdom Metazoa; phylum Arthropoda; class Insecta; order Orthoptera; family Acrididae; genus Schistocerca; species Schistocerca nitens. The sequence continues at coordinate 476,322,242 of NC_064618.1, read as the reverse complement.
TTCTTTTGTTTCCTTTACTGCTTGCTCAATATACAGATTGAATAACATCGGGGATAGGCTACAACCCTGTCTCACTCCCTTCCCAACCACTGCTTCAATTTCATACCCTTCGACTCTTATAACTGCCATCTGGTTTCTGTGCAAATTGTAAATAGCCTTTCGCTCCCTGTATTTTACCCCTGCCACCTTCAGAATTTGAAAGAGAGTATTCCAATCAACATTGTCAAAAGCTTTCTCTAAGTGTACAAATGCTAGAAACGTAGATTTGCCTTTCCTTAATCTTTCTTCTAAGATAAGTCGTAAGGTCAGTATTGCCTCACGTGTTCCTCCATTTCTACGGAATCCAAACTGATCTTCCCCGAGGTCGGCTTCAATCAGTTTTTCCATTCGTCTGTAAAGAATTCGCGTTAGTATTTTGCCGCTGTGACTTATTAAACTGATGGTTCGGTAATTTTCACATCTGTCAACACCTGCTTTCTTTGGGATTTGAATTATTATATTCTTCTTGAAGTTTGAGGGTCTTTGGACTGTCTCATACATCGTGCTCACCAGATGGTAGAGTTTTGTCAGGAGTGATTTTCCCAATGCCGTCAGTAGTTCTAATGGAATGTTGTCTACTCCCGAGGCCTTGCTTCGACTTAGGTCTTTCAGTGCTCTGTCAAACTCTTCACGCAGTATCATATCTCCCATTTCATGTTCATCTACATGCTCTATCATTTCCATAATATTGTCCTCAAGTACACCGCCCTTGTACAGACCCTCTATATACTCCTTCCACCTTTCTGCTTTCCCTTCTTTGGTTAGAATTGGGTTTCCATCTGAGCTCTTGATTTTCATACAAGTGGTTCTCTTTTCTCCTAAGGTCTCTTTAATTTTCCTGTAGGCAGTATCTATCTTACCCCTAGTGAGATAAGCCTCTACATCCTTACATTTGTCCTCTAGCCTTCCATGCTTAGTCATTTTCCACTTCCTGTCTATCTCATTTTTGAGACGTTTGTATTCCTTTTTGCCTGCTTCATTTACTGCTTTTTATATTTTCTCCTTTCATCAATTAAATTCAATACTTCTTCTGTTAACCAAGTAGTTCTACTAGCCCTCGTCTTTTTACGTACTTGATCCTCTGCTGCCTTCACTACTTCATCCCTCAGAGCTACCCATTCTTCTTCTACTGTATTTCTTTCGCCCATTCCTGTCAATTGTTCCCTTATGCTCTCCCTGAAACTCTCTACAACCTCTGGTTCTTTCAGTTTATCCAGGTCCCATCTCCTTAAATTCCCACCTTTTTGCAGTTTCTTGAGTTTCAATCTGCAGTTCATAACCAATAGATTGTGGTCAGAATTCACATCTTCCCCTGGAAATGTCTTACAATTTAGAACCTGGTTCCTAAATCTCTGTCTTACCATTATATAATATATCTGATACCTTTTATTATCTCCGGGATTCTTCCATGTATACAACCTTCTTTCATGATTCTTGAGCCAAGTGTTGGCTATGATTAAGTTATGCTCTGTGCAAAATTCTACCAGACGGCTTTCTCTTTCATTTCTTACCCCTAATCCATTTGACCTACTATGTTTCCTTCTCTCCCTTTTCCTACTCTCGAATTCCAGTCACCCATGACTATTAAATTTTCGTCCCCCTTCACTACCTGAATAATTTCTTTTATCTCATCATACATTTCATCAATTTCTTCATCATCTGCAGAGCTAGTTGGCATATAAACTTGTACTACTGTAGTAGGCGTGAGCTTCGTGTCTGTCTTGTCCACAATAATGCGTTCACTGTGCTGTTTGTACTAGCTTACCCGGACTCCTATTTTTTTATTCATTATTAAACCTACTCCTGCATTACCCCTATTTGATTTTGTATTTGTAACCCTGTATTCACCTGACCAAATTTCTTGTTCCTCTTGCCACCGAACTTCACTAATTCCCACTATATCTAACTTTAACCTATCCATTTCTCTTTTTAAATTTTCTAACCTACCTGCTCGATTAAGGGATCTGACATTCCACGCTCCGATCCGTAGAACGCCAGTTTCATTTCTCCTGATAACGACGTCCTCTTCAGTAGTCCCCGCCCGGAGATCCGAATGGGGGACTATTTTACCTCCGGAATATTTTACCGAAGAGGACGCCATCATCATTTAACCATACAGTAAAGCTGTATGCCCTCGGGAAAAATTGCGGCTGTAGTTTCCCCTCTTGCTTTCAGCCGTTCGCAGTACCAGCACAGCATGGCCGTTTTGGTTATTGTTACAGTGCCAGATCAGTCAATCATCCAGACTGTTGCCCCTGCAACTACTGAAATGGCTACTGCCGCTCTTCAAGAACCACACATTTGTCTGGCCTCTCAACAGATACCCCTCCGTTGTGGTTGCACCTACGGTACGGCCATCTGTATCGCTGAGGCACGCAAGCCTCCCCACCAACGGCAAGGTCCATGTTTCCTTAACCGCCGTCCATAATTGGAAATGTATTGGCGATGCAGGATTTTGTGCACGAACTGAGCTTTCGATTATTTCCCATAAATGTTCGATCGGATTAATATCGGGTGATAAGTTTGGCCAAATCACTCGCTTCAACTGTCCATAATGTTCTTCAAACCAGTCGCAAACAATTGTGGCCCGGTGACATGGCACATTGGCGTCCATGAAAATCCCTTCATTGTTTGGAAAACCGAAGCCCATGAATAGCTGCAGATGGCCTCCAAGTAGCATTCCAGTCAATGATCGGTTCGGTTTGACCAGGGTACCTAGTCCATTCGATGTAAATACAGCCCACGCCATTATGGAGCCTCCACCAGCTTACGCAGTGCCTTGTTGACAACTTGGGTCGATGACTTCGTGGGGACGTCACAACACTCGAAGGCTACCATCAGTTCTTATCAACTGAAATCGGCACCTGGTAATAGTTCTCCAGTCGCCGAGAGCACAATAGATATTCTCACGAGCCCAGGAGAAGTGCTGCAGGCTATGTCGTGCTGTTAGCAAAAGCGTCTCCTGCCGTAGCCCCTTAACGCCAAATTTCGCAGCACTTTGCTAACGGATAAGTTACTTGTACATCTACACTCATTTATGCTGTAACTTAAAGAAGTGTTAGTGGTCTGTTAGCACTAACATCTCTAGGCCAACGCAGCTGTTCTCTATCGTTACGTGAAGGCCGTCGGATACTGTGTTGTCACGGCAAGAGGTAATATCTGAAATTTAGTATTCTCGGCACTCTTTTGACCCTGTGCATGGCAGAATATTGAATCCCATATCGATACAATACACCATGCGTCTAGTTCCAACAACAATTCCACTTTCAAAGCCTATTAATCCCTTCTTGTGGCCATAATCACGTCGGAAACCTTTTCACATGAATTACCTGAGTTATACTGATAACTACGCCAGTGCAGTGTTCTTTTAAACCTTGGATATTCGATACTGCCGCCTTCTGAGATGTGCATATCGCCAACCCATGACTTTTGTCAACTAAGTGTATTTACGTGCACAATGGAGCTCGCTGGCGCGTATGATTCTCTTCTACGTGATGCCACACTGTCCGGCTATCGACGACGATAGATGACAGTAAATGATTTTGGGAGACCGATAGACTTTAATTGGACGATTTGGGGTGAGGAAGGGGGGGGGGAGGGTAGGGAGGTGGGTTGTAGGACGGAAATAATATTTTCAAAGGAACGAGTGAATAAGATCAACCCTTTGCAGGTCTAGAACAAGACGGAGGAACATAAACCCACCTTTTCAGTTAGCTAGTGTCAACAGTTTTATGCCTTGTAATTCGAAGACGTTAACGGGTAGCTGTGTAGCCAATGTGTAACATATACTATGTGATCAAAGGTATCGGGACACCTGGTTGAAAATGACAAGTTCGTGGAGCCCTCCATCAGTAATGCTGGAATTCAGTATGGTGTTGGCCCACCCTTAGCCATGATGAGAGCTTCCACTCTCGCAGGCATTCATTCAATCAGGTGCTGGAAGGTTTCTCGGCCATTCTTCACGGAGAGCTGCACTGAGGAGAGGTGTCGATGTCGTTCAAAATGGCTCTGAGCACCATGCGACTTAACTTCTGCGGTCATCAGTCGCCTAGAACTTAGAACTAATTAAACCTAACCTAAGGACATCACACACATCCATGCCCGAGGCAGGATTCGAACCTGCGACCGTAGCGGTCGCTCGGCTCCAGACTGCAGCGCCTAGAACCGCACGGCCACTCCGGCCGGCTCGATGTCGTTCGGTGAGGCCTGGCACGAAGTCGGCTTTCCAAAACATCCCAAAGATGTTCTATAGAATTCAGATCAGGACTCTGTGCAGGTCAGTCCTTTACAGGCATGTTATTCGCCGTACTCGCACTCTGCTATCCGATGGCCACATTGTGTACTATGATTCATCGCTCCACATAACGTTATTCCGCTGTTCAATCTTCCAATGTTTACGCTTCTTAGCCGGCCGCGGTGGCCGAGCGTTTCTAGGCTCTTCAGTCCGGAACCGCGCGACTGCTACGGTCGCAGGTTCGAATTGAGCCATTTGAAACATTTTACGCTCCTAACACCAAGCGAGGCGTCGTTTGGCATTTACCGGCGTGAGGTGTCGCTTATGAGGAGCCGCTCGACCATGAAATCAAAGTTTTATCATCTCCCGCCTAACTGTTATAGTACTTGCACTGGATCGTAATGCACTTTGGAAATCCTGTCTGATGGTCTGGGTAGATATCTGCCTATTACACATTACGGCCATCTTCAACAGTCGGCGGTCTCTGTCAGTCAACAGACGAGGTTAGCCTGTTCGCTTTTGTGGTGTACGTGTCTCTTCACGTTTCCACTTCACTATCACATCGGAAACAGTAGACCTAGAAATGTTTAAGAGTGTGAAAATCTCATGTACAGACGTATGACACAAGTGACACCCAATCACCTGACCACGTTCTAAGTCCGTGAGTTTCACGGAGCGCTCCATTATGCTCTCTCACGGTGTCTAATGACTACTAAGGACGCTGATATGGAGTACCTGGCAGTAGGTGGCAGCATAATGCACCTAATATCGGAAACGTATGTTTTTGGGGATGTCCGGATAGTTTTTTTGGGGATGTCCGGATACTTTTGATCACATAGTGTACATACCAACGGAGAGAGGCGGCTACCTTGAGCTTGGCTGCAGCGGAGTGTGAGGTACTGAAATTTAGATTTCCTATAATTTAGTACTGAATGAAGAGAGCGAGTTGATACAAGGAATGTAATAAAGAGAAGAGTGATAGTATGGTATATGCAAATGCAATATGAATGCCACACAATCTTAATCCAGGAAACACCAAATTGGGCGAGGTTTTGTAACGATCATATCACACTATTTCCCATTCGTACAATACGGTATTCTATGACCGTATTATGTTACGAGATTTTTGGTCACATCAGCAAGGCAGCGTACCCTTACCATCACTTGTCTACACTCCTGGAAATTGAAGTAAGAACACCGTGAATTCATTGTCCCAGGAAGGGGAAACTTTATTGACACATTCCCGGGGTCAGATACATCACATGATCACACTGACAGAACCACAGGCACATAGACACAGGCAACAGAGCATGCACAATGTCGGCACTAGTACAGTGTATATCCACCTTTCGCAGCAATGCAGGCTGCTATTCTCCCATGGAGACGATCGTAGAGATGCTGGATGTAGTCCTGTGGAACGGCTTGCCATGCCATTTCCACCTGGCGCCTCAGTTGGACCAGCGTTCGTGCTGGGCGTGCAGACCGCGTGAGACGACGCTTCATCCAGTCCCAAACATGCTCAATGGGGGACAGATCCGGAGATCTTGCTGGCCAGGATAGTTGACTTACACCTTCTAGAGCACGTTGGGTGGCACGGGATACATGCGGACGTGCATTGTCCTGTTGGAACAGCAAGTTCCCTTGCCGGTCTAGGAATGGTAGAACGATGGGTTCGATGACGGTTTGGATGTACCGTGCACTATTCAGTGTCTCCTCGACGATCACCAGTGGTGTACGGCCAGTGTAGGAGATCGCTCCCCACACCATGATGCCGGGTGTTGGCCCTGTGTGCCTCGGTCGTATGCAGTCCTGATTGTGGCGCTCACCTGCACGGCGCCAAACACGCATACGACCATCATTGGCACCAAGGCAGAAGCGACTCTCATCGCTGAAGACGACACGTCTCCATTCGTCCCTCCTTTCACACCTGTCGCGACACCACTGGAGGCGGGCTGCACGATGTTGGGGCGTGAGCGGAAGACGGCCTAACGGTGTGCGGGACCGTAGCCCAGCTTCATGGAGACGGTTGTGAATGGTCCTCGCCGATACCCCAGGAGCAACAGTGTCCCTAATTTGCTGGGAAGTGGCGGTGCGGTCCCCTACGGCACTGCGTAGGATCCTACGGTCTTGGCGTGCATCCGTGCGTCGCTGCGGTCTGGTCCCAGGTCGACGGGCACGTGCACCTTCCGCCGACCACTGGCGACAACATCGATGTACTGTGGAGACCTCACGCCCCACGTGTTGAGCAATTCGGCGGTACGTCCACCCGGCCTCCCGCATGCCCACTATACGCCCTCACTCAACGTCCGTCAACTGCACATACGGTTCACGTCCACGCTGTCGCGGCATGCTACCAGTGTTAAAGACTGCGATGGAGCTCCGTATGCCACGGCAAACTGGCTGACACTGACGGCGGCGGTGCACAAATGCTGCGCAGCTAGCGCCATTCGACGGCCAACACCGCGGTTCCTGGTGTGTCCGCTGTGCCGTGCATGTGATCATTGCTTGTACAGCCCTCTCGCAGTGTCCGGAGCAAGTATGGTGGGTCTGACACACCGGTGTCAATGTGTTCTTTTTTCCATTTCCAGGAGTGTATCTTTCGTAACTTATAACTTTCGAGTCGCAGCTTAATCAACAATATAAACACTTTGTACACTGCTTTTTTGTAACCTGGACGTTCTTAATACGGTGAGCCGTGTTTGTACCTCTTTGAAAATTAACTAAGCAATCGTACGTGGTCCGATCGTTTCGTACACAAACTAGAGGACGTTACGAAACGACGACCATTCTGATTGATAATGTTTTTCACTGAAATGAAGTTAAAGCATACACCACTAAGTCAACACCAATATTGACTTACCTTTTGGAAAAACCTTAGGAAAAGTAATTTACTACTGGCTGTTAATCGTCATATTTCACGAATATTATTAATGTTTGTTGTAGCAGAATGAAACTTACAGCCTTTAAATTACTTCGTACTCAAGTATTACTTTAAGAAATTTATAAGCAAAACTGAATTTAATACTTAGTCAACACTCACATTAATCTTGATCTTCGAGTGAATGAATTCACATGAAAAGCAATGAAGCGAAGGGTGAAACCATGCGACGCGTAAAATTTGTGACGACCTTTCCTTACGTTAACACACCAAAACACCATTGTATTAACTGGTGAAACCTTGCAACCATAAACAATAAATTTTAAGATAACGACTAAGACAAATGAAACTGATGCATGAAAAGAAATGAGACTTGTTAATTTTCACATTTCATGTTTAACATCGAAACACTTCTCATACTTGTTGAATTAATATGAGTCTGGCTCTCCTACACAACACTAAAGGTATAAATGTTCTGTAGTTAGCCTTGGCTGATGCAGAGCAAATGAGGACGTGATGGTAAGATGCTCCTGCATATTCTCCACGTCTTTCATAACTTGAGTAGGACGAAGTAGCATAACGGCATCCTTGATCAGAATACTAGAAGCAATATAGTGTAACATCTTCCACACCCGAGAATTCAGGGAAAAAGTCTGGCTTCCACGGCAACGATATGACAGAGAGGACATTTATATGCAGAAGAGCTAGATATTACTTGATGGCACCAACTGTCGTAAAGTTAGGAAAAATATCCACGTCTTGCAGAGCACAGGACAACATGATCTCTCACTGTCTCTGCCAGAAAACTACTCTACCCAGCTCAGTCTGTCTGCAGTATATTTACTACTGGGACAACCTGCTGCGCTGTTCCCTTTGTAGAATAGGCGTTTACTGACCGGAAACTCAAGGTGAACGTCATGGTTGGACTCTGGCCCCACGGCTGCCATAGTTACAATGCAGAATGCTATGCCTTGCGTAACAATTATTGAAACTAACCTCAGGATAAGCTCGGACGACTTACACTTTGTGTTTATTTACATGTGTAATGCTAGAACAATAGTTAAATGCCCAGTAGCAAACAATCTAATTATTTCACAAGGTATTGATTACATATCACTTTTTATATGAGCATCATTATACAGTGAAGCACCTAAGACTGGTATAGGCATGCGTTATCATATACAGAGATTTATTAACAGTCAGAATACGGTGCTGCAGTCGGCAACGCCTATATATCGGCAACGCCTATACAAGACAACAAGTGTCTGGCGCAGCTGTTAGATCGGTAACTGCTGCTGGTGGTTATCAATATTTACGGGAGTTTGAACGTGGTGTTGTAATCGGCGCACGGGCGAAGGGACACACCATCTACGACATAGCGATGAAGTGCGGATTGAAGTGAGGATTTTTCCGTACGACTGTTCCACGAGTGTACCGTGAATATCAGGGAATCGGTAAAACATCGAATCTCCGACATCGCTGCGAATGGAAAGATACTGCAAGAACGGGGCCAAAGACGACTGAAGAGAATTGTTGAAGGTGACAAAAGTGCAACATTTCCACAAATTGCTGCAGATATCAGTGCTGGGCCATCAATAAGTGTCAGCGTGCGAACCATTCAACGAAACATCATCGATGTGGGGTTTCGGAGCCGAAGGCACACTCGTGTACCTTTCATGACTGCATGATACAAACCTTTATGCCTCGCCTGGACTCGTCAAGACTGACATTGGACCGTTGACGACTGGAAGCATGTTGCACGGCCGGACGAGTCTAGTTTCAAATTCTATCGAGCGGATGTACGTGTACGGGTATGGAGACAACTTCTGGAATCCATGGACTCTGCATGTCAGCAGCGGACTGTTCAAACTGGTGGAGGCTCTGTAAGGTGTGAGGAACGTGCGGTTGGAGTAATATGGACCCCTGATACGTCTAGATACGACTCTGACAGGTGACACATACGTAAGAATCCTTTCCGATCACCTGCATCCATTCTTGACCATTGTGCATTCCGACGGACTTGAGCAATTCCAGCAGGGCAATGCGACACACCGCACATCCAAAATTGTTACAGAGTCCTTCCAGGAACTCTATATTGAGTTTAAACACTTCCGCTGGCCACCAAACTCACCAAACATGAATATTATTGAGCATATCTGGGAAGCCTGGCAACGTGCTGTTCAAAAGAGACATCCACCGTCTCGTTCTCTTTCTGATTTATGGAGAGCCCTGCAGGATCGATGAGGTCAATTCCCTCCAGCACTACTTCAGACATTAGTCGAGTCCATGCCACGTCGTGTTGCGGCATTTCTACGTGCTCGCTGGGGCCCTATGAGACGTTAGGCAGGCTTACCAGTTTCTTCGGCTCTTCAGTGTATGAGCATACTTACCTATTCATAAAACAATCAAATCTTATTTTTATAACACGCCACGAACCATTTAAAGTAACATTGTTCCGTTAAAGCTTGTTGTAGCACCACCGCCAAGGTACTGTCTCAGTAGTTTAGCACCGTGCATTCTGTCATGATAGCGCCGTTTCATGACGTAGCGTTCAAATGAAGTGAACCCAGTGTACAGCCAAACGTATTGTGGAAACAAAGATGAGACGCTTTCTACAGCTCATGGAGTGACTCCCATATGAGACAGAAAAGAGACGGTTCAAATAAAAGCGTTTTGTACAAACGAGAAGTTGTGAGTTTCATGACAGCTTCATAAGATCCCAGTGATCCGGTGGAGATCTGAGTAGCTCACGTTTTAGTATCTCCAGCGAAAAGAACCCGCTTTTCAAGTCCCTCCGGGTCCGCATAGTGAAGCAGAAAATAAAAAGAAGGAGGCGGTACTGCGACCCAGAATCGAGAATTTCGCATCGCGACGGCGGAGTGCTGCGAGGGGCGCTCTCTGCCATCGCACGACCCGAAAAATTTAATCCGCTTTGCTAGATGCACGAGGCGCGTACGGAGAGCGGAAAAAGACGAACTTTTTATTAAGCCTTAACGATGTCACGCGAGGTAGTGGCGCCGCCCGCACTCGAATATCGAGCAGAAACCACGCCGCCGCCGCCGCCGCCGCCGCCGCCACCTCGGGGGACCAGCCAGTAGTGCCTTATTGACGCGGACGTGCCTGTTAGAGATTACGGAACTTGGCCAAGTATTGGAGACGAGGGCGGGCGCACTTGCCTCGCGTCCGGGGCCGCCTTGCCGCGCCGCCGGCGCCCTGCGCCGGTCAAAGCCCATAATTAAGAAGTCAGAGCAAGTTTTAAAGCCCTTCCTACTTTAAAAACTGTTCGCTCGCTCCGCTGCGACATCCCCACTTTGTTACGGTCGCCCTCGGCAAACGTGCAGCCTTCCGCGGCCGTGATTCCCTGTCCATGTCTTCTGGAGAGGAAGTCGGAATTTTTAGGAGACATGTAGCTAAAGTGTTATGTGGGTTTTAGTGAATTTTGGTGGTCTGTTACGTATTGTTTTTCACATTACCAGCACCTTTTTTTAACTTAACTAGCTATAATTGCAGTGAACACTCACTGACAGTGAAATTAAATAAATTTCTTACAAAGCACTGAAGAAAAGTCTGGTCAGCAGAACATCTACACATCCAAGCCTAGGTACACATCCATGCTGCCACAATTCGATGCAAGTTTTACTCATTCTCGACTGAATGGAGCCAACCACCGTCCGCCAGAACCCCCAATAGGTGGCAGACCACTACCGCATGTGGCAAAATAATGACTGTTATAAGAGGAATTCTTCCAATCCATATATGGCATAACAGAAAACCAGTGCTTAACAGTTTTGGTTAAAAACAGTCTTGGTTGCAGTATTATTTTTTTTTTATTTTTCAACGACCCGTTTCGCCTTATTTAGGCATCTTCAGGTTATCTTTTCTAGATGGACGCGAGAGGCACCAACTGTTACTCGCTCCTGTGAACGGAAACGCGTTATGCAGATCTTGGTGCCTCTCGAGTCCATCTAGAAAACATAACCTGAAGATGCTTAAATAAGGCGAAACGCGTCGTTGAAAAATAAAAAAAACTGAAATTGCAACCAAGACTGTTTTTAACCAATACTGTTATAAGAGGGCAATTGGTAAAGTAATCGGGCGCGAAATGGAAATCACGGAGAAAATGCTATGAAGCTTTTGCACAGATGAGTTGGGCAGTGTTTCCAGTACACCCATCGATCGCGCCAAGTCGCTCTCTGAGTTCTAAGCGTACAGTCAGCGAATAAAGGTGCCTGGAACAACAGTGTTTCCCTCCAAGAATGGGGGCTGGCTGAGAGATTACGCCTCAAGCTCTGCAGCCCACATAACATAATTGCAATGCGTTTCATTCTTCATGGTTGTCCTCGGACGCACTCTGCAGGGAAAACGAAGACGCCATTGCAACGTTTTAGATAGGAAGTGTTCGATCACCTCCAACATAGCCCGTAATTGGCTTGTCCTGAGTTTTGTCTTTGCTCACATGAAACGCTGCGTTTGAAAAAAACGTTTTGGCGTAGACAAAGAGCTGCAGACCATCTTAGAGAATTGGCGGAAAGCACAGGCGGGTGCCTTCTAAGACGACGGTGTTAAAAAATGTTCAAATGTGTGTGAAATCTTATGGGACTTAACTGCTAAGGTCATCGGTCCTTAAGCTTACACACTACCTAACCTAAACTATCCTAAGGACAAACACACACAACCATGCCCGAGGGAGGACTCGAACCTCCGCCGGGACCAGCCGCACACGACGGTGTTGGAAAGTTGGTGTAACGCTACGACAGATGTCTCAGTCGGAGTGGCGACAATGGTCAGAAGTAGCTGGATGGTGTAGCTTACAGTTGCAAATAAAACAGCTTTGATTTTCGCTGTGGTTTCCATTACACGACCGATCGAACCTTACATTCCGAACAGCCCTCGTATAACATGCAGTGTGATTCAGCTGCCCCTACCGCTAGGTTTTATGCAACCCACTAAGCCTTTAAGTGCCATGTTCAAAACCTACATATTCTCTCGCTCGCTACATGCAAAATATTAGCCCTACAGAAATAATGAACAGGACTATTTGTGCGAAATTTAATGTAGTTTAAGGTTTTTAGTGGGATGTATTTTCGCTAGGGGCCTTAGTTTCGAATTATTGAAGAAAAACATACAAAAACGAGCTACAAACGATTTTTTCCAAAAATTCGAAAACTGTTGGCTCCAGCGAAAACGTATCCCAGTACAGATGTTACGTACTTCAAATTTCCTACAAAGAGGTCCTGCTCATTTTTTCTATATGAATAACAGTTTGCCCTTAGCGGGCGAGAGAATATGAAAATCTTGCGAGCCGTATTTGAAAATGTTGTGAGCTGCATAACACCCAGGGGCAGGGGCAGCTGAATCTCGCTGTATATCTCCCTTTAATAAGAGTCTTTCTTTTAAACTACGTAGTATGCCACACGACTCACTGCGTTAATTATTCGTTATTTAGGACTCGCTATTTCGTGCTATAGTCTCTTCCCACAATTTTTCTATTCATTAAAAATCTCGCTCCCCTTAAGTATGGAGAGAGGGGAAGAATGACTGCCGTTGAGTAACACGTCCTTCGAGGAAGAAAGAAACCTCTTCATGTCCCTGCTGTAATGTACTGACCTACAGGGCGGCTTTCTCTGGCCAGACAAACGCCTCCTGCGCCAGGTGCCAGCCAGGATTGTTCGCTCACCACTGAGACCGCAGTTTGTAATATTAGTAATTTTCGCCTCACAAACATTAATATACGCTAAATAGTAAATGCCTGATGGCCTAAAGTTATCGAACAATTGTAAAGTAAAAGAAATGAACCATCGCATAGCAGCGACAGAGTCTATCATTCTTTATCTTTGCCGTTCTTGCGCGGTGCCTGTAAATCTCTATGTACATGTATCGATTAATGGCATAAAAAAGAATTCTGTTATTTCAAGACAAATGAGGCTTTTGGCGCCTCACCTTTTACTGTTTGTATTCTATGAAAGGCGGACGCGGACTTGTTGCGTTCCGAAACTGTATTTTATATTCTATGTGAAAATATTGAGCGAATATGCTAAATGTTATTATTTTTTCAATCAGAAAACATGTAGTTTCTTGTAACTGATTACGAACAGACAGCATCAAGAGGACATTTTGACTGTTATGTATAAAGTATTTAACCACAATGGTCATCTATTTAATTTAATATGAAAAGGTACGTAGCATTAAAAAAAAGGAGCGTTACAGATAAGTGTGCTTATTTTAGTAAATTAACCTTGATGATTTCCATCTCCTCATTTACTTGAATTATAATTATTTTGTGTTACTTCATCATCAGAAATTACGATCACGCTGATGGGCCGAACGCAGCATGAGGCAGAAGGAACATTATCGTTTTCCTATCATTTCTGAACCAACTTTTTGTGTAGTGTTGCATTTCTTTTAAAGTCCATAAATCTTCTGGTCCCTTAGTATTGATCCGGGTATGACTACATCGCGACTATAAAAATGCACAGAAATGATAATGTTTCTTCCGAACGATCCTTAATATATATTTATCAATATGCTACTCTTATTCAGGTATTTAATGCTCAACGTATGTTATTATAATAGTGTAATCAATCCCTGATTCTGTTGCCAAGTGGCCCACCAAAATATTCACTTTTTCGACATTTTTCAAAAAAAAATATAAAATAACAATTCTTTTTCTTTTCGTCCCCCAAGAGCAACGCTACAAGTTTTCTGACCAAATGTTTCTGTATCTTTGCCACTTGCCTTACAACACACTTTAATTATAGCAGTTGACAAAATTTCTCTGCAAATTCCATGAAGTAAACGTACCAGAGGTTAACACCAAACTTGTTGAGCGTAATGGAAAGCTTCAATAGTGTTGTGTAATACACCTTAGACTGCCATATACACTGCAGGTTGGGAGGGCTGGTTAATAAGCGGCGTGGTTCTACAGCTGTGAATGTATAGCGTTATTTGAATTACATATCCCTGATAATGCGGAAACTATCACCCGCATGTTTAAAAGTTCAGAACGGGTGATATTCATTACTACCACATGTTCATTTAACTATTTATTTGTATCTATCAAAATTATCTATATAAACTCATATTCAGAAAAAAACAGAACACCTTGAACGTCCAGGCATAGGGCATTCATATTCGCAGGGCATGTAAATTAGTACGTTCTGAAGAAATGATGATCATTTCAATCACCTCGGTTCAGGATGTGTCCTACTGTCTAGCAGTCACAGGGTTCGCCATGGAGCCTGATGACTTGTTCCATGCTTGATGGCATCGACGCGTATAAGGCGTGAATGGGGTACTGTGGTGTAGCCATCCATGCTGCATTCAGTTGGTTCCAAAGTTCATCTGGAGTGGCTGGCAAAGGCTCACAGCGCTGCAGTCGTCGTTTCACCACATCCCAAACATGTTTGACTGTCGACAAGTCTGGTGATCTGGCGGACCAGAGCTAAAGGCTGACATTCTGTGACACCAAGAAGGCATGTGTTCGTACAGCAACATGTGGTCGTGCATTATCTTACTGAAAAATGGCGTCTGGGTTGTTGTACAGAAAGGGTGTGGCTACGGGTCGCAGGATGATCAAATGCCTCTGAGCACTATGCGACTTAATCTCTGAGGTCATCAGTCGCCTAGAACTTAGAACTAATTAAACCTAACTAACCTAAGGACATCACACACATCCATGCCCGAGGCAGGATTCGAACCCGCGACCGTAGCGGTCGCCCGGCTCCAGACTGTAGCGCCTAGAACCGACGGCCACTCCGGCCGGCGACGCAGGATGTCCTTCACTTAGGTCATACCGGTCATAGTGCACTTGACACGCACCAACTGTAATTTGTGATTGGACTCAATAGTACCCCACACCATAAGGCCTTGAGTTGGCGCTGTACATCTTGTGCGAATGCAATCACTGTGGTGCTACTCCCATTGCCTGCGTTGAACAGAAATGCGGCCATCATTTTCAAACAAATAGAATCTGCATTCATCCGTATGCACTACATGACGCCTTTTGTGTCCCCAGTGACGCCGTTCCACACACCACTGCTTTCTACCACGTTTCTGCCGATTCGTCAAAGGCAGGAGGAGAATTGTACAACGCGCAAGTAACTCATACAGTAATAAACGGCGACGGACTTTCATCCCTGATAGTGTACGATGTGTTCCACGTTCCACTGTTGCGCCAGAGCCGAAGAGGACGCAGATCTGTCCTGCAATGCCATTCCGACGAGGTGTCGATCTTCTCGGTGGTGGTCTGGGTGGTGTGACCTAGCCCATCTCGTCCTGTTCTACGTCCTTCCTTGAACCATTCTGCACACACCCGTTGCACTGCCGAAACACCGTCCCACATGAGCAACAGTTTCCGGGAGGACTCACCACATTCTCTCATGCCGGTAACACGCCCTCTTTCATACTTACTGATTTGACGGTACGATTCGCGAATACATCTGCGAGGCATTCTGCACGTCTGCTCGAGTGACACTGATCCATTACCTTAGGTTCACAGCGACAACGACAGCGGAAGCGACATTTTTCTGGTAGGCGGTTTGCCCTGCGATATCGGTGTTCACCCTGAACCCGTGGCCTGACACGGTTCATGTGCTAATCATTTCTGCAGAACATATTAATGTACATCTTCTGTGAATATGAACGTTCTATCTCTAGTCGTTCAACGTGTTCTGTTTTCTTCTGAACACGAGCGCAGCATTGCTTCACGCAAATCATCTGTGAATTCTAGTGAGGCTGACAGTAAACTACTGCATTCAATAGATCACTGTTCGTCTCCTCGGTTCAGTCGCTGGCACATTGTTTATCTGAACTGTGAGGTGTACAACATCTGAATAATCCTGTGTAAATAAAAATCTGATTTTCTTGGAACCGCTTCCTCCATCATTTTGATTTTTCGATACTTTGCTGATGTGGCACTGCTTTGAGTTGCTTTGTAGTACTTTTCAATTCAGACTAATAACACATTATCAAGGGATATTGAAAAGTGGTTTGAAATTTTAGTTCGGTGGAAGTAATAGTCCGTTAATCGTCATGCAGTTTAATGGTCTCCGTTAGTCAAGAAAAGAAAAGTTAGAAAAAAAAGTCAAATGATTGTGAAAAAAGCCATAATATCAGATCTCAGCTAAATAAGTCATGTGCCAGGTAAACTATTATAAACGAGCCAGTTATAAAAAAGCTGATTTGCGTACTCTACTAAGTACAATCAAATGGACGGGCACGTGGAACAGCGAGTCTTTTGATCTGATCTGATTCTGCGCTCCCCCAGAGGAATAGGAAGTTAAGGAAAGAAGAAACAGCTGTTTCGAAGGAAACTCGATATGTTTATTAGACTTCTGAGAGGCGAGATTTCCTTTTGAGAACAAGACTGTAATCATCAGGCACAAAGTTCTGGTAGCTTTAACGTGGCGAATGCCCTTCATTGTCGTGTCATGCAGAGAAGTTTCTTCCTTGGATTTTATTGTTTTAATTGTTGATAAAAGCAGCTTACAATAATATTTAGATAGAAACAAGGTCATGAGTTGTGAGGCATTTTTGTGCTAATTCGGTGTTTAGTAACATCTGTCTTTCAGCATAGTTTAATTTTGCAATGCAATTGGAATGACGAAGACAAATAATGGGGCGAAACCAAGAAAGTAGTGTCGAAGACTTTCATTTCCATTTCCAAAGTGCTTGGAATCTTGTTTCAAACGACGTGATGGGCTGCTTTCTCCTGGCTTTGAAATCGACGAAACTGGTACTTTCAAGTACTTTTTATAAAAGGCAGATGATTGAAGAATGTTAGAATTTAATTGCTCAGTTACCTCTCAAACAAACGGAACTTTTCCATGAATGCCCTGATTTGGTCGTGTACGCTGGTTATTAGCTGCTCTTTGCTCTGCCGTGGAAGGTTTAAATGATTCATATGCATAGTTATGTCAGCTAGGAACGCTAGGTCTGTCATACATTTTAAAACTTTCAGACAATGCTTTTCTTCCCCTTTCGTCTCGAGCAAGAGAGATATTCCTTCACGAATGGCACAGGTAACATCAAGAAACTTTTTCTCGACTAACTGTGCTGCGGTAAAGTATGTCCCCATACCCCTCTTCCATGTCTTCCAATAAACCATTAGTTTGGTGGTGATTTACACAGTTTTATTACGTCACCTAGTTCTACTCTTTCAGCGCACACGGCTCTTGGTGGACGAAACGATGAACAATCGAAATGTCTTGTCCAGATTCGCTTCTCTGTTAACTGTTTTTAAAATAGATGACTCATAAATATTTGTGGTGCACCGTCTGTGGCTACAGACTGGAGCTTATCCAACGGCAAATTTATATTATCCACTGATTCACAAACAGCTTCAAAAATATGAAGTCCTGTTCTAGTCTAACAGAGCGGTACCACATCCAAGAGTTCCTCAGTTATTTACTGCTTCATATCGACGCCACGCATAAATATTGAAAGAAGAGTCCAGTCAGATATACCTGTGTTTTCGTCAAGTGCTTCCAAAAATTAACAAAACTGTCGTCTTCTTTCGTGAGCTGTGTCTCTCAACTCGTTACCATGTCAGGGATTCGACAAGACACTGTTTGCTTCGAAATGAAATCACCTTCAGTTGCCTGCAACTCCCTTGGAAACAAACATTGTATTACTGCTACCACCTACGGTTTTCCGAGAGGTCTCACCGAAAATAGCTTGCCACCCGTCACTATAATGTGAGTGACTTTGTAGCTTGCTCTAAATGCTGCTTTAGTTGCGTTTTCTTTACTGTCGCTCACCTGGAAAGTATAAACGCATTACAAAACATGAATGAACTATGCTGCATTTGTCTTTAACTTCGGTAGTAAGAATCCTTTTGTAAACTTACTTCTCTTGGGATATGGTTCTTAAACTTGGTCCTCTGTGTGCTTCGCCTTCTACCTGCTTGTGATACACTACGTAAAGATGTGTCTAATGACGCTGCATGTTGTACTTCTTAGCAGGACTGCATACTTCATGACATACACGGCACTGAGGACGTCAGTACATCTCAATAAATAGAAATTTATCCACCAATTGAGGCACAGGACTTCTGCAACAAACCATCGCTATCACTGAACACGGATTGTTGTGTCAGTTGCGGCTTTACGCTGGCAGTGATTTCGCTTTCCCCCACCACACGGGTTTCGAGCAGCTGCATGCTGACACACTGGGACCATTAAGGCCATCGGAAAGGACAAAAGCCGAGAGAGGACCGACAGACAAACTTTATTTTTCCCAAATTGCTTCACTGAGGAAGACTGCACTGCACTTTCTCCGTTCCATGACTGCATGAACGTCAAAATGACAGAAATCGAAATAAGTGATCGAGGGATACAAAGAAGAAAACTTAAACAGATGAAGAGAGGAAAGGCGCCACCATCTGACGGCATACCTATACGATTCTATATAGAGTATGGAAAAGCACTTCCTCTCTTCTAACAAGACTCTGCCACTCGCCATAGGAAGAACGAAGCGTTCCTAGGGATTGGAAAGAGAGCACAGGTCAGTCACGTTTTGGAAAAGAGTCTTCGAACAACAGACGCTCACAACTGTAGACCTATATCACTGAAGACACTGTTTTTTACAATTTTAGAAGACGTTTTATGTTGACGTTGTGGCTGGTGCTTCTTGAGATATGAGATTAATTGAAAGTATGATAGCAATTAAACTGGCCGTCAGTTGGCTTTTTTCACCTAATAAGCTGGCGTTGTTGAAACTCACCTATGGCTCTGCTGTTGACCCGACCGCAGGCGGCATCAGGATTCATCACGTCTAGATGAGATTTCTGTGTTCGTATTTATAGTACGACGAGGAAACAAGGGTAGTAATAACAGACAGATCTGGTCAAATGTGGCGTATATTGTCCCATAAGAAAAAATTATGTAAGAGTTAGCGTGTTACGAGTGAATAACGGTTACTGCACAGAAATTAACTCACAAGCTAAGAAACTAGGAGAAATAGGATTTCTGCAGTTCAAGACACAGAAACAATTGAAAAGGAAACATATTAAAGGCATTTTGATGAACAGTCTAACTCATGAATTAAGAAACAATGCCCCGTGAGGTACTTGAAGAGCAAATAGCTATGATGACTGAGGAGACCGGCCCAGGCAGGGGAGATTTAGTTTGATATTCCGTATATATGATACATTCCGGTGCCTACGTCTTAGTTTGTGCGGTATTGCTTCGCGGTGGAAACTGATTACTGAGCATATTGTAGCGAGTCGTGCGATCAATGGCCGTTACCGATGCAAGATGCAGGAAGCATGCCCACCCTTGCATAATGGCGACAAATCACTAACTGACGATGTCACGAATCTGCTCCAACTGAGAAATGACTTCAACTGGGTCGTCGATGTCACTTTTGTGCCCGAAAACCCAATGACACTGTACGCCTCCACCGGCAGCAAGAGGAGCCGCGTGACCAGAATAACTGGTGAGCCTCTTGTGAATTTGTTTCGGCCCGTGAGGGCAGTGCCCGTGGTGCACAGATTGGGAGACCTGGTGGGTCATCTATGGAAAGGACGAGTGGTCTGTGTCGGTCCGCCGCTGGTCAAGAAGGACTGAAATTCAAACAATGGCTGCCTTGGCCTTCCAGGAGTACGGCATATTTTAAAAATTCTATATTAATTAACTAGTCACCAGAAAATTATAATCGCTTCACGAACTGGGACTTCTGTGGTTTACGCAAACCTACGGAGGTCCCTAGTTGCCGAAGAAAATTTATTTGATACGATTTCATTGGCATATAATTAAACTGACTCTTAAACTACTGTTTCGATTCATCCGTGAGATGTATCAGATGACTAGTAATTCCAAGACAAAGCTGAATCTGTAATCAAAAATATTAATAACATTTTATTTGGGTACTCTCACTTGGTCAGAGGGCTAGACCAGCTGCTGCCATACTTCCACATGCTTTGTGGCCAGGCAGCACAATATACCAGGGTCACAGATTATCACTAGCTTTCTGGAGACTAAAATCTCTGTAGTAATAAACATGGATTCAGAAAAAGACGATAGTGCGAAACCTAGCTTGCACTGTTGGTCCACGAGAAGCAAGTGGCGGAAGATTTCAGCGTTCAGTTTGGTGGCTTATTCTTTAACTTCTGGAAGGCATTCTATACAGATTCGTACTGTCATGTACCGAATAGAGAACTTGCATGTCATATACAGCTTTGTGATTGTATTCAAGATTTGTTAGAAGATAGGAAACATCACATGTTTGGTAACGAAGAGAAATCTTCAAATATAAAAGTTATTTCGGGCGCACCAGTACCTCAAGGGCATGTTATATGCCCTAATTCACTATATAATAAATTATATAGGGGATATCACGCATGATACTGTTGTATACAGAGAAGTCACAGCGCTAGAAATGGGAAAAGCCGGAAGTCAACAGAGGAATGATGCCCGGTTCATGAATTTGCAGGTCACTCACAATATAAACAAATACAGCGCATTGCTCATAGTTAGGTGGAAATACCCGTGATTCTATCATCACACCATTGCTAATCGGTCACTGAAATATCTGGGAGTATCTTTATCGGGCAATTTAAAGCGAAACGACCACATTAAATTTATTGTACGGAAGTCAGATACCAGACTGAGATACATTGGGATAATACTAAAGAAGTATAGTCCATCTACAAATAACATAGAATACCCTTGTTCGTCTGATACTTGAATATCTCGTCAGTCTGGGATCCATATCACAAAGAGTTGATAGAAGTAGAGAAGATCCAGAGAAGATCAGCACATTTGGTGTCAGGTTCTTTTAGTAAAGCCGTCGGCACACGGGACGAGGCAGCTCACGTTGACATGCACGTAGACGCGATATCCAACGTCACGAGACACATAGTTGTAGACACACGCCAAGAGCTGGTTACGTGATTTTGCACTTTCAGTACTCTCCAACGACAACTGTCGCCTTTGTTTGACTCAAAAATCATAGCAGTTTGTTCATGAGAAGGGACGAACGTGGATTTCCTACGTTACCTCTGTTAATATGCACATTTCCTTTCTTGACCGTATGCTAGTCATGTTGTTCTGTCTATGGTATACATAAATAAAAACGTCAATATCCATGAAAGTGTCATGAGAAAAAAATGAAAGATACGTGTCCACTCAGGAAGGACATCAGCTTATCAAAGTTCACCAAATCGAACAAACTCACTACTGACACACGACAAATACGGTACGGCATATTGTTTTCTGCTTGTAACTCGGGTGCATTTTGGAGCGTGGTGTTGTTTAGTGTTTGCTTCCTTCTACGTATATGTATAATTAAGTTCATTCGAACTCACCCTTGTAACGGTCCAGTTAGATAAGTTTTCTATTCACCATTAATTAATACGCAAAGGCGAGTACAATGAGTACTAAACTGTTGCTGAATGGCAACACAAGGGTGACAGGTGGGGAAACTTCTTTTATTAATCTCTCTGTAAAAATACTTTGCAAGTTACAATCGGCAAAGAATATCCGAGCCGCCACCCAACTTCTCATTTCAGGGAACGCAGTTATCAGAAGACTGCTGCGGGTGCTGTTGATGGAGGGAATAGTGGCTCTGCACCCATAACCAGCCGTTTTATTGTCAGGAATTAAGACTTATGTGGTAAATACAATACGTGTATTTGTCTTATTGTGATACCCAATATGGACTGAAATGTTTAATCAAACACCTTTCAGCCGTCTAAATTTCCTGATTGTTGTTTTATTGGGCTACTAGTTTCGGCGATATATTACACCATCTTCAAGCCCCCTGATGGACGTGTAGGGAGATTCGCACCTTTGGTCCTGACGAACCAGGTGTTTGAATGCTGACCCCCATTTCGACAGGACCAAACGTGGGAATCTTCCTAAACGTCCATCATGTGGCCTGAAGATGGCGTAATATATGGCCGAAACTGGTAACCCAATAAAATAACAATTTGGGAATGTAGACAACTAAAAGGTGTTTGATTTGACATCCTTTACTGAAAATCCGGGGCCCCGGGACCATCTGTATGAAGATAGACATACAGAGCTATGTTTAACGTTTCGCTAGGCTAACGCTATTGTATTTCTCATCGTCTCTTATTCAGTGTGCAACATACTACCTACCACAGAAAACCGAAAGAGTGATTTTCCACATTAAAACTTAAAGAATGTGTGTCTCTAAGCGGAGAAAGATATTTTAGAAGCGATTCATTAACCTAAATTTTGTTGGCCTACACATTTTCGCGAGGAGCAAATGACTGGACTTTGGGATAGACACAAGGCGTATTCCTCATCGCAGAGGGCCTATCCACTTCCAAGTCGCAGTGTCATTACCAGTACGGAAAGAGCTCCTGGTTTCACAACGTAAGGGAACATTTCATCTCGAACGAAAGCTATTCTATATGAGGTGAACTATCTCTCCTGCACGTTTGATACAAAGCGTTAGTGTTGGTTTCATTCCTTCGTTTAGCGACAAGAAGCTTCGAGTTTGGAATATCTCCGCAATTGAATCGCCTCAAATGGCGCCCAAGCGTTCAGAGTAAATTACGTAGAAGGACTTGACCGGATTTCGACTAAACATCATTAACCATTTGTAAAAAATTTTATTACAAAATGTAACAAATGGTAAATTTCCAGTTTCACACTAAGCAAGCTAGTAGTATATGGGTCACTTCGGACCACCCCTCATCTTAAGGTTAAAATCAACCATAAATAAAATACAAAGTTATGGTCCAATCTAACCTTAAACAATTATTCCACTATTTTATTTTACTACCTCATTTATGGTGGGTGACCCCTTTAACAATCTTAATTTTTATAACTTAATTTATGGCTCCTATTAACCATAAATTAAACACCTATCTACCCCTCATCTTAAGGTTAAAATCAACCATAAATAAAATACAAAGTTATGGTCCAATCTAACCTTAAACAATTATTCCACTATTTTATTTTACTACCTCATTTATGGTGGGTGACCCCTTTAACAATCTTAATTTTTATAACTTAATTTATGGCTCCTATTAACCATAAATTAAACACCTATCTACCCCTCATCTTAAGGTTAAAATCAACCATAAATAAAATACAAAGTTATGGTCCAATCTAACCTTAAACAATTATTCCACTATTTTATTTTACTACCTCATTTATGGTGGGTGACCCCTTTAACAATCTTAATTTTTATAACTTAATTTATGGCTCCTATTAACCATAAATTAAACACCTATCTACCCCTCATCTTAAGGTTAAAATCAACCATAAATAAAATACAAAGTTATGGTCCAATCTAACCTTAAACAATTATTCCACTATTTTATTTTACTACCTCATTTATGGTGGGTGACCCCTTTAACAATCTTAATTTTTATAACTTAATTTATGGCTCCTATTAACCATAAATTAAACACCTATCTACCCCTCATCTTAAGGTTAAAATCAACCATAAATAAAATACAAAGTTATGGTCCAATCTAACCTTAAACAATTATTCCACTATTTTATTTTACTACCTCATTTATGGTGGGTGACCCCTTTAACAATCTTAATTTT
The DNA here is from genome assembly GCF_023898315.1 of Schistocerca nitens. Taxonomy (NCBI): domain Eukaryota; kingdom Metazoa; phylum Arthropoda; class Insecta; order Orthoptera; family Acrididae; genus Schistocerca; species Schistocerca nitens. The sequence goes on along the minus strand of NC_064618.1, from coordinate 476,298,562 downwards.
TATAACTTAATTTATGGCTCCTATTAACCATAAATTAAACACCTATCTACCCCTCATCTTAAGGTTAAAATCAACCATAAATAAAATACAAAGTTATGGTCCAATCTAACCTTAAACAATTATTCCACTATTTTATTTTACTACCTCATTTATGGTGGGTGACCCCTTTAACAATCTTAATTTTTATAACTTAATTTATGGCTCCTATTAACCATAAATTAAACACCTATCTACCCCTCATCTTAAGGTTAAAATCAACCATAAATAAAATACAAAGTTATGGTCCAATCTAACCTTAAACAATTATTCCACTATTTTATTTTACTACCTCATTTATGGTGGGTGACCCCTTTAACAATCTTAATTTTTATAACTTAATTTATGGCTCCTATTAACCATAAATTAAACACCTATCTACCCCTCATCTTAAGGTTAAAATCAACCATAAATAAAATACAAAGTTATGGTCCAATCTAACCTTAAACAATTATTCCACTATTTTATTTTACTACCTCATTTATGGTGGGTGACCCCTTTAACAATCTTAATTTTTATAACTTAATTTATGGCTCCTATTAACCATAAATTAAACACCTATCTACCCCTCATCTTAAGGTTAAAATCAACCATAAATAAAATACAAAGTTATGGTCCAATCTAACCTTAAACAATTATTCCACTTATCGTATAATCTATGTTCCCAATCTACCTAAATTTATTTCTTTGCACTTATCTGTAGGATATGCTCTAAGTCTTACCATAACTTTATTTTTAAGATATAAACTACTTAATATCCCCAAGGAAACGTTTCAATAATGCCACCGTTCTCAGGCTTAATCATCCTTTTATCATATTCGATTTTGAAATCTTTACTAACATTCTTATTGACTAGGGTTTTGGATTTCGAATCCCTGGTAATCATTTTGTAGTTTAATCTAACCATAACTATAGACAAGAGCATTGTTTATAAGAATGTGATGTATAAACAAAAATTTCGGTCGGAAATAATATGACAATCAGACACAGAACGCCACGCGCTCTTGTTACGCCACCCAACGGCGGTCAAGGTACGCGATTTCCGCCAAGCAGCGTTGTGAAGGTCAGCGTCGGCCGCGGGACGTGCAGTCAGCCTTTGATACACTCAGTAGCGCAATCGGTAGCAGCTAGCACGTAATATTAACTCGTTCATTCGCTAGTAGATGGCGTTATCTCGTCGTCCTTGTGTAACTAGTACTCTATCCGAGAAATGTTATATTGCCGGCGTGGTAGCTCAGCGCGTTCGGTCAGGGAGCCCGGCCACCTCTCTGAAGAAAAAACTGAGTCGTATTTTCATCGTGGAATTTTGAGTGACGTCATGAGACGTCCGCACAGATCCGCTCTCCCTCATCAGCCAAAGATGTATGGGACGAGACGTGGAAACAAAGAGGAAAAACCCTGTGGGGCAGAAGATGGACGACGACAACGACGATGATGACAGAAAGAGAAGACCCCACAGGGTTCCTTGGCGCCAAGGTTTTGCTCTTTTGAACAATTTCTTTTACTAGCCAATAAAGGGTTAAGAGTAACCTGTGGAATATTTACTCGAAGCCAAGTTTGTAACAAGTAGTCTCCAGCACGTGATATAGAGACTGACCATTCTTGTCCAAAAGCTGCATTACCTGTATTTCTAGAAAGAGGAACTGGTACTTGTGTAAATCAAGTCGATTTTCTAATTTCTCTTACAAAATATGCTGTTGCTGTTGGACCTCCATACATATATTTTTCGATTTCGTCGAAAGTGGCGATATCAATAAACCCTGACGATATATTTGATGAAGACATATACATGTTTCATTTATTAGTAGCAATATTTCAGTTAACTGGTGGTTCAAGCGATTTTTAATGCCCCAAGAGTATAAAATGTTTACCTTTGGGTCAGAAGAAGAAAAACGAGTAAAAATCATTTTTTAATAAAAATTTTTGTATTAATAAATAATAATGAGTAATCAACTAGTACCTCCTTGTAGCATGACGAGGATAATGACAGGCGACGACAAACCAGCAGTGCTTCCTTTTGATTTAAATAAGGTGCCTGAAGGTGTAAAAGGTATCGTTTTTAACTATCTAAGAAGGCTTCAGTACCTACAGCTGACAGTTATGGAATTAGTGGAAGACAATCGTGATCTCTGGAGGGTAGGTGAAAGCATATCACAACTCGAACAAGAATTTGAAAAGCTGATAGCTGGACTCATTGAAAAACCTTAGTATCTATTCAAATATTGTATTTTTAATGGTACATTAAACCATTAAAAGTAAAAATCTATACAATCTTTCACAATACAACGTTATCTTTATTTAACCAAGTATTATGCGAGCTATCAAATCCTAACCATTTGACATAAACTTTATCTCCTTTCCTTTTCAAAACCTTTTCAACGAGATACATATCTGGATAATCAGTTTTCTGGATCTCATACTCGTAAAAGTTTCCTTTAATTTCTTCGCCGTCTAATGCCTTCAATTTGTATGTAATCGGATCTGAATAGATTACGTCGTCAATTACAAATAGTTCTGTCGACCAGTTGGCTGTATACCCTTTCTCAAACAAACCTTTCAGTTTACTGATTCTTACTTTATCGCCCACTTTATATTTCGGCTTTACAATAGTGTAATCCACATCCTTAAGCAATTGTTTTTCGTAGGCTTTATTAACATCCTTGGGTTTCATTTTTATGGTCCTGTGTGTTGTATTATTGTAATCATTAATTAACTTTGGTACTAACTCAACCCACTTATAATTTCCTTGAAGGTCGAATTGTTTCCACATCTTCTCTTTCAAGGTTCTGTTAAATCTCTCTACTACAGCGGCTTTCATTTCTGTAAAGGTAGAGTAGTGGTTTACACCACACATTTTCATCAGCTCCTTAAAATCTTTATTGTAAAATTCTTTGCCATTGTCTGTTTGTAAGTTTTGTGGCTTCCTCAGTTTTAATATTAATTTGAAGGCCTCGGCAACATTCTTACCAGATTTATCTTTAACAGGAACTGCCCAAGCGTATTTTGAAAACACATCGATAACTGTTAGTAGATACTTGTATCCTTTATTAATCTTAGACACTCCTTTAAGCTTTCCAGAGTCCATCTCAACCAAGTCGGCTTGCCACAAATCATCAATACCGTAAGCTGTGACAGCTCTCCTAGGGAAATTCTTTCTTACTGGTTTGTGTAGTTCGTTTACAATACCTTCACGTACAGATGGCTGTTCCTTAGGAACGTTACCCCCTACATTTTCTACGTCTTTTTTTTTACAAACTTACTTTTCCTACTTTTGCACTCAAAACAAATACCTTCAATCCTGTGACGACCGTTTTTCGTCGATACTCTCTGAGGATGAAGTGTGTTGGTAAACCTTTTACACTTTAAACACCAAATATGATAGTCGTTCATTTATTATTTAAAAAATCATATTTTAAATAATTTAAAATGTTTCTTATCGGTACTCATTTTTTAAAGATCCCAGAGACCTTTAAAAAATATATTAGTAACAGGTTTTAATTCTCAATATCCTCGACAACTGGTATCAGTTCACCGTAAATTAGAAATCTAACGTTAACAGGTACAGTTTTAACAGTATCTTTGAGTCTTACAGTGAGAAAATTTCCTTCTTTTATTGTTATTGAATGGTTTACGCCATTAATTAGATGCATTTTATCATAAACACTTACTGCCATATCAAAGTCCTTAGTTGACAGACGTTCATTGGCATTTTCGCCAATTGCAATGACTCTTCTTAGCTGAAATTTGTACTCAAAGGTGTGCATTTTTTGTTCATCACCTGTCACAAACGTAAATTCAATTATTTGTTTATCACACATTTTTCTCTGAGAACTCTCAATATATGGCATCAAATCTGCTTTAGTAAAGTAATCTGAAAGGGCTTTTTCAATCTCCTTCTTGCTGTAATAATTACTGAACTGTGTTAAAAGACCAGTGTACAATCCACTACTCTCTACAAGATTTGTTTGCAGAAACCTCTTGTTAACTACATCCATATCATCAACAGGATCATCGACGTTGACTAATCTTCTACCTAGAAAATTAATATAACGCTTCGATTTCTTCAACACATCTGTGAAATATTTTTGAAATTTGGTAAAGCTCTTTTCGATATTTTTGAGTTTATCTAACTCTTCTTTCGTCATGCGAAACGTTGCATCAGTAGCTACAGCTAGTTTTTTCCCAAAAACGTCCATTTATTCTATCAAGAATTTTACTAAAATTCCACCCATCTGTAAATAGCTTCAGTACCAGTATACACAGGTGACCACAAATGTACTCGTCATAATACTGTATTCTTTCTGAATTGTAGAATAAATCATTTGAACCCAGGTAACGAACCAATTTATCAGGTACATTTCCTCCAAATGAGTCAAAAACAAATTTTTCGTCACACTTCTTGTAATAGCAGATCCAGTGTGAACCGGTATGCTTAGACGAATCTAAATTCACAATTCCTGATTCATACTTCATTGGCCCACTAGGTAACTCATCAATCATAAAAACACCTCTGAAAGATTCAATTTTCAATTCTTTTGCTAGTTTTTCTACATCAAAGTTGCTTAAAGCATGGGGGTAGTCTGAGATTATTTTTTGGACTTTTTTTTCATTCCAGATCCCTTCTTTTCCATTGCTAGATTGTGTCTCTTCTGTTCAGCCAATTCTGCATCTTCTTTCTGTTTTTTATGAACGGCACTTGTTATTGCAGCAGCTCCACCAGCCAATGAACCAATCGCTCCCAGCGCAGCAAGTATCAGTGGTAGGAACCCTCCTTCGTGCTTACTCAGTCCAGAACCCTTTTTTATGTTAAGATACTCAAGAATCTTTTTCACGATAGGTATTGATAGCGTTATAAGTAAGCTACCACCTTTCTTAAGTTTATTTGCTTTCTGTTTCATTTGAGCCTCTGTGAGGAAACCATCAAGAAACTCATGACTTTTCAAATCATCATTGGACAATTTTATTTTAATAGATTTTGCTTTTGGACTCCCTCTGGGGGAAACACTGTAATCAACACTAAATCCTCTCATTTATTTATTAATTTATTTAGATTTTAATGCAGCTTCTGCATTAAAATTACACCTCTTCACAAAGCCCAACCATTATCATCTAGCCCTAACCCCATTCCTAGTTTCCGTTTCCCAAACATTATTCCAGCAACAGCTGTGGAAGCTAATCTCTCTCCAAGTGAAGCATCTTTGCTGAACATCCTTTCCTTTGCAGCTTTCTGCAGTTCTTTGTCAGCAGCGTGTCTTTGCTCCAAATCTTTATGGTCCCTGTACGCAATATCATGCCTTTTGCACGCTTCATCTAGAGGATTAACACCTGCATCACCTCTAGCTAATCTTTCTTCTAACTTCGTGCCTGGCGGCACACCCTTCAAGTTTCCCTGAAGGCCGGACTGTATCTTAATGGATCATCAGAGTTGATCAGACTCCTCACCACCACACCCGTTCAGTCTCTGACGGCCGTCCTTACTAGATTGATCATTTTACTAGCTTAGGACGTAACCATGCGGATTACCCAATCCCAACCGTTTTTACCATTGGAGCCGGTCATTACCCGGGTTCCCTCTAAAAGTTTCCAATTAGAGGTGGTAGATTAGGCTCTAAGGGCGTTCCCGCAACAAGGTGTGTATTGCTGTGCTCTTTTCAAGCACAACAGTGGCCCAGTTGACCACAATAGTTATATCCAGGAAGGTGCAATTCAACCGGGAGTTTATTAATTAGCGTGTTCACTAAACCTTTCCCATGTTTTTCTGACTTCCAGAAGGTGTGAGGGAGGTTGTTTAGAAACCTAATCAGATAAGGAATACCCTTAGGATTATCGATAATAAAGTCATTAAACTTATTACTGAGCATTTTAGTTATTGCAACTTTTTCATTATGGTAGTTGGTATTCCCTGCATTTTCTTCCCCATGAATAACCATAAGTCTATCAATTAAGTCCCTGACATCATCCATCCAGATGTATTCAACAGGTCGGTCGCTGTATTTCTTAACAAAACCATTTCCAGTTTTTTCTCTTTTCAAAGCATTGTATATTGGCTTAATTAATCTATTATATTTATCACTTATACTTGATTTAGGCCCTTTCGTAGGGTCATTGTTCTGGTACACTGCATTTGTTAATTTTAATATGTCCACATAATTATCATGGTCATCAAGCGGTATGGTATCATCTACATCTTTCTGTGTTAGAAGATTCATTAACCCTTTAGTAGCTTTAATTCGTTTATCCTTGATGATAATGTCGTCATTCTGAAAATTAACTTCTGAATCACCAATATAATGCTTACCATTATCGAATCTTAAACCAAATACCTTATCATGCAGACCCCCTAAGTACTTGGATACTACAGGGCCTAAATATGTTGTTGAATAATTGGTTATAGCAGCCTTTGGTGTACTAGTTAATTTACCCTTCCTGATCATCTTTTCCCTTTCATTCGCTTCAATTTCTGCTAATGTTGATTCTAATCTTTGTTTTGTATTTGGAGAAACATCACTGTCATCTTTGTCTTTAAATATACTCTTTTCAAATGACGTTTCATCAGGTGTTGAGGGAATAGGAAACATGTCTTCGAAATCTGTTTTTTTATATGGAACCAGCTGCTTTTCTACTTCTCTGTTTAGTTCTATTGCTTTTATTACATTATCACCTAAACCCTCCAATTCTCCCTTAACCTCTTTAATTGCATCGATAACAGGCTGGTCTTCTTTTTTATATTTTTCATACTCTGTTATTGGTTGCTTCTTCCACGATTTAAAACCTTCCCTGAGTTCTTCAAACTTTTTTCTGTTCTTCCGCGCATTCTTAATAGCATCAGGATTATATTTTGCAAACATCTTTATTATATGTGATTTTTTATAGTAAACGTAAGCGTTGGGCGTTAAGCGTTAAGCGTTAGACGGTAGGCGTTAAGCGTTGGACGTTAAGCGTTGGACGTTAAGCGTTGGACGGTAGGCGTTAAGCGTTAGATGGTAGGCGTCAGGCGTTAAGCGTTAAGCGTTAGACGGTAGGCGTCAGGCCTTAAGCGTTAAGCGTTAGACGGTAGGCGTCAGGCGTTAACCGTTAAGCGTTAGACGGTAGACGTTGGTCTTTCATCAGTTTAAGAATGTTTTTATCTTATTTCTGTACTTGCCATCACTAGATTTACGTGTTAAGTCTAGCGTTATGAAACCAAAATCGTCTTCATTCCAACAATTACTACACATGGTTTTGAATTCTTCGTATCTCATATCACCGCCAACAAATTCGTTAAATATATGATTTAGATTCCTATTGTCTTGTCTAAACACGTTCAGGAAGTTCAGATTATCACGAACCAGTTGTTTCGGTATCTTGGTGTATGTCTGTGCTAAGTAAAAACAGTCAACTCCTTTGTGCCTTCCTCTGGTGAAATATTCCCTAACTATATCTTGGTTCTCCAAAATAAAATCATCAAATATCACAACTGAATTTTCCGTACATTCATCTAAAGGTATGATATCTTCATTGTTGTCAATGAATGAGGCTATTTTTATATTTGTTTTTTCTTCTAATTTTTCACACATTTTAATTAGTTCTTGATACTTTGATTGATCTAGACTTTTAGAATATATGTATACATGATTAACTTTGTCCCAGTTCAGCCACCCTGGTGCAAGAAGATAATTGTCGATCATTAGTGTTGTTTTCCCACAGCCACATGGACCAATAACTGCACAACGTATTGAATTAGGTAAAAGTAACCCATGCTTCAGTTTTCTTTTCCTTTCTGGTATTCTCACTTTAGGTTCCCAGTCTGTCTTCATATCTTTTCTTCTTTATTTATTTAATAAATGACCAGATTATTTAAGTTGACTGGTAGGTCCTCTGTACTAGAAAAGAGGTTGACAGTCCCGATTAGAGACCACTTTAAGGGTGTGGCATTAAAAGGGTTTTACACGACATTCTTGACTCCAAATGTAACCACAAAAAATAATAAGCTATACTATGAGAAAGATGGTGTGGTTAATACGTTAAATATTCCTTCTGGACAGTACAGTATACAAAGTTTAGAAAAATACATTCATACCAAAAATACTGAAATAAGTATTAAAGCAGACAAGGTTTTAAACAGAGTTGTTATAGAAAGTGAAGTGAAGCTATTTATGGACAGAGAAGAAAGCATAGGAAGTGTGCTGGGGTTTAATAAACAAGTCATTGAACCAAATACAAAGACTATTGCTACTGGTATTCCTAAAATTATACCTTTCGAAACGATTAATGTTCATTTCAACTTGGCAGATGGTATGTTAGTTAAGGGTAGTGAACACTACCACAGAGAAACTAATATTATAGCTTCTTTTAAAATCGGTGTCGAGTTTGGTGGCCCTATTATTTATGAACCACAGAACCACTCGTTTGTTCCCCTTCACGATAAAATTCAGGACTTGGTTGTAACTGTAACTGATGAAGACAATAATTTAATTGATTTTGGAGGAGCCGATGTCACGGTAATTTTAGAAATGCAATAAAAATTTTGCAGTTAATAAATGAACAAGATAGAAAGTTACCAGTACCAGTCTTTTCCCGTAAACGAGAAGACGAAATTTAATCTCAACGTACCAAACAAAGATGTTGAAATAGACATCAAAGTTGGTGATGGTTGGATTGATAGTAAGAATGCTTTTCTTTACATGAATTTTAATGTAACTCAAGCAAATGGCACAGATTATCCTACATATGATGGAAAATCCAACAAAAAGCTAATTGATAATTTTGTATCACAGTTGTTTTCTACAATCACCATCAAAAAGAAAGGAGCAATTATCTCTAGAATTGAACATCCCGGTATTTCTTCAACAGTATTATATCACCTGACCTCTTCACTTATGGAAGATGTTATGTATGAAGGAAATTTTATAAACAATGGTAAGCTAAGGTCTAAATCAAATGAAGTCTTGTATCCACTAAAAATGTTTGGGGGTTACTTTAAAGACTACAAAGAGGTTATGTGGGAAGGTGATCTTACTGTATCTTTTACTTGGAGTGCAACTGCAGGAGATTTTCTTCATAGATGGAGTGATCACAACACTGCTGGAGTCGAAATCAAAGATACTCTACCAAATGAGGGTAAACTAGTAGTAACAAATGTGGAGATTCGCGTACCAATAGTAAAATATGAGCCAACTTATGAGCTCGAACTAAGAGATAAAATATTCAAAGAACCTAAAATGCCCATATCATTCTTTGAACTACAAACACAGGAGATTGCAGGCATTAGTGGTAGGAGGAACTTTGAGATTGACATTACTAATTACTACACATCCCTAGAATTTGATATGCCCTACTTTATTTTTGTTGTATTCCAGACTAACCGGAAAGGAAACCAAAAACTGGATTCATCATTGTATGATCACGTAGAGCTTCAGAACATTAGTTTGAAAAATGGTAGAAACGAAATATTTCCTGAGGAAGCATGGAACATTAACCCTCCTTCAACTTACTTCAAGGCATACAATGCATTCTTAGACTTTAAGCGAATAACAGAGTTGAAAACTGATTCGAAAATCAGTCCTTATAGTTTCATTAATTTGTATCCAATTTATGTTATTAATATGAGCAGAAGAAAAAATGTTGTAGCAACAAACAAAACGAGTATGAAGCTCTGTGCTACTTTTAATGCTAATATACCTGAAAACACTACAGCTTATATTGTGATGTACACCAAAAAGAACTTGATCTTTGATGCAAAGCATGGAATAGTACATGAAAGCTTTTAATTGAAGTATTTTTAATGCCCAATGGGGCATTAAAAATTATATAAATTCGATGATGTGTCTCGGTTTTAGGTCATCTGACATACCTCTATAAATCAACTTCAAACCTATAATAGACCTAGAGTCTTCCCAGCTTAGGATTTTGTTGTACCTTTCAGGCAAAATAACTTTTAAATGAGCATCGAGTTCTAAAATGTATCCGCTACCATATTTCATTGTCTTGAACTCTACATCTGTAATAAGATATTCATAATCTATTTCGAGATCTCGCAAACGACAAAACTATGTTTGCTTATTGGAACTATTGAGTTTTAGTAGAAGTTGATGTTGTTGGCTGTTCATTTATTAACTGAGTGTTTCAGTTTAAAAATTTATTTCTGAAAATAGATTAAGAAGAATAGCACACGAGGAAGCAAAGAAAGAATTTGGAGTTTTAACCAGTAAATAAATGGAAAGAGATAAAAAAGGATATGTAGAATGTGAATGTGGTAGGGTCCTAAGTTCGAAAGATATAATGTCTCATCAGAATAGACCATGTCACGATAAAGCTATGAAAGAGAGAGGCACAACAAAAGAAATTAAGAAAAAGATACAAAGGTACCTAAAATACGGAAATGGATCTGAAATTAATGCATTGATTACAGAATGGGAGAAGACTAACAAGAAATAATTGACTTATTGACGTATATGTGCAACTCACTGGGAAGATTTTTTCTCACTTAAAAAATGATTTTTTAAAATAAATAAATCAGTAAATAAAGAATATGTCAGAAGAAACTGATTATAATTATGCAGCTAAACACTGCAACAAGTGTGGGGTGGACATTACTTACAAGAACTGGTCCAGACACTTGAAATCAAAGAGTCATATTAAGAATGACCCTAACAACGAGGAGGTGGCGGGTAAACGGGAAGATAAGGTGACACTTCAAGATCTCAGGACTATGGCCAAAGATTACAGTCTCACAGGTTTCTCCAAATGGAACAAATCACAACTTATTGAGGCTTTAAATAAAGTAAATGACATGGTGTACAAAAGGGACGATTTGGAAAAGCTGACGGTACCACAACTTAGAGAGATAGGTAAAAATAAGAACATTAAGGCAACTTACAGGATGAGAAAAACAGAAATCGTAGAATCTATTTTAAAGACGCAGGACAATATTTTTAGAAATAAGGTGGCTCAAGAGTTAAGCTTTCACGAAGACATAATAACTCCTGCAAAGGAAGAACGGAAACCACCATACACCATCACAGAAACTAAATCACGTTTCATTAAGTATTTTAATGGCACAGAAGTAGATTACACTATAAAGATTGAAAAGATTATGGAAGTTGAAAACGCCATCAATGCTATGATTAAACTGGCCAAAGAGAAGGGTAACTACAAAAAAGGAGACAGGTTAACTATAGTAGCACACAACCCAAATTTCCATCATCCCATCCCAACAGTTGTTCAATCAGATATCAAAGCAAGGTCCTTCATGAATCACGTTGGTAGAATTCTATCTTCTAACGAGAACTTAAATATCACACAAACCAGGTTCAATATTAGGATTCTGAATATGCCTAGAGGTCAAGGTAGATCAAAAATTGTCAATTTGTCAGAAGATGTCCACACAAAGAAATGCATAACCCAAATAAAAAATAAAGATAACTTTTGCTGCCCACGAGCCATAGTAACAGCCATGACCTACCATACTAACAAAATTTTAGATAGGCCGCTCACTGACTTAAACATCAAACACTTGAGACAAGGAAGGAAAATTCAAACGGAACTAACTGAAGAGTTGTGCAAAAGGCTTGGTACTTACAACGAAGAAGGCTTTACTTTAGAAGATATAAAGAACGTGGAAAAATTATTACAAGTTCAAATAAATGTTGTCTGTGCCGAAAACTTCAACTCGATTATTTACTCAGGTGAAGAAAGAGATACCAAAATTTATTTATACAAAAACGGAAACCACTTTGACGTCATAAACAGTATGAAAGCTTTCTTAGGTAGTGTATATTACTGCGACAGGTGCGATACACCTTACAACAACAAGGATAAGCATAAGTGTAAGAGGAAGGGGAATGTGTGTATTCTGTGCAAGAAACCAGCACACTCGATCGAAGATAAAGCTAAAGTTTACTGTACAAAGTGCAATAGGTACTGTTATAACCAAGATTGTATGGATAATCATAACGTAGTGTGCAAGGAAATTTATAAGTGCAAAGGTTGTAATTTAATTCTTTTGAGGTCTAAAGAGCACAAGTGTGGATACTCCTTTTGCTACAATTGTATGGAACCTTTTAAGATTGGTGAACACCAATGCTACATCCAGCACAAACAACAGAAGGGTGGGAAGTGTGAAGGGTTGTGTATTTGTAATGCTAAAGATAAAAGTAAGTTTCTACAACGTTTTAAGGATAAAAATAGGTTACAACTGTTTAAGAAACCAAAGATTAAAGACCTCCATAAACGATTTTTAGCTAGAGAAATTACGGTAGAAAGGTATACATCACTACTTAACAATATTTTGATTGACATTATCACTCGCGAAAACGGCTGTAGCTACACAGAAAAATATATATGGTTCGATTATGAAGCAGAACAAGAGACCGGGGTACACATACCAAACCTCATTGTAGCACATTACATCGACGGTACCAAAGAGTACTTCAACAACAATGAAGTATTTTGTAAATGGTTGATATCAAAGTATCACAAAGGCTACACCGCCATTGCACACAATGCTAAAAGTTATGACTCACAATTCATCTTAAAATATTGTGTTGAGAATACGTTGAAACCATATACTATATACAATGGTACAAAGTTAATGATGCTAGAGGTTAATGGTCTAATTAAAGTTATTGACAGCCACAATTTTGTAGCTTCTCCTTTGAGCGATTTCCCCAAAACATTTGGTCTAAAAGAACTTAAGAAGGGCTATTTCCCACATTTTTTCAATACAAAAGAGAATCACAATTACGTAGGTCCAATTCCACCTACTAAATACTATGGTGTTGACACAATGAAGACTAAAGCTAGAAAAGAGTTCCTTGAGTGGTACAATGAGAAGGTTAAAGAGAACTACGTGTTTGACTTTCAAAAAGAATTTATGGACTATTGTAACTCTGATGTAGATATTCTGCGTAGAGGATGCCTAGAGCTTAGAAAACAATTTTTAGATATAGCTAACATTGACCCATTCCAGTATATTACTATTGCTAGTGTATGTATGGCTATTTATAGGTCAAAGTATCTCCAAGAAAATACTATGGCTGTTATTAAGACTGATAAGAAAGAAATGTATAGTGAAGCTTCTATAGCCTGGTTAAATAGTTTTAAAAACGTACAGCACGCTTTGAATGGAGGTGAAGTGGCGGTATGCGGCGCTAAAGTTGACGGGTTCAACAAAGAGACCAATACAGTGTACCAGTACCATGGCTGCTTTTGGCACGGTTGTCCTGATTGTTATCAAGAAGAGACTATTAACAATGTCAACAATGAGACTATGGGTGATTTGTTCGAGAAAACAAGACGGAGAAGTGTTCAGATTAGGGAAGCGGGCTACAAATTAGTAGAAATGTGGGAATGTAAATGGCTTAAAAGCAAAGAATACAACAAGAAGTGCACAACAGTCGTAGACCCACTGAACCCTAGAGATGCTTTCTATGGTGGAAGGACTAATGCAAGCAAGCTTAAAGTCCAGAATAAAAAGCTTAGATACATAGATGTGTGCAGTCTCTATCCTACTGTTCAGTATTTTGATTACTACCCAGTCGGCCACCCTACAAAAATATTCAAGCCGAAAGCATACAACAAAGATTGGTACGGTCTGATTAAGTGCAAAATATTACCACCACATAAGCTTTACCACCCTGTGTTACCAGTAAAGAAGGATAAGCTGATATTTACGCTGTGCTCCAAATGTTTTGAGGAAAAATGTGGTACTTGTCAGCACTCTGACGACGAAAGGGCAATTACTGGAACGTGGACCACTGATGAAGTCAACAAAGCTATCGAAAAGGGTTACAAGATGGTAGAAGTATACGAGGTTTGGCACTTTAAAGAAAAGAGTAATGATCTGTTTAAAGGGTATGTGAAGGACTTTATGAAAATAAAACTAGAAACGAGTGGGTGGAAAGATGACTTTGATACTATTGAAGAGTACACTGCAGCAGTTAAGAAATATCTTGATATAGACCTAAATCCTGAAGAGGTGGTTCCAAACCCTGGTAAGCGTGCTGTTTCTAAGATTTGCTTAAACTCATTGTGGGGTAAATTCGGACAAAGACAAAACTTAACCCAGACTGAATACGTAGTAGATGTGAAGAGGTGGTATACCCTACTACTGGATGATAGGTTAGATATAAGTAATATGATTTTTATTAATGATGGTGTAGTACAAGTTACCTATAAATACAAAGACCAATTTGTTGAGGATAGTTTATCTACTAACGTGTTTATAGCCGCATTCACTACTTCAAATGCAAGACTTAGACTTTACGATATGTTAGACCAGTTAGGGTCAAATGTGGTCTATTACGATACGGATAGTGTGGTTTACCTAGATGATGGTAAGAATACTGTAAAAACAGGTTGTATGCTAGGGGAATGGACTGATGAACTGGGAAAGGATGATTACATAACAGATTGGATCTCTACAGGACCTAAGAGCTACGGTTACTTGACAAGTAAGGGAAAGGAGATAATGAAGGTGAAAGGTTTTACATTAAACTACGAGAACTCCAAATCATTGAACATCGAAACTATGAAAAATATTGTAGATAAAGAGATAGATAAGGTTAGATTAAACTACAAAATGATTACCAGGGATTCGAAATCCAAAACCCTAGTCAATAAGAATGTTAGTAAAGATTTCAAAATCGAATATGATAAAAGGATGATTAAGCCTGAGGTTGGTGGTATTATAGAAACGTTTCCTTGGGGGTATTAAGTAGTTAAAATAAAGTTAAGGTATCCTACAGATAAGTGCAAAGAAATAAATTTTGGTAGATTGGGAACATAGATTATACGATAAGTGGAATAATTGTTTAAGGTTAGATTGGACCATAACTTTGTATTTTATTTTATGGTTGATTTTAACCTTAAGATGAGGGGTAGATAGGTGTTTAATTTATGGTTAATAGGAGCCATAAATTAAGTTATAAAAATTAAGATTGTTAAAGGGGTCACCCACCATAAATGAGGTAGTAAAATAAAATAGTGGAATAATTGTTTAAGGTTAGATTGGACCATAACTTTGTATTTTATTTATGGTTGATTTTAACCTTAAGATGAGGGGTAGATAGGTGTTTAATTTATGGTTAATAGGAGCCATAAATTAAGTTATAAAAATTAAGATTGTTAAAGGGGTCACCCACCATAAATGAGGTAGTAAAATAAAATAGTGGAATAATTGTTTAAGGTTAGATTGGACCATAACTTTGTATTTTATTTATGGTTGATTTTAACCTTAAGATGAGGGGTAGATAGGTGTTTAATTTATGGTTAATAGGAGCCATAAATTAAGTTATAAAAATTAAGATTGTTAAAGGGGTCACCCACCATAAATGAGGTAGTAAAATAAAATAGTGGAATAATTGTTTAAGGTTAGATTGGACCATAACTTTGTATTTTATTTATGGTTGATTTTAACCTTAAGATGAGGGGTAGATAGGTGTTTAATTTATGGTTAATAGGAGCCATAAATTAAGTTATAAAAATTAAGATTGTTAAAGGGGTCACCCACCATAAATGAGGTAGTAAAATAAAATAGTGGAATAATTGTTTAAGGTTAGATTGGACCATAACTTTGTATTTTATTTATGGTTGATTTTAACCTTAAGATGAGGGGTGGTCCGAAGTGACCCATATACTACTCAAGCTGATGATAAGGTGCAATTCTCCAGTTTCACATTAAGCCAACTTTATACCCAATGGTTATTGCTGCTTAATACATTTAAAATGGAGTGACTCCAAAAAATTCTTTAACAATTTAAAAACTAGCCCATGGGACCCTTAAATAAAACTTAGACAAGAAGTAGCATAATTTAGTCTAATTTTGAATTTTACACAATTAGGATGAAAAAAAACTATCACTGCCAACATGCGGCCTAATTATTCTAATAAAGACGACCGGCTGACGTTCTAGAATCTTATACCACAACTAAAACATTCAAACGGGATCCTGAGGAATATGAAACCATGAACATGATGGATAACAAAGACGATTACTTATAAATGTATCCCCGTTAACATACTGCTTCTACATATGAAAGCACTTTTAATTAAAAACATGGTCAGTGCCGCTTAACAAACTTTCAGAAAAAATTTAACAAACTAGGAAACGGCGATGATAAAATTCAAAGAAATCGAACAACCTGTGCAATGGCCAATCACGGTCCTGTAAAGAATTAACCCAACAGAGTGGAACTCTTAAACGCGCGTAAATTGAACCAGGAGGTAGGATGATGTCTCTTTAAAAAGAAATAGAGAATAAACAAAATATTACAACTATTGCGGCTGAAGCCCATAACGAAGTCCCTGCAGCGTGAGGCGTTGCAGGAGGCAGGAGGCTCAGCGAATATGATATCTGCAGCCGATGCACACAGGTAGTAGGCCGTAAAGAGAACTACAGGGCCAACAGATTCGAAGTTCTCTGCTTGTGTCACAACAGCCGCAAGACAGGAACAAACTAAGAGAGCGTTGCAGCACCACTAGGCCCTTTCACAGTTTCCCGTGATCAGGTGCTTAGCCAGGAAAGGATTCCCTTAGCAGGGGGACCTCCACCAAAGTCGTTTTCCGAACACTGAATGACCACTCACTTATACGATTGTAAACACTTTTGCCACGTCAGATTTACTGCTGAGCATACGCTTAGCCGGCCGGGTTGGCCGAGCGGTTCTAGGCGCTGCAGTCGGGAGCCGCGCGACCGCTTCGGTCGCAGGTTCGAATCCTGTCTCGGGCTTGGATGTGTGTGATGTCCTTAGGTTAGTTAGGTTTAAATAGTTGTAACTTCTAGGGGACTGATGACCTCAGCAGTTAAGTCCCATAGTGCTCAGAGCCATTTGAACCATGCGCTTACTTTATCCACATCCCAGGCATTGCAGCCTCTTAATTCTGCTCAACACCTGGAGGCGAGATACCGGGACAGGAAACAAACATAGACATCACCATTATTGGCTTTTCCTGACTTAGTCCGTCTATCGTGCTTAACCAACCCGAGAGTCACTGGGCTGACGGACAACACGTTGATCTCATAATCCAAATGCCAAAGCAGCTAATGAATCAGACTCTCCAAAACACCAGACTCTCCGTTCATTAGTTCATGCAAACTGAATCCTGAATGAGAGGAAAATGACTTAAACACACAAATCAAATAAATTTTCTCGATAAGGGGCATACAGGGCAAAGATCGATTCAACAATGCGCACTAGACAATAACGACGGAGAAACGCCACGTGAACACGGCTCGTACCAAATCCTAAAGACCAACGTGACCAAACCCGGGCCCCATACAGCACATTACTCCGAGCGGGACTTGACGCCGCAATACCCACACTCTCGCTGACAGCAACCACCGGGCGGCACTTCCTAGTTGGAAGGCGGTCTCCGTGGCGAGGAATAGCTAGTTCTCTGGTGCGCAAGACGGGACATTTGAAAGAGGGAAGCTGTCACAGCTTATCTCCTAGTTTAATTAATGCTCCATCCTTAGGTGTGACAATTTGCCCAATTTGCCTCACTGCTAACAACAATAACTTTTTTACTTATTTACCATGGATAGAAGAGACTAATTCCCTAGATCCCAAACGTATCAGATCCTAATCGAATTAACGATACCTGGGATGACTCTGTTAGTTCCGTACGCTGTCCGTAAATCCTCAGCGATTCTTTCTCCATTCGCCCTCAGTGGGCAGTACTGAAGACAGTGCGATTCTTCATATTTCTAGTATCTTCTGACGTCTGACTGATTTAATTTCAAGTTGTGTAGTCTTTTTTATGTGGACTAGAAAGGGCAGTTACCTGATTACCAGCAGGTAGAGACCTGATAGGACAATGAATTTAGTACAAAAGTATTTAGTATTTAATGTTTCATTCCGCAAAACAAGGCAAGTGGCTGTAGAAGATTAACCTTACAATAAATATCACTGTTACAGCACTGAATTTCTCTGGTACCTCGGTTTCTGTTAGCGAATGATATTTTCAATTCAAATTTTGCTCTTATTTGCACATGTAAAGAACAGAGAATTAAGTGTATAAACGCTTCTGACACGTTAAACATATTCAAAAAACATATTAATTAGTTATGTAGAGTAAATCCTGGCATTCATGTTAATCTGATGATTTGTTTCTGTCATTTCATTTATTCGTTTCCAAATCACATGTTAATGAGAAAATATTATTTCGTTTACAGCCTCGCAGTCTGGCAGTTTGTAAACGCAGTTAATACACCTGTAGCTTTTCATTTCCATACGTACATAAACTCGTTGTGTTAGACTGCATTTGAATGTCGCCAGTGTCTCGCCAGGAGAAAGTGGTATGAATAATTAATTGTCTGGCGTCTAAAGTTGAATAGGAGGATTACAATGCGCTGCTGATGTTCAGAAACCGGTCAATGTCGTTCGTTAATGATTTAGCCCAGAGGAAAATTTTATCCACTGTGATGAAATGGATTCGTTTTCAATCTGTAAATCCTACTAATGGGAGTTAAATAAACAAAAAGTTCTTTTACTGTGTAGTTAGTAAAAAGTCCACGTTAAGCGAATGTTGTTAATCTAACGCTACATGCAGAATTATTTGTAGTTCGCAAGAATCTTTTAGTTTGACATGAAGCGGATATAAAGCTTCAGGTATTAAAGGTGTTAATAATACGCACATGAAAATAATTTATGTACAATAGATTTCATCGTCACTTACCGTAAGATTGTTTTTGAGGGAATGAAAAAGTTCATGATTTTCGATAAAACGTATGTCATTTCTCCAGCACAGATATCTTAAAAGACCTCAAACAAGGCGGGAGTTTTGAGTGAATTATTATTACTTGCCGCCTAAACTGGTGCCAAGTATGGACCCAATAATTTACAAGTGCACCACTCAATGGGGAGACCTCGAGAAAGTTAAAGTTTTGTGAAAACATCTGGAACCAGTTAAGACTCCTCTGACAAAAAGGTATGAACAGACTTCTCGCCACCTTCGGTACCGTCAAATTACTTTCCTTCGCTTTATTCTATGACCAGGAAACGATAAGTATTCAATGAACGTCCTAGGCTGGAAACTAGCATGGCCATGTACGTGTTGTTTTTATATTTTGTGCACAACTGTGGATTCATAATGTTACAGAGAGCTCAATGAATCACAAACATTAAGATATTTTCAGTAAGTTTATTTTTATAGCACTTACAACCTGCATACCATCAAATATATGGTCTAGTCATATGGATATGATCACCACCTGTGTTCGATGTCAACGTGAAATAACCACTCACAGGCATCAGCTGGCAGCACTAGCAATGGGAGGTATATAAAGAGTGTCAGGGGCACGCGGAAAACAGTGCAGTCGTCATAATACGTAAACTTGACGTCGAAATACAACTGATTATTGGCTTTCGGATGTAGGGTTGAGGCAACGGTTAAATTTCTAAACTGTTCGCGTGGTTGAAGTATAACATGCATGGCAAAATGGTGCTATCCAAAACCGGTGAATACACGGTGCAAGTGATGAGGAATTGACCGCCCAGATGAATGAAGGGGCTACCAACTGTGTCCTCAACAACCGTTCAGCGAACGTTGCTGCGTATGGTCTATGAAGCAGGTACCTGATTCGTGCGCCGAAGATGACTGCTGCTCATCGGTGACGAAGACCGGAATTTGCTCTTCAATACCGCAACTGGGCGTTCAGAATGGTTCAAATGGCTCTAAGCACGATGGGACTTATCATCTGAGGTCATCAGTTCCATAGACTTAGAACTACTTAAACCAAATAACCTAAGGACATCACTCGCATCCATGCCCGAGACATGATTCGAACCTGCGACCGTAGCATCAGCGCGGTTCTGGACTAAAGTGCCTAGAACCGCTCGGCCAAACTAGGCGTCTACTGAGTAACAAGAGTGGCCTTATGCTCCATAGGACAGACGGCGTTTGCCGTGTACGGCCCTGAGACAGTCATCGTTAGAGTCCAGGCAGGAGAAGAGAAGCATTATGCTCTGGGGAATGTTTTCGAGGCATTCCGTAGGTGATCCCGTCATTCTGGAAGTAGCAATGGATCAACACATGTGTGCATCTATCTCTGGATAACATGTCCACCCATTCATGCAGTCTGCCAATGCGACGTGTCACACAAATAGCAGCGTACGTGCGTGGTTCATACAGCTCCAGGATGAGTTTACCGTACATCCCACATAGCTCGCAGTGTACGTGCGATGGCATCCACCAGCAGGCCAATGCGACGTGTCACACAAATAGCAGCGTACGTGCGTGGTTCATACAGCACCAGGATGAGTTTACCGTACATCCCACATAGCTCACAGTGTACGTGCGTGATCCCTAGCGCCGCCGGCCACTGGACTGGAATCGACATGTCCCCATATCTCTGTCGGTATCTTCATGAACCTCGTAGATTCTCTTCATGCATGTCTGTGCTGCAAAATGTGGTTATTCTTACGTTTGACAATTGTCACATTAACGCAACGCTTCTGGACGATGCCATAACAAGTTGCTTCCTTTTATCAGATTCACGTGGTTGGAGGTCCTTAGAATACCAAATAGGAAAAAATATAATTCCAATGATATAAGGAACATGTGGTGCAATTTCTGGGTTTTCATCATATTTGTGGAGAGTGAGTATCATAAAATTCCTACTTTTGTAATCAGTTTGTGTTCAACAAACGGATTAGAACAGTAGCTGTATCGAATCGCGCAGCTATTTCCGTGGTGCCAGAGATGATTGTGGTCGGCTGGTCACGCTGGGGCCGCCAGGGGACGGACGTGGCAAACACGTGACTGCTACGAGCGCTGCTGTGGCGGAGTTGGAGT
Organism: Schistocerca nitens; assembly: GCF_023898315.1. Lineage (NCBI taxonomy): Eukaryota > Metazoa > Arthropoda > Insecta > Orthoptera > Acrididae > Schistocerca > Schistocerca nitens. The sequence goes on along the minus strand of NC_064618.1, from coordinate 476,277,751 downwards.
TGTGGACGACGGTGGTCAGTTGCTGTATTGACAGGGAGGAGCGACTGCTGGACGCAGCCAAGAGTGATGGCCTCACCGAAGCCGATGTGCGCGGGATGGCGGTCGGACGAGACGACCGCCAGCACAAGCAGGACTTGGGTGTGGGCAACAACCTGGTGAAGCGGTTGCTGTCTTTTGCACTTGGACGCACAGCAATCCCAGTGGAGGCGAAGGAACGGATTCTACATGACGTATACAGCACCACTTGAGTGCTTTCGCAGCTGGTGGCTTGGATCCCGTTGGTCTCGAGACACATAAGTCTGTGGATGCTGTGTATCTAGTCACTTGTTGAAACTTCTTGGCAGATTAAAACTGTGTACTGGACCGAGACTCGAGCTCGGGACCTTTGCCTTTCGCGGGCAACTGCCCTACCAACTGAGCTACCCAAACACAACTCACGCTCCTTCGTCACGGCACTATTTCTGCCAGTATCTCGTCTCCAACCTTCCAAACTTAACAGAAGCTCTCCTGCTAAACTGGTGAAGCGGATGCTGTCTTTTGCTCTTGGACACAAAGCAATCCCACACTCTGCTGCAGAGTGAAAATCTCATCCTAGTTACTTGCTATTTACGGCACACGGGGTATATGACAGTATCTGCTGTGAGACAGATTGGACATAACTGTGTTATGAAACGTTTTGGCTGTGATTAAGTTCGAGTCCTCCCTCGGGCATGGGTGCGTGTGTTTGTCCATAGGATAATTTAGATTAAGTAGTGTGTAGGCTTAGGGACTGATGACCTTAGCAGTTAAGTCCCATAAGATTTCACACACATTTTTTTTGTGATTAAGTGTATCAAACATAAATTCTTCGTTAATTGCCAGGAGTGTAAATCTGTTGTCTCCTTCAGTGTGTTTAAGAGTTAATTGTGCTATTGGTGTTATGTGCCAGGCCCGTCGTTCACGCATTTTTCATTAAGAATTTTTTGATGTTGGTTTTACATGTATGCTGTCACATGTGTTATGGTAAAAGAAGTTATTCGCACGTAAGTGCTTGTAGCTCAGCAGGGTTGTGTGTAGCTGGTGTCTTAATTTGCCAGTGATGGTGTTAGTAGTAGATCAAGTTTTAATTGTGGGTTATACAAGTGAATCAATATGAGTTTAAGCATTTATCGACTTAATAAGTTTTACCGTTATTATTTATCGTTATGACCGTGTACCAAAAAGTCTAAACTGTTTTTGTTGCTGCCCAGGTATCTGTTGTTGGGCACAATTACATTTTTTCTGTGAGTGAATCTGTTGTGTTATTGTTCTAAAAATAACTGTAATATTGGTTATTTTATCTCTACTTACAGTTCTTTTGAGCTACAGAATTATGTCACTAGTTTTATTGTAAATCCTTTTCTGTGTTGTTTTCTGAAGTCTGGATGCTTAATAAAATAGCTGTTAAATTGAGCTTCACGCCTGTACAACCCCGAGCCCAAACCCCGCACCACCTAAAACTCAAACTACGTTTGGTTGTCCGTTGTGCGGTTCGGGACGTAGTCTGAGAGGATTGTGTTATAACCGCTACCGGAACGGTCGCTGGGAGGCCCTGAACGAAAGCGCGGCGGGACAGAACGGGAGCAACCCACGAACAAACAAGACGGACGAACAGGAAAGGATGGACACACACAACGACAGACGACCGAGCAAGACACCAAGAACAGCAACACACAAGAAGCAACAGGGTCACAAGCGAAAACCTTACGAAATCAACAACGTCTACTCAGACACGGAAACAAGCAAAGTAAACACGATGTCTGTTAGCGAGATATCAAGAGACTTACGCGAATATCAGTCTGCCTTGCTGAGTGAGAGGCAGGCGCTTAAACACATGATAGGGTGGGTCGCTATAGGCCGCTGCGACCACTTGCTCCACAGTGGAGCCCGCACATAATATGTGAGCCAGGAACGCGTGCAGCCACGGCATACGGCGCGATGGTTGCAGAGAGATTGCAACACAGATCAGAGATTTTATCTATCTTCGCTGTGTGCTGTGTCAGTAATAGGGGTGAGGGATACGTCAGCAGTGACATGGCTTAGGAAGGACAAGCTCGAAAATGAGGTGACGGTGCATGAAGAAGTTCCAGCCAGTATGGTAACAGAACTGTCGCAGAAACATCAACAGGTCATGGATGAGCTGGTGCAGTTGACTGAAGTACAGCATTATTACGTGGGTAGTGCTATCAGTGTTATTAGTTTGGCACTCCTGCAATTTGAAGTACTGGTGCAACTCCTCCAGTATGAATCACCAGGTGAGTAGGCTACAAGATGAGCTATGCATTATAAGAATAGGATTGGGGATGTGCTATAAATTGTAGGCGAACAGAATAGATCTGTGTTAAGTGAGTTGTAAGAGAGAGTTAGAAGGTTTGAAATAATAATCTCGGTGAGCCGTGTGTGGCTCATGTTCCCGCCATCTTGTATTTTACAACCTGTTTTTAACGTACTTCCACCTCACTACGTTAATTTAAATTACTGGTGTCACTGAGTTGCTACTTTGCCTGACCGTGAGCGGCGCTAGCAGCGCGTATCAATATATCCCCTCTTGTAGTATCTTTGCTCGGCTGCTATTATTTCCCGGTCGTTGTCTGTCGTAAGCGAGTTCGGTTCGCGAGTTCGGGCTGCCAGTCAGTTGGAACGCGTCTGGAGCGCAGTCCGAACCTGCCAGTCGGGGAGTGGCAATGCGGCTCTAGTGCAGTCGGGTTGGAGCAGCACTGAGGTCTGCGTCGACATAGCTCGCCCGACCATTGCCACCACTCATCACTTGAGCCGGACCACGGTCTTGGTGGATCGTCGGTCGGTCATCCTACCGGATGATGCGTTTTTGTTCGCCTGTCGTTCATGATTCAGCTGTGTGTGTGTGTGTGTGTGTGTGTGTGTGTGTGTGTGTGTGTGTGTGTGTGTGTGTGTGCATCGACTCCTGATTCGTCTTTGTGCACGCTTAGTTACTGTTGAGTATCGTTCAGGTCTTCGTGCAAGTGTTTGTCAGGTTGTGTGTGTAGTTGGCGTTATTTCCACTGACGACTGTTTTAGATGTTGTCGGCATTCTGAGAGGAGTCGGTCGGTTGGTGCGGACCAGGGAGGATATCTCCATGTGGTGCAGTCGGCTGGGTCTGCTGGCGGTCGCTGCGCAGAATCGGAGCATGTCTGGAGCTCTCCGATCGCTATGAGCTTCTTGGCTCACGGACCCAAGACGTCAAAGTTGAGTGGTGTGTTAAGTACTCAATTCACGTTCTTTCATGTTGTGTCGTTCGTTTGGACGGTTCGCTGGGGATTTTTTCCTGTGAGCAACACCGAGTGTTTGTAGTGGTGAAATCGAGCCACCGTGTGGTGGAATTTACTATATTGGTTCACTACAATTCAAGTGCACTAGCGGAATTTTCTGCCTTGTGGCCGTTAGTGTTCTGGTTACCTGCCCTGGGCACTGACGTAAATTCAGGCAGTGTTCCTTTTTGGTGAAGTTAATTATATTAACTTATTTCAAATTCAAGTGTAATAGCGGAATTTTCTGCATTGTGGCCGTTAGTGTTCTGGTTACCTGCCCTGGGCACTGACGTAAATTCAGGCAGTGTTCCTTTTTGGTGAAGTTAATTATATTAACTTATTTCAAATTCAAGTGTAATAGCGGAATTTTCTGCATTGTGGCCGTTAGTGTGCCGGTTACCTGGCGTGGCCACTAACGTAATTTCAGGCAGAGTCCTTTCCCCACCCTTTGTCACTGTACAACATGGTGTGTAGTTTTTACAGCATAATATATATTTCATTGTGGATAGTAACGGCCGTAACAGTTTGGTCCTTGAGGTTTTATGTACCGATTGATGGCTAGCAAGTCGTTTGGTCGGTCGGTCTGTGACTGTCTCTTGGTTGTGTTACCGACGGATCTAGTGTAGTTGGACCCACCACCTAAGTCCTCCTAAGTGGACTTTAATGTTTCGAGGACAGGCTCGATCCCCTCCAACCTCCCCCCCCCCCCCCCCCCCAACCCCTGAAGGCGTCTGACTGTGCTGTTGTCTATACTATCCTTTTCATGGGTGTTTAATGGTCTGCAGGTAATATATTGTAGCCAATGCTTTAAAAGAAAAAAATATTGTGTGTTGTGTGAATCAGTTTATGCAAATCAAATGTGGGCCTTCAGCCACTTAAAACCCTATTCTTAAATCTAGTTATTGCTTTTTCATTTAGTGTTCGTTTGGCCATTGCAAACATAAAGGTTACGGTATTTTTGAATTTTTGGAAAATCAACTTTGGGCATTCAGCCGCTTAAAGCGTTATTCTAAAAATTTCTCCTTAAGCGAAAATATTGCGGCCTCTGCCTTAAAAGATTATGGTAATATATTGTAAAATTTTTGAAATTTAATTGTGGCCTTCAGCCGTTTGTATTGCACCTTGTATATGTTTGTTCTATCTACTTTTGCCTTTGGATTTTCCGCCTAGCTGTGATAGATACATACATATTTTAATATATATTTATTATTTATTATATATTAATTATTTTATTTGCAATTTTACTGCATGTCTTCAGTCACTTGAAATTTATCTTGTTGCTTTTTAAGATTTCTTGTGTCGAGGCCTTAACCTGTGAAAGAACTGAATTTTGAATTCAGCTTCCATTCTGTTAGAGACTGAAAATCATGCACAGCGTTTTGTTGACACAGCGAAGGAGTATGGACTGTATTGCCAAGTACTTAAGGCTCAGGTCAGTCTTTCAGTTTGTAGACATGTGAAAAGTACCTACAGTGTTATTGCAGACGGGTTGAGACGTCATGCTTCAGGGAAAATATGGTAATGAGTGTATGGCATTGTTGGCTGAGCCGAGGAAATTCGGACGCCGAGTGCAAATCGTATTTCAGTCGTCGCCACATTGGGCGAATTGCGGGCCGCTGGTGAGGATGAAATGATAATGAGGACAATGCAACAGCAAGTCCACGAGCGGAGAAAATCTCTAACCCGGCCGGAAATCAAACCCGGGGCCGCTCCATTGGAGGCAAGCACATTACCACACAGCTAAGTAGATGTACGTGTTTCAAGGAGATGCAGAGGAAATGGTCTTTAGTGAATCGAATAAGGATAGTAGTGTGGAAGAAGTGAATATCATTTTGGTGGAATTTCCTGAGTTTTTAAAAGGTATTGCTAAATATCGAGATGAAGAGTCATCACGGGTGATAAAAGAGAAAAGAGTTATATGATTAAGAGGTATTTGACAAGAAAAATATCTCTGCACTACAACCCTAGCAGGTCTAGGATTGCATATTATCATTAGTTCGCAGTAGAGGGATACTTAGGATTTTAAAAGTTGGCCCAAGTATGAACAGAGACATTCGGACCGTGGTGCGAGCATGTAAGGCCTATCCTATGAGCGAACCGCCACAGGATACTAAGAATTGTGCTCCAGCTTCGAAACTGCTGGATGACCATATGGGAAAATTATATACTGATTTTTTAGGTCCGTTTCCTAGACCGGGAGCAGAAGCAAATAGTCTCTTTTACGTGTCAGTGTCTTTTCAAGGTTCTCTTGGTTGTTTCGTACTAGGTCGCCGACCAAATAATCTGCTGTATGTTGGTTAAAGAGGGTTTTTGGTACACTTGATCTTTGCTGAGCGCTATTTTCAGCAGCGGCATGCCATTTACTTCCAGAGTCGTCAGGGAGTTTTTGTTTGGTATAGAAATCGCGCATTTTGCCTGAACACCTTATTACCGAAATCCGTTGTTTCTTGACAGAGCGAAGCATAATCTAATAGCTGAGTTGATTGCTTATCATCCCTCCAACCATAGTAGGCGGTATGAAACTATTGAATGACTAATGGATGCTTTTAATACAGCTAGACGTGCCACACACAAGAGAACCCCAAAGACATTGCTGTTTGGCTTCAAAACCAACTCCCTGTTAGCTCACTTGCGGCTGATAGATGATTTGTTAACAGCCAAGATATCTCTCAGGTAGACAAGGAAGAGGTGGTGTAAGGCCCGGATTAATATATTGGCTGCCAGTGAACAAGGGGTTCAAGTCTACAATGAGGGGAGTCGCTCGAATCCATTTAAGGTAGGGGATTAGGTATATCTTATAAAATTAGATAAGCTGAGCAGGGCAGGTTAATGGGAAAGCTCCTTCTCTGCTTTAAGGGGCCTTACAAGATTGTGCGGTTTCTGACTCTTGTACTGTGTTAATTAAGTACGTGTGAACAATGAAAGAATTCAGGGCACACATCTCTCACCTCAAACAAGCCTATGACCAATAATTGTTCAAATAGCTGTGAGCACTATGGGACTTAACATCTGAGGTCATCAGTCCCCTAGAACTTAGAACTACTTAAACCTAACTAACCTAAGGACATCACACACATCCAAGTCCGAGGCAGGATTCGAACCTGCGACCGTAGCAGCCGCGTGGTTCCGGACTGAAGCGCCTAGAACCGCTCGGCCACCGCGGCTGGCCAATAATTTTTATTCTATATGGGTGGGTTCCGTTTTTCCATTTGTTAGTTATTATTTTGTTGTATTACAGTATCAACTTTCTTTCCTTCTTCTGGTGCTGAAGAAAAGAGTGTCAGAAGGGGGAAACCATGTCATGCGAGCGGCATGGCTATTTCCTCACCAACAGAGACCACTGTGAGAGGTATGTGACTCTAGCACCGCTAGAGCGTGCGTGACTGCCACCAGCGTTTCTGTGGCGGACCTGATGGTGAGGATGGATGGCCACGTGGTCAGTTTCTGGAGTGACACGAAGGAGCAAGAGCAGAGAAGAGCCAAGGACAGGGGCCCTCAAAAGAGCTGGTGAGTATGTAATGGTTGCCGGGTGAGATTACGATCAACACAAGTGGGGCTGGCATGTAGACAACAAACTGGTGGAACGATTCAACGCACAGAAATCCAGTGAAGGCGAAGGAATGGCCTCTCTGTGGTGCAAGAAGCTGCATTCGCAGCTAACAGTTGCTTGCTGTTGGCCTTGTGATTGAGGCAGCGTACAGTGCAATGTAAGGACCATACACTGAGGGTAACCACGTGTAAACAGCTCCCTACATGGATATGTGTGGTTGCTGTATGGCTAGTTACTGGTAATTTATGTCACAGGGGGCGTGTCACTGTTACGATAAATATGATAAGAGAAGAAACGATAGGCAGGGAAGGTTTCAGCATCTGCAGAATCTCGCAGATAGTATCAATCTTCACGGAGTTGTTTGAATTTTCTCTCGGGAATAGAGAGGCCCTCATCTCATTGGAGAAGAAACTTATCCCAACATAACCCCTTCGAAGGAAAATCACAGTCAACGTGTGGTCACCGGCCAATGAGTATTCAGTTACTCTATCCAAAATTTTGGTTTCGTGGACATCCAAAGACATTTATCATAGAGGGTACAGGATTATAAAACCGCACCTTTTATGCGTTACTCTTTGAGTCTGAGAATGTGTCGTGCTCTAAGAGATAAATTTGATATAAAACACACATAACATATTACATTTCAAACGGTTAATGTACAGCGGTGCGGGTCTCCCGCATCGTCCTCTACGCTCTGTCAAGGAGTATGGGACTTCATCATCATCATCATCATCAATGTAGATCCCCTAAATAAGTATAGCTCATTATATAATTAACATGAATAGGAAAGTCACCAGTCTTATAATTAAATTCAGGCCATTTACAGAATTATTCACCTTTTTTAGTTTCAATTTACAATAACGTTAGTGGAATACCGAAAATTAAAAATCTCACACAGTATATAAATGAGAAATTTCTGCTAGATAACAACGAAAACTCAGCAAAAATGACGCGCAAATACTCCTCAAAGCGAAGGAACGCATAGCAAACTTTTTAAAAATGGTTACTGAATCTTCGTTTACGAAACTTCTCATCCGACCTTGTCAATGTATTTATTGCTTATTTTCGTGTTCTCTGTTCTTTAAGGTTGACTGCGATAGTTAAAATGTTGAACGCAGTGTGTTTTGAAAACTACTTTTTGTTTTGTTTGGATCCACTAGATTAGCCGAGAGCGCTAATGCGCTGCTTCCTGGACTCGGGTAGGCACGCCGGCCCCAGATCGAATCCACCCTGAAGGTTACCGACGAGGGTCGGTGTGCTGGCCAGCTTGGATGTGGTTTTTAGGCGGTTTTCCTCACCTCACTAGGTGAATACCGGGCTGGTCCCCACGTCCTACCTCAGTTACACGACTCGCAGGCATTTGAAAACGTTCGCACTATTTCATGGTTTATACTAGGTGCAGACATCTTGGATACATTGATTCCGTCTTGGGGAGTATGGGATGGCCACAGGAGGGGCATCTTGCCACCCTCTGACACTAACATCGCCTAATCCAAAGTAACGCTGCAGACCCCGCGTTGAAGTGGGACAAAGGCCCAAAGGAAATGAGATTTGTTTTGTTTGGGTGCAGTGAAACGCAGGTCCAGAATCTGTCCAGACGAATTCGATAAACATTTGAAGACAACATCAACTCTGCCTTTATCTACAATGGATATGAGGCAGTGGTTGTTAAAACTATTGTCGAAATGTCAGCCCAACCATCTATTTACTGATCAATAAACTCTACAATTCACGCGTTTCGAAGATCAAGCTTTCATCATAAGAAATGTTGTGCTGGAATCTCTGAAACTGATCACGATAAAATATGAATAAGAATAGCAATATTACGCGGTCATTTCTCTTACAGCCATATCTTCCTAAGATGTGCGTTCAAGTCACCGTCAATTGGTTTTAGTCTATTTTATTAGTTTTCTGGTACTGTAAAATATAGTGTACTATATATAAGAAACAAGAGTGTTGCTGTAAATTAGCGTAAATATCAAATCGTTTCAGTTAATCGAGGTTACCTTCATAATAAGACCCAATTGAGTCCACAGACGTATGCATTTTATCTTTCCAATGCTCTAAACATTTCTGCATGTCTTGTTCCGTGAGGCAGCTTGCGAGATGACCCTTTGTTTTACTTTTAGGAGGAGCATACGAAAACATTTACTATAAATGAGTAGTTCAGTATTACTGAGGTGATAGATATTGATGAAACTTGTCACCGTGTACGTCCAATGTCGAGCACTGATATACCGCGATGAACAACTCGGTAAAGTGTCACCGCTCTCGTACACTTTATGCCGCTTATGTTGAAGGTTCAATGTTTTCCTTCAGGTATGCACCTTCAGCAACCAGTAAATAGCTGTTCATAACTCTGCTACGCTTCTTCTTTGGTTCATCACTGATCCTAATTTTTGCTTTGCAAACACTTAATTAGACTCGACTATTCTTGTGCGGCTGTTCTCCTTCCAGGTAGGATAGGATATCATCTATCAGTCTTGCCATTGCTTTACTAAATTGTTCTTTGCCACAGAATATCTAACACTTTATTCAGCTGAACACAGCAGGGAACGCAAAGTTAGGCTAATTTTACAACAGACAAGTAACAGTGTTATACGTATCTGTATAGTAATTCACAGTGAGCATCAGGGGCTTACTAAAGTTTCTAACAGTTGTTTTTTCTATATAGTGTACACATAAAATTTGTCTGACGAAAATTTGTAGACTTCTTATCGACGTATGTGATGTTGTTTATGTAGTGATTATGGTCAACTGCGCAAAATACTACAGATAAAACAACGTTAGGCTATGCTTGCAGTATACAGAGACTGTTGTATCGAAAATTAAAAATAACTGTATCAGTGATCTTTTTCAATGTATACATTGTGAAATTTATGTGAACATCATTCAGGGATTAGGCCTTACGCCTGTTACGGCAGGGCGCCTACTGCCTACATTGCAGTACGACGGCATTTGATGATAAATGTTACCAATCCTTCAAGTAAAATGCAGGTATGGTATAAAATTATAGCTTGATATAATATCTAATTACTTATTGTACCTATCTTTAATGTGCCCTGATATCAACGGACTCACATACATATTTCCAGGGCACTCACTCCTCTGTCACTGGTTCCCCGAAGCGGGTTTCTTCCTACAATACGTTTTAATCCAAGAATTTTATATACTTAATAACCTAATCACCGACATAGAATTTGTCTAGTAATCTCGTTCACCTTTGCTGCAAATCATTTATAAATTTGGAATGGCAACTGTTCATAAGTTTTGTAGCCTATCTATAAGGAACAAATTTTCTTGTCAAATAGTGCACAGGTTGTTTGTTTTAACTTGGAATAACTAAATATCTCGAAAAATAGGTATCGTACGAAGAAATGGTTCCAGGTAAAGTCAATATTTGCAACGGGGACATTTCTCTGTGTTAGAACTGGCCTCCCTGTAACGCCTCCCTCCCCTCCCCTTACATCATGGGCCGGTCAACATATTACTTTCAAACCCATTCTCATTGCAGATTCCGATTCTACGCCAGAAAATACCTGAAGGACAGCAGAAACGCTTTATTCCATTCGTGATGGATGGCACTGTAATCGACAAAATCCATTTTCTCAACTATCTGTAGTTAAGAACTTACTCATTCGGCTCAACATAACATTTCTGATAAAAATATAGATTTATTTACCCAAATGTTAAAATTTTAATTTGGTTTCGCAAATTTAATCGTACAGAAAATTTTACATATAGACATTCCAAAGTCGGGTAAATAAGCCACTGTTAACGTAATGTAGTTTTCTTTTCACTTCGGTATTGATTTCGGTGAGTCTCACACCATCGATATTCTTGATTTCGGTGAGGTACGTAGAATCTCACCCTCAGGGTTACTGATTTTGGTATGTCATTCCGTCCAACCACCGTAACTATTGTAGTGTCGGCAGACTTGCCTACACTACGCACACTAATTGAAAGAGGCGGCCAAGATGCACGCGCTAACTCACGAAGGATGGAGTGAGGTCTGAAACAGGATCCGTAATGAATGCTATAAAGAAAAGTACGTAGCTGCTATAATACTTAACTTTAATCAATCCTTTGTATACATTGTTCTTGATGAGACATCTGGAGATTGTGGCGATACAAGTGAGACTCTTTAGATACGAGCTATGTAAGGCTAATGGCGCCTTGCTAGGTCGTAGACATGGACTTAGCTGAAGGCTATTCTAACTGTCTCTCGCCAAATGAGAGAAAGGCTTCGTCAGTGTAGTCGCTAGCAACGTCGTCGTACAACTGGGGCGAGTGCTAGTGCGTCTCTCTAGACCCGCCGTGTGGTGGCGCTCGGTCTGCAATTACTGACAGTGGCGACACGCGGGTCCGACATGTACTAATGGACCGCGGCCGATTTAAGCTACCACCTAGCAAGTGTGGTGTCTGGCGGTGACACCACAACTATAGCGCCATCTACCCTGGATCGAAAAATTTCTTTCAGCCAAACCCTTGGAATTTTTTGTTGTAGAATCGGAATCTGCATTAAAGACGTGTGTTCCCATATGAAAATAAAAGGTTGATAACCCCCTTTGGGAGGTTGGGGATTGGGGGTTACGGGATAGTCAGTTTCAGCATCCACAGATGTCCCGTTTGAAAATATTAACTTTCATTCTGGAACATTCATTCCAACGATGCGTGTTTTTCGATATATTTTGTAGACTTCTCACTGTTCAGCATTATAACTGCAACTGAAGGAAGAGTGGCAAATAACGAAATTTTACTCTGCGTTTGTAGAAATGTGTGGAACGAAGAATGCTTGATTGAAACTCTAGGCGATATGGTGGTGTACGTTATGCTGAATTTAGTACACAGAGCTGCCATCTATGGCAGCAGTAGTGACTCCAACATAGCTGGGAATCGAGACCGATTGACTTTTGATGGCAGGTGCGGGTACACCATCCCAAGCTGCTTCATCTCTATCAGTGTTCATCAATCGTAGTGGCTGGCGAGCAACCCGTAATGATTCGTTCTCCTCAGACGCTGCACACTCGTATTCGTCCATCGTGATGCTGTCAAGAGAACCGTGGCCCGTCCGAAAAAACGTGTTGATGTCAAAATTGCCCCCAGTTTTGGCGTTTGGCGCACCATTGTCCACACGCGTCTCTCTTCAATCGCGTCAGTTGGCTCCGCAACAATTTCGCCATTTTGAAGGTATGTGATGCTGCAAAGAACATCATAATGACCATGAGGGTAGTTGTAAGATTCTGCTCGGTCGAGAGAACATTATGTCTGTCCTCTCAAGCGCCAGTCGATTGGGGCAGTAGAAACTCCACATGGCGTTGAATATGGCATCCTGAATAATTAGATTCCATATTCAAATAAGCTTGTGGCATTACAAACTACACGAACAGCAACCTAGCGGAACAATACACCACAGACTCGGCAGTTCAAAACCCTACGAAAGTCGAATTACGACACATATTAGTAGGGATGGCTACAGGACAAATGTAAGGATGTGGAGGCTTATCTCACTAGGGGTAAGATAGATACTGCCTACAGGAAAATTAAAGAGAACTTTGGAGAAAAGAGAGCCACTTGTATGAATATCAAGAGCTCAGATGGAAACCCAGTTCTAAGCAAAGAAGGGAAAGCAGAAAGGTGGAAGGAGTATATAGAGGGTCTATACAAGGGCGATATACTTGAGGACAATATTATGGAATTGGAAGAGGATGTACATGAAGATGAAATGGGACATACGATACTGCGTGAAGAGTTTGACAGAGCACTGAAAGACCTGAGTCGAAACAAGGCCAGGGAGTAGACAACATTCCATTAGAACTACTGACAACCTTGGAAGAGCCAGTCATGACAAAACTCTACCATCTGGTGAGCAAGATGTATGAGACAGGCCAAATACCCTCAGACTTCAAGAAGAATATAGTAATTCCAATCCCAAAGAAAGCAGGTGTTGACAGATGTGAAAATTACCGAACTATCAGTTTAATAAGTCACAGCTGCAAAATATTAACGCGAATTATTTACAAACGAATGGAAACACTGGTAGAAGCCGACCTTGGCGAAGATCAGTTTGGATTCCTCAGAAATGTTGGAACACGTGAGGCAATACTGACCCTACGACTTACCTTAGAAAATAGATTAAGGAAAGGCAAACCTACATTTCTAGCATTTGTAGACTTAGAGAAAGCTTTTGACAATGTTGACTGGAACACTCTCTTTCAAATTCTAAAGCTGGCAGGGGTAAAATACAGGGAGCGAAAGGCTATTTACAATTTGTACAGAAACCAGATGGCAGTTATAAAAGTCGAGGGGCATGAAAGGGAAGGAGCGGTTGGGAAGGGAGTGAGACAGGGTTGTAGCCTCTACCCGATGTTATTCAATCTGTATATTGAGCAAGCAGTAAAGGAAACAAAAGAAAAATTCGGAGTAGGTATTGAAGTCCATGGAGAAGAAATAAAATCGTTGAGGTTCGCCGATGACACTGTAATTCTGACAGAGACAGCAAAGGATTTGGAAGAGCTGTTGAACGGAATTGACAGTGTCTTGAAAGGAGGATATAAGGTGAACATCAACAAAAGCAAAACGAGGATAATGGAATGTAGTCGAATTAAGTCGGGTGATGCTGAGGGAATTAGATTAGGAAAAGGGACACTTAAAGTAGTAAAGGAGTTTTGCTATTTGGGTAGCAAAATAACTGATGATGGTCGAAGTAGAGAGGATATAAAATGTAGACTGGCAATGGCAAGGAAAGCGTTTCTGAAGAAGAAAAATTTTTTAACATGGAGTATAGATTTAAAAGTCAGGAGGTCGTTTCTGAAAGTACTTGTATGGAGTGTAGCCGTGTATGGAAGTGAAACGTGGAAGATAAATAGTTTAGACAAGAAGAGAATAGAAGATTTCGAAATGGGGTGCTACAGAGGAATGCTGAGGATTGGATGGGTGGATCACATAACTAATGAGGAGGTTTCGAATAGAATTGGTTAGGGGAGAAATTTGTGGCACAACTTGATTAGAAGAAGGGATTGCTTGGTAGGACATATTCTGAGGCATCAAGGGATCACAAATTTAGCATTGGAGGGCAGCGTGAAGGGTAAAAATCGTAGAGGGAGATCAAGAGATGAATACACTAAGCAGATTCAGAAGGATGTAGGTTGCAGTAAGTACTGCGAGATGAAGAAGATTGCACAGGATAGAGTAGCTTGGAGAGCTGCATCAAACCAGTCTCAGGACTGAAGACAACGACAACGACATTAGTAGACATGTGTCTTCCTTACACGAGATTTAACATGGTATTCTCACGAACACGCTGAATTGTAATGCCCTTCCAAATGAGAAATCCCTTATCTTTTCTTTCTTTATACAGGGTGATCAGAAACTGTCTGAAAAGCTCGTAAGGATGTTGCAAGGGGACTTGCGCGGAGAGATAGTTCTTAAGAAAGAAATTCGATACATTGCGCCGTTTCCGACTTAACGACTTAATAAGCATTCGACTTCGCCAATCGGGCTTTTTCGCGTGCAGACTGAAGCGGCCTGGCAGATAAAATTAGTGTCAGTTGTTCGCATAGCTTACATGACAGCACCTAAGGCGGCTCAGCCTTCGGCTCACGTTCGATCCTCTCTAACGTCCCATGGTCAATTTTTTTATCTCTCTCTTACTCGGTTTTAGGAAACCAAACGAAGAACACGTTTGGCGACAACGTCACTGGAGGGTCGCTTGAATAAGCGCGCAACAGTCTCACAGGGTACCTTCAAAGGTTATAAACTCGAAAACAACGCAACATAATTCTTTTTTTTTTCTTAACAATTATTTCTCAGCACAGACTACCCTGAAACACCCGTACAAGCTTTTCGGTCTGTTTCTGATCGTCGTTTATACAGAAAGTAAATGGTGTTGTCAATACATATTGACTTGATGCTGCTTATTTGCATAATCAAGGGATTCATCAAAATTTGATGATTATTGCATGCTGTTGCTATTTTAATAGCCAGGAATGTTTCTATTTTGACGGTATCAAGGAGAAACAAATGTAAAGCTAGAGGAATCTGCAGAGAAACTGCAGTCTCCATATCTGTTACACTGTGCTTCTGTGATGTGATGAAATACAGAATATTAGACACATGGGGCCGCAAATGTCGGGGAAATACCCCAAGAGTGGATGACAAATATTGAACATATGTCGTCACCCGATGGCGTACCTCGGCACACCTGCAGCGGTTGCATTTGTCGATCCTACTTTTGTTCTTAGGGGACAGTGTTAAACATCACTACGTTAGGCTTTTCTGTCTTCATAAATGTAAACTGATTCATCGTAGTCTTGTATTACAACCACCACGAGCACTACAGTACCATATCGGAGCACATAAGAACGAAACCACACTATCCTAGAGAGGATCTACGCTGAAGGAAGTTGTCTTGTCAAGTGGCTTAAACAATTCCAGTAAGTTGCAGTTCGTTTCTTGCAGTGCGAGGAACGTCACTCCAGAGAAACACTTCCGGTTCCTCCACATCCCTGTCACGCTCTACAGATTTCTAATAACAGCGAACATAGTACATGATACTGATATCGACAAAACTCATTCCTAGAGCATTCGCAAAATCTTTCGCGGCCAGTGGTACTCGTCGAGCCAGTTGCGCTTGGCGTGGCTGTACTGACGCCGGCGCACACCTAGGCTTCTGCGGGTCGTCCAATTTGGCAGAGTGTCCAGTCGCTCCACGCAACTTGCCGCCTCCACTCGAGTCGATAATTACGTCGGGGCGTCCTGTGTGCCGGGCTCGGCTGTGGCGGTGCCTACTTTGTTGGGAGCCGCTCCTAATTGCTGCCACCAACCTCGTTACCACCCCCGCTGACCGCGCCATCCATGTCCCATACGCTGTACTCCATGCGTGCGTAAGCCAAGTGGTCACAGCACATTGAAACATACGTGAGTCTGATGTTTGCCGGGAAAATGTACTGCGACCTTTCTCAGGTATTACACCCTTGAGAATGCCAGAAATGTATAACACTAAATAAACCCTTTGGCCTAAAAAGTAGTTTGCCTGCATCGAAAACGGCCAAAAAACGGCCAAAAACAAAAAAAAAGAGATCAATAAAACATTTGGTCAAATAAAATTTGTCAATTCAATGTATTTTTGTGTACTAACCAGCTCAATGATACGATTCGCTGATGACATTGCTATCCTGAGTGAAAGTGAAGAAGAATTAAATGATCTGCTGAACGGAATGAACAGTCTAATGAGTACACAGTATGGTTTGAGAGTAAATCGGGGAAAGACGAAGGTAATGAGAAGTAGTAGAAATGAGAACAGCGAGAAACTTAACATCAGCATTGATGGTCACGAAGTCAATGAAGTTAAGGAATTCTGCTACCTAGGCAGTAAAATAACTAAGGACGGACGGAGCAAGGAGGACATCAAAAGCAGACTCGCTATGGCAAAAAAGGCATTTCTGGCCATGAGAAGTCTACTAATATCAAATACCGGCCTTAATTTCAGGAAGAAATTTCTGAGGGTGTACGTCTGGAGTACAGCATTGTATGGTAGTGAAACATGGACTGTGGGAAAACCGGAACAGAAGAGAATCGAAGCATTTGAGATGTGGTGCTATAGACGAATGTTGAAAATTAGGTGGACTGATAAGGTAAGGAATGATGAGGTTCTACGCAGAATAGGAGAGGAAGGAATATGTGGAAAACACTGATAAGGAGAAGGGACAGGATGATAGGACATCCGCTAAGACATGAGGGAATAACTTCCATGGTACTATAGGGAGCTGTAGAGGGCAAAAACTGTAGAGGAAGACAGAGATTGGAATAAGTCAAGCAAATAATTGAGGACGTAGGTTGCAAGTGCTACTCTGAGATGAAGAGGTTAGCACAGGATAGTAATACGTGGCGGGCGTCATCAAACCAGTCAGTAGACTGATGAAAAAAAAAAACAGTTCGCTCGTTGTGGACACGCGTCACTGATCTACTGCTCTTTTCCTGTCTAGATCTGTGACATCAGTGATACTGCTACATTGTGCCTGAAAGAAACGAACTTAGTTTAGAGAAACGAGTGCAGATAAAGCTTTTGCACGAGGAAGGAAAATTGCAGGCGGAGATTTTGAAAACTGAAATGTTCACGCCGATCTGCAAGGTATCCTATTGAGCGATTCGCCATGACAGCGTCGCATGTTAATGGGCCCAGCACCGTGTGTAAGGGAATCACAACAGACTGTGACGACTGAATGATACAGTCGTCAAAAAATAGGAAGAAAACCTCTTTAGACTTCGCCGCTGAGTTGTCTACAAGTTTTAGCAAAACGGTGTCTGTTCGCATCACTGGCAAACGACTTAAAGATGCTGATCTAAAAGGCTGTGAAGTGAAGAAGAAGCCATGGCGCACACTCCGCTGCAGACTGAAAATCTCATTCCATCATCCCCCAGGCTGTGGCTAAGCCATGTCTCCGCTATATCCTTTCTTTAAGGAGTGCTAGTTCTACAAGTTTCTCAGGAGAGCTTCTGTAAATTTTGGAAGGTAGGAGGCGAGGTAAGGGCAGAAGTGAAGCTCTGAGGACGGGGCGTGAGTCGTGCTTGGGTAGCTTAGATGCTAGAGCACTTGCCCGTGAAATGCAATGGTCCCGAGTTCGAGTCTCGGTCTGGCACACAGTTTTAATCTGCCAGGAAGTTTCACATCAGCGCACACTCCACTGCACAGTGAAAATCTCAGTCTGGAGCCATGGCTGTCTGACAAGAATAAAAAGGCAAGCTATGAGTGGGCTCTTAAAACACCAGACTTTCATCGAACAAGATTGGTCAAATACCCTGTGGTCCAAGGAAGCAAACATTCAGGAAGGTCTGTGAACTTTATGCTTTAACAACACCAACCAGCTTGAGTAGAAAACAAAATGTATTAATTTAAAATCTCATGAAAAAATTCTCTACAATATTTATTCACATTTGAGATTTTTGGTACAGCCTGGATGATGTATGTCTTTCGCCGGATGGGTGGGGAATATAATGCACGGCCGCAAAACATGGCGGAGGGGGCATCATGATCTGAGGCTGCATGAGCGCTGCCGGAGTGGGAGGAATGGTCATATGTGGAGGCGACATGGATTCCACAAAGTATACAGATGTCCTAGAATCTGATTCACTGCCCGATTTTACAACCCATTTTGGCGATACAAACATGGACAGCGTTAAATTCCAGCACGATAACCCAACCTGCCATAAAACTGTCCGGACAACGATCTGGCTTCGGGAAAATGACACCGAGCTTTTGGACTGGCCTGCCCAGTCACCGGATCTGCATCCCAAAGAGCATTTATGGGATTTATTGAAGTTCAAAGTCAGATGGCACGCAATTAAATCAAAAGTAGAATTAAAAGACTGAGTGCACCTTGAGTGGAACGCCATAAGCGCCGAAGACTGTAAAAAGCTAGTATACTCCCTACCAAAAAGAATTTCTTCAGTAATAAGGGCAAAAGGTGGGGCCACGAAATATTGATTTTGTGTGACTGATAAACATTATAAAGACGAACAAATTGTTTATGTTTATTTTATTTTATTATTTTTCACAACACTCAAAGTTACCTAGGGTACTCAACACTTTTGGGCAAGTGTGTACTTCACAGAAACACGCTAATTGGTGCCACTCTCTTTTCCTCCTTTCGTGTTTCACTAGCGAATATCACGAGAGAAGATCGTTTGAAGGTAAACCTTCTAATCTCTCTGACTTTCTAGTTGAGGCCATTTCGTGAAACGCCGATAGGAGAAAGTAGTACGTTGTCCGACCGTCCACGGGATTTACGTTCTCGGAATTTCAACAATTAACCTCTCCGTGGCACATAACGCCTCTCTCGTAACGTCAATCACTGGAGTTCATTGATTAAATCTGTAACACTCTTGCACCAAACTAAATGTTTTCGTAACGTAGTGCACTGCTCCTCCTTAGGTGTTTCCATCTCATCCTGCTTGGCAGGGATCCCACGCCGACGACCAAGATTCAAGAATAGGTGAAACAAGTGTTTTGTAAACACATCTTTTATGGTCGCATTACATTTCTTTAAGATTCTAGCAATTAACCTCAGCATAGTACCTAAATTTCCTGCACTTTGTTTTGTGAGCTGATTCCACTTTAGGTCCTTTCTAGTGGGTACTCACAGGAATTGTATGCTACTTACAGTTTCCATTGGTTTGTCTTCAATAGTGTAATAGAATTGTAGTGAAGTTATTTCCATATTTATCCGCCATGTGATACATTTATTTGTGAACAGCGTCAAATCCTGGTCCCTACATCCATCGCAGATCCTCCACAGATCATCCTGCCGTTCGCTGCAGTCTTCTGGCATTGCAGCCTTCATAGAGTCACTAACATTGCCCCAAAATAACGAGGGTAACTTTCGCATGAGGTGTCACTGCCAAGTAACATAGGTCGATCAAACAACGACGATGCATAAATAACTGTTACATAATAGTACAGTACGTACCGCAAATGATAGAAATGCGCAATGAAACGGACAGAAATGTCACTTTTATTCAAAGACAATAATTTTTGAAGTCACCCCAATTTATGATGTTTCCCTGGACGCTACAAAAGGCAGTACATGCTTATTAATGGTGTCTGTGATCACCACGGGCTGTACTGCATACTCTGCGACATCCTACCATTCTCGTCACAAGGTTGCCAAGCAGATCTTGTGATATGCGTTCCATTCCTCCACCAGTACGGTTGACAATTCACCGGCATTCACCGGCTACGGTCGAAGTTACATCGAGCTATGTTAGTTGGCAATGACACAACATGGATAAATTACTCTCGTCCGTAAGTTTAGCAGACCACTATATATATTGTAAACTTCCCTTTGGTATCTCCGAAATTATGAGGAGTGTCAGTCAAATCAAATCTGAAAACCCACCAAAATAGGACCACTGAGTGGTTCCATTCAAAAGTAATCAACTCACTCGTTAAGACATTTATCTCACTGGAAGGCAAGGTGAACTGTACCTGTTTCATAGACCGCGGTTGGCCATTGACAGATCCGCAACCGCATCTCGTCTCGCACCTTCTCGTCCAATTGAAACCGACATCCATAAATATCATTCTTCTGGCAACCAAAAATGTGAAAATCACACGGTGAAACATCCGGGCTGTACGGAGCGTGTTGCAGTGTTTCCCAATTAAATTGTTGGAGAGTACTCTTCTTCCGCCTGGTAGTGTGGATCAAAAAAGTTTCAAATGGCTCTGAGCACTATGGGACTCAACATCTGAGGCCATCAGTGCCCTAGAACGCAGAACTACTTAAACCTAACTAACCTAACCTGCCCGAGGCAGGATTCGAACCTGCGACCGTAGCGGTGGCAGTGTGGAGGCGGGCGTTATCGTGGAACGGGAGGATTCCGTCCGACAGCATTCTGACAGCTCGAGGGCTAACAGCAAACACAACTGTGAAACGTCTCACACCTCCCCCGCCAAAGAAACCCAAAGCTGGAAACACAAGATCCGGCATGCCACGATGACCATCTTAGACTGCAGGGGCCCTCTGCTTGTCGACATCCTCGATCGTGAAACCGCAGTCAATGCACAGCGCTTTGAAGACAATTAAAGAAACTTCGACTTTCTGTAAAGTCAAATTCCACAGGCATTAGGACGAGAGCTGGTATGCCAGCCACCCTGAATGTGGATTTTTAGCGGTTTCCCACATCGGACTAGGTGAATACTATGCTGGTACGCTCGTCCCTTCTCAGTAAACGATTCGGAAACATTTACAAAATGACGACACACTATCACATGAGCAACACAACACGCACACGTTTGAAGTAGACTAGGTCCGTCCTGGGGAGTAAATAGGTGGCGACAGAAAGGGCATCAGGGCATCAGAGCACCCTCTAACATTTACAATGCGAAATCCGATAATCACCATGCCGATCACATGCAGATACACCGACAAAGCCTAACAAGAAGAACGACTCCAGTATGAAGAATTTAAAAACTTTTGTACCGAGTAAAGAGAAGAATTGTGCAAAATATAAACTAGATTACTACAATCTGGACAAAACCTTCTGTTACTATAATATACTTTTAAATACTTTTGATATAATGCGAAACGAACCAAGGCTTCCCATTGACACTGGATGTTGCATGAAAGATACGATGAACAGCATTGACTTGGGGCGACCACACATTGCAAAATCGAAATTGCAAATATCTGCTGAAACTCCACACCAAATGCAGCTGTCGACTACTTTTGTGAGGGACATCTGTACACACACACACACACACACACACACACACACACACACTCATGCACACTAGCCTTTCCCAGCATCTTTGTTCATGCATGTGTTGGACCATATACTGAACACAGCCGGCCGTTATGGCCGAGCGGTTCTAGGCGCTTCAGTCCGGAACCGAACTGCTACTAAGGTCGCAGGTTTGAATCCTGCCTCCTACATGAATGTGTGTGATTTCCTTAGGTTGGTTAGGTTTAAGTAGTTCTAAGTCTAGGGGACTGATGACTCAGATGTTAAGTCCCATAGTGCTTAGAGCCATTTGAACCATTTATACTGAACACTCCTCCTCATCCTCCCCTCTTCATCCATTTTTCTACTCTCCCTCCCATCTCTGACCATATCTTCCTTCCTCTGGCTTCTCAGAACTTCCTCCTCCTCCCTCTCTTTCCATTCTGCCTCTCTCTTTTCCTTTTCTCCCTGCTCACTGCCCCTCTACACATTCCATCTCGCTCATACATCTCCCCAGTCTATGTCCATTTCCTCCTTCCTCCTTCGCCTCACTCTGTCCATTCCCTCCTCAGTTCATCTCAACCTGTCCTCAGCCATGCTCATCTGCATATGTATTCCGCAATATATAATTCAGTAAAGCAGGCCAATACTACTTCCACAACATGCCTGTCATGGAGTGCAGGCTACATGCCAGGGCACGCAAAAACGTTTATTTCCCCTAACATATAGATTGTCCTGAAAAACAGATTGATTTGGCACGTTGTACTGTTGCTACACATCAAGCCTCTTGTTCACGACAGCCTATACGACAGGGGCTGGAAAAATCACATTTTTGTCCGTACCTTCGTTCCTGTTGGAGCTAGGAAGTTATCAACTTGTTGTGCTGATACTCGTGATACATACTATTTTAATGGTGAATTTGGCTGAATTCGATCCAGCGGGTTTGGAGGAGATTACAGAACTACACACATAAACTCTGCTTAATATATATGGCTCCAACTTCACGTAAGACTTTAGGGCCATTTCTCCAATTGGATAAGAGGGATAGGTTAGGGACACACAAACTGCTGAAGTGGTAACAACTGATTTATTATCATTTTTATTGATGACTTTGATCAAGAGTCTTTTTCACTTTCCATAGTTTCCTGTATCCACACAATGGTGCTGGTTGGTCAGGACATCCAGGCTCACTCAGAGACATTATATGCTCATCTCATTTGCCTACTACGAGGCTAATTAAAGTAAAAATTTGTCTCCCATTAAAGAATTAACTCTTGTTTCCTTTTGTATTATGACAGTGATTGAACTGAAAAATGTCTGAAATTGAAACCATATTAAAAAATAGAAGCAAAACGTACTGTATTTGTACCCACAAAGATCGACACTCTTATTTGTAGGTGTATGTGTACTGCCACTTTTAACTTATGAAACTGAAGCAACAGATGTCTTCTACATTTTGTTTGAGTTTGGATGAATTTTTGTTGCCGAACTTTTCGCACATTTGTAGCAGTCTTTGCAGGAACAGTTGCTGCGTATCTGTTTTTCTTGGGATTATGGTTCTGGATAATATAGTAGAGGAATAATGCCAAAGGGAACCCAGTGTGCAAAATTGCCAAATATATTAAAGATGGTGGCTCTTCCTGGGGTCTGTTGTCCTCTCCCTGGGGTGTAGACGTGGCAATACCCCCCTACTTCTTCTCCCCTGTCCAAGCTTCCCCCTCCCTTACCTGACTTTTCTCCTCTCCCCCACTTGTGAATTGGCCAGAGAAAGACTCAGACTCAGTCTGAGCTGAGCTGCTGGAGAGGAAGGATGCAAGGAACTGTCTTTTTATATTTATGTTTGGACTGTCCAGCAGCTGCCTCCCCTCCCCCACTGGTGAACCGCTGGGCGAAGCTCATGCTGTGTTGAGGTATTAGCGTGGAAGGTATTGTGTGTTTGTGCGTGCACAACGAGTACTTCTGATGTTCTGTGGGCGTTAAGCAGAGAGGAGTGGACACTGACTAGGATGCTTTATTAGGGATCGAAAATGCACCAATAAGAAATAAAAGTGCGGTTAATGACTCTGGAATGCGATGAACTGTGTAATGCAACACGCTACATTAATCAACAGATGACCACGAAGTATTATCCGTCCCGTTCTTTCTCAGACATTCGCTGTGCTGGCCTAACACTATCCATCACATTACTGTACAATGGCGCTAAACTCATGCTGAGATAGGGTGGCCGCTCCATTTATTTACAGTGGTTCACCATTACAAACTTGTTTGACCTTCAGATGGTGCTACCGTTTGTGTTGGATATACTGTTAACTATTGACCCCTCGCTGGTCTTGTGCAACGAGCTGTATAAATGAGCAAGTACTGCATCAGACACAGAGCATTTCACAATGGTGTCTCAAGGTGTGAGCATCATTGTAGACGTTAAGGGTTTGTGTGATGATCAGTGTACATAGTCCATATTTAAAGTCGTTGCATTCATAGCATACAATGAAGACAGTGAGATGATAGGGACATTCTCAGCAAGTACTGCATCACCGAGGTCTTTCAAGGATGCGAGGTGTGTTAACACACAGAAAAGCACAAAGTGGTAAAGTTTCCACCGTGGAATTCACTGTGTTTTTCCTCATATACCCTATAAGATTAGGTGACGTCCCCCAATTATTTGTCCAGACGAATGCCGACATCTACCTGAACTCAAGAAGATCACATGGATGCCTCGAATCTTCAAGTTTGCTGCTATTCAAAACCTGGAATTCTATGAGCGTCCTACTCTCCATCGACTCAAGAAGATTAACAAAAAGATCTGTGAAAATAGTGTAGTGCTGGCTTATGAAAATGTTAATTAGTTATAATTTGGACGAAAAATAAATAATTTTTTATCTCACAATCTGTGTATGATTTCTTTCGCACATAGGTAGTATGTAGCTTTACTCAGGTACCACGTCTATGGCTCTCCACAAGCACAGGAAATATAATTTTAGACAAGTTTGCTATAAATATCTGGTAGTGGTCATGGTCACATGCCACCTGCTCCTATAATGAAACACGTCTTGCACAATAAGCATAATCACATGCAATTATTACATATATTTTGTTATCCTCCTTCTTCAATTTCACCTTTATGTTCAAAACTAACGTCATTTGTGTCTTCCACATCCTTCATATATGCGACTGGAATAGGTTTCCTGTAAATAACCGCAACAAACATTTTTTTCCGTTTATTCAATTCTCATAGATGCGGTGTGATTCTTGAGATACAATTTAGCTCTTGAAGGTACAGTTTAGTTCTTGAGATATAGTTTAGCTCTTGAGGTACAATTTCATTCTAAGATTTTAATGTAGAAATACTAATAACTATAACTCAATAAAATTTGTTTTAATATCTTCGATGCAATTCTTTAATTATACTACTACTACAATAAAAAATCTTCCACAATCCACCCAACATAGTAGCACTGAGAATACTTTTTGCAATTTTGTGGTAGTAGTAGCACTGGTTGAGAATATCTACACAATTTTCCAGATCATGGTGACACAGGTTGTGAATATTTTCTAGATTCATTGGGACCTATCTAAACTGAAAGCTAACGAGACTGGAGGGCTGGCAGCAGATGAAACTTATACACTAGACTATTTGCAAGGTACAAACACAGGCAGCAGCTGCCAGACGTCGTCCAGTAGGCGGTTCTGGCCATCGAGATGAGCTGGCAGCAATACAGCAGAACACTAAGCCAACTACAGGGGTCCAGGTGCTGCACCTCTGACGGGCAGGAAATGGGACTCCGGGAGTTATTGTATTCATGTGTCGCACCACTCGCCAGCCAGCAGACAGTACACCATGCATTATTTTATTTAAATACACGATCATGTTAATGGCTGGTTTTGTGTATTGCATTAGCAGCTGTAGTTTTAACCTCTACTGTGGTAGCACCCAGTAATTTACAGAGTTTTTATATATCTGGTAACCTCTGACAAACTCTTTTTTTCTTTGTGTATACAGCTAAAATTACACAAGAAATGTTTGTATCAGCAGTCAGCACAGTTAAGAACACCCGCTTTTTAGAGCAGTGCTATGATCAGCAGCGGTTTTTGCTTACTTTAATACGATATGGCAGCTTAAGTGCGGTGACCAGGAAGAGATTTTGTATGTGTAGTCCACATTTCACCTCTGCTGCAGTTCTCGTTGTTTTGTTTTTTTAGCGCTCTATAATTTTATATGAAATTTTCGATTACAGATCAGTTTAAAGGTTTGTTTCACTTATCGTTTCAGCAATCTGTAATTTCTACAGAGTATTGAACATTATATTTTCTTCACGAGTGGTGCCGTTTTTGTGTGTCCTGTGAGTGGTATTGTCGACTAGGACACAGAACAAGGTGAGCTCTCACACACCCAGTCAATAAACGTAATAGCAGGCGGAGGGCTGCGGGAAGTGTGACAGCTGTAGGGTTGTTTCCAGCGCCCTCTGGTGGCGGTATTGTAAACTAGAGCAGCCGGTCTTTAATCTTCGAGGCGAATACATGCACACGCACAATGATAAAAAAGTGGTGGGGCGGGGGGCTGTGTGCACCTCTGACGTAAGTTTTGGCCAGGAGTGATTTAGAATGGTGGATTTGTAGCCTTGCCAACGTATCTACGAAATGGTGCACCATGTACCATGGCATAAGAACAAATGTCGTGCAAACATCCTAACCGATATGGACAGAAGGCGAGTATTACGCCGTGTCAGTCCTAAATGGTTACATCTGGCACTAACTGCTACATCCAGTGAATGCAGGTCCATCTCTACCAGTTTCTGTGCGAACTTGAAGCCTCCGGCATACAGGGACAGTAGGATTACACAGGATGACAGTAATGGCTTCCAGTCAAATTTTTCTATTGCTAGCTACTGGCTAGTTTGTGTGTGGAGTTAGTGAGTGTTACTTTGACCAAGGTTGTGCGAAAACATTGAGGAGATTGATGAAGGGTATGAGGAAGCTGTTGAGGCTGTGAGTGAAACTGTACATTGTTTAAGCAAAGAGCTTCAAGAAATATTAACGAAAAACGGATAGCGCTGGTTTAAAGAGAGTGTGTGTCGTAAAATCTGCTGGGAGCTTCGTCACAAGACTTCAGAAACCTACCAAGAACGGTCCTCTAGAATACAAGAGAATTAAGGGAATGAATGTGGGGCAATTTATCGAACTGTTTAATTTAACTGAAAACAAAATATCAAAAACAGGTATGTAAATGAGAAAAACAGCTCCACCCTGCCCAAAAATAGAGTTTGCCTTACGATTTTTAGCTACTGGTGACAGTTACCAAACTTTAGCAATAATATTTTGAAAAGCAACCAACACTATTCCAAGATTTATGCCAAACGTACTTACAGAAACCATTACAGCATGAAAAGAATATATGAAGATAAGAACTCACAAGTTATCAGTTGCTAACTAGTTAATTTATATTATATGCTAGAAGAAAAATCAGGGGTGCGCCTGTCTGAAAAGAGGAGCACTTTATAAGGAATCCTGGTGCATTAAAAGTACATAAATACAGAAATGTTCATATATATTTTGATGCTGTCACTCCCGACAACTATGTCGACCGTAAAAGAGGTGATTAAACATAATATATAAATATCATTTAGTACAATTTACTATTAAATATTGGATGCAAAACAAAAGTTGCTTGTCAGGCAACGACATTTTACTGTAAATGTCTGTAAAGGAAATCTCCATCAGCTATAAATCCGTCACCTGAATTACAGATCTTGGACGAGGTTCCGGATAACATCGAAGCAGTTGATTGTTTTGGGAATTCCAACAATTTTAGTCTCTCTCTAGTCAGTATTGTCTAAATATACTCCTGTCATGTAAATCTCTTTTCCAAGGTAAGATCCCTCAGGTAAGCTGCCACATGTTTCACAAAGAAGTCAACGTCGCAGGGCTGAGGTCTGAAGTTGACAGGTGACTGTTGAATATTTTCTGTAACAATGGCACTCTCAATTTCTTTTTTTATATTGGGTGTTAGAAGAGTAGGCACAAGTGGGGGCCGTGATGAGTCCTCGACGTTCTGTATCATGCCAACATCTTGATCAGATTTGGCAGTATCGTCATCCGTCCCATAATCTTTACCACTGGTAGCAGGTGTAACCTGAAATTGAAAGACTACCAATAATTAAAAGTAACAGTATTCACAGCTTGAAAGAGTGTACAAACATATTGAAAAATTTTAATATGTATCTAATATTACTATTTTAGGTTCCACAAAAAATCGGAGAAATGGATGGAAATTAAAAAAAAATTGAAACAAAATATAATTACCCTCTGTTTTTTGGTACTACTGACGGAAATCATGTGGCCATAAATCGTCCTCTTGGAGATTACAGAGCTATACTTTTGGCATTGGTAGATACTAATTGAACGTTTCCATACACAGATGTGGGAACCGGTGGAAGAGCTACTGACGCAAGTGTATACCGATTATCTTCGCTTATGTCAGTCTTACATACTAGTACACAAATTTTTTCCTAAATGTCACTTTACTTTGGGCGATGACGCGTTTCTTTCGCCCTGAAATCAGTTAAGGCATCTTCCAAACAAAATTTGACGTTAGAAGAATGTATATTCGACTATCATTTATCAAGTGCACGCAGAGTGATGGAAAATGCGTTGCTATAACAACAGTAGGATTTATAATCTTTGGAAAAAAAGTCGAAATTTATTTAGAAAGTGTACATTTGATTGTGCAATGTAGATGCACTGTCCACACCTGATACCGAACAGCGTCACCAGTAACATACTTTGAAAGTGGTCAGGTTGACCATGAACACACTGACACCGGAGTTTTTCAACCCGGCCTGTGGCGTTCCTTTGGGGTTAGAAATACCGTCACTGAGAGGGACTCGCTCGACAAACACATATTCGAAAACTGCTTCGGAAGCAAAGAAAAAACTGGCTGAGTACTTTATGGTGAAGAACAAGTGTCAAGACAGGTGAAGGCTATTAGCATGTAATAAGTGGACAGCAAATATGCTTAATTCCCGTTTAGTGATTAACGAACTCTGTAAAATTAATTGGTCTAAGCGTCTTACCAGTGTTATTGTTCAGTGCACCACTAGGATTCTTTAAATGTTAATATCTGATAACATTAACAACACTGCTAGACTTTAACTTGTATTCGAGCACATTATTGTACCCATTGCCGGCCGAAGTGGCCGTGCGGTTAAAGGCGCTGCAGTCTGGAACCGCAAGACCGCTACGGTCGCAGGTTCGAATCCTGCCTCGGGCATGGATGTTTGTGATGTCCTTAGGTTAGTTAGGTTTAACTAGTTCTAAGTTCTAGGGGACTAATGACCTCAGAAGTTGAGTCCCATAGTGCTCAGAGCCATTTGAACCATTGTACCCATTACGCTAACAATGCCGCAATGGCCAAGCGGTTCTAGGCGCTTCAGTCCGGAACCGCGCGACTGCTACGGTCGCAGGTTCGAATCCTGCCTCGGGCATGGATGTGTGTGATGTCCTTAGGTTAGTTAGGTTTAAGTAGTTCTAAGTTCTATGGGACTGAAGACCTCAGATGTTAAGACCCATAGTGTTCAGAGCCATTTGAACCATTTTGAACAAGGCAAAACAGCTATAGAGCATTAAATCAAGATGCTTGTCACCAATGTGATTACATTGTTACCAAGTGGCCTTTCTTTGGCACTGAGTGAGGTAGTGCAGTGGTTAGCACTCTGGACCCGAATTCGGTAGGATGATGGTTCAAATCAGCATCCAGACTTCCAGGTATAGGTTTCCCGTGATTTCCCTAAATCGCTTGAGGCATGTGTCACCATTGTTCCTTCGAAAGGGGAAGGGTGATTTCCTTTCCTCAACATGGTGAATCAGAGCTGGCGGTCCGTTTCTAACAATCTCGTAGCTGAGAGAACGTTTAACCGTAATCTTCCTTTTCTTTCTTCGACATCCACGTGCCGCGTGCCCTTCTGTCGTCTGAGAGCCAGGCCGGGAGATCGAGATGGCGTACGCGGAAAACGCATCTGGTATAAGCGCCGTGTGTTCGAATCACCGGGGTCAGTCGTGGAGTGACATCTAGACCAGGTACTAGAAAGTGAGCACCAACACCGAACGCAAGTTAGGCGAACCATTCAAAGTTGTGGTGTGGCTGTGTGTGTGAATTTTAGGAGGTTTGTCTTCCGAGATCGTATGCCGAGTCATCTACGGGGTTACTGGGATGTACCCAGCGACCCTGGTCGGTTGAGCACCTTGCTCTGGATATCATGCGATTAGACGTCAAGTGGCTCTACTAGGAATGTGCGTGAATTAATTTGCCTGGCTATTTATCAAGACTACAAATGATTGAATGAGCAGTTTTGTTGTGTAATGTGGTAATGCAGTTCTTATGTTAATAAAACATTGTCGGGTTTCAAGCCGCGTCAAGTGGTTTACTGCCCACGAGCTTTCAGCAGAGATCTCCTCTGCCATTGTCAAGTGGATGACTGTCGTGTGGTTGTCATTGCCGAGCTTACATAGCCGTGCCGTCGCTCGTGACGTCACTGGTAATCGGTCCCGCACCATATATGGTAATGTTTTTGCCTCGCGACCGCCGGGCACGCTGCAACTCCCTCAACACCGGATTCCACACTGTTCTCAGCTGCAATCCACCGTCTCTATTGAAGGTGTTGTCAGAAATACTAATCTCTGTGGCCTCGTTTATCAGGCTATCCCAGAAGCCATTAGTCCATTTAATAACAGACGTCTCATCGAATGCAATTCGGTGTCCGTTTTCCAGAGCATGTTCTGATACAGCTGACTTTTCAGGACACCGCAGTCGGTAACACCTTTCATGTTCTACGCGGCGCTGTTCAATAGTGTGAACCGCCTGACCGACATACAGGGCTATTACAAATGATTGAAGCGATTTCATAAATTCACTGTAGCTCCATTCATTGACATATGGTCACGACACACTACAGATACGTAGAAAAACTCATAAAGTTTTGTTCGGCTGAAGCCGCACTTCAGGTTGCTGCCGCCAGAGCGCTCCAGAGCGCAGTGAGACAAAATGGCGACAGGACCCGAGAAAGCGTATGTCGTGCTTGAAATGCACTCACATCAGTCAGTCATAACAGTGCAACAACACTTCAGGACGAAGTTCAACAAAGATCCACCAACTGCTAACTCCATTCGGCGATGGTATGCGCAGTTTAAAGCTTCATGATGCCTCTGTAAGGGGAAATCAACGGGTCGGCCTGCAGTGAGCGAAGAAACGGTTGAACGCGAGCGGGCAAGTTTCACGCATAGTGATGTGGAAGATTCAGTGTTTAAACCTCCTCTACCAAGAAACGTGCCAGAACTGCGAGCTCGCATCAACAATGCTTTCGAACTCATTGATGGGGACATGCTGCGCCGAGTGTGGGAGGAACTTGATTATCGGCTTGATGTCTGCCGAATCACTAAAGGGGCACATATCGAACATTTGTGAATGCCTAAAAAAACTTTTTGAGTTTTTGTATGTGTGTGCAAAGCATTGTGAAAATATCTCAAATAATAAAGTTATTGTAGAGCTGTGAAATCGCTTCAATCATTTGTAATAACCCTGTAGAATTGCCCACATCCACACGGTGTCTTGTAAATTCCTGGCGTTCTGAGGCCTACATCGTCTTTCACAGATTTCATTAGTTGCCGAATCTTTGCCGGGGGCCTGAAGATTGTGTCTACTTTATGCCTCTTCAGGAGCCGACTAATCTTTCTTGTTGTCGAACCACAAACCGGTAAGAATGCAACCTGCTTGGTGTGTTCTTCAGAGGTCTTCTTCCGTTGAGGCTTCGATGACACTGCTTATGAGAGCTGTTTGTTGTTGTAACAGTTTACCTTAAAAACTTTGCGTAAGTGGCTCACTAGTTTTTACGGTAAACGGTTAGAACAACAAATAGATCTCATAAGCAGTGTTATCCAAGCCCCAAAGGAAGAGGAACTCTGAAAAAGACACCAAGCAGATTGCATTCTTACCGTTTTGTGGTTCGACAACAGGGAAGATTTGTCGGCTCCTGAACGTCACGAGCGACGGCGCGGCTATATAAGCACGGCAATGACAACCAGACGACAGTGATTCACTTGACAATGGCAGAGGAGATCTCTGCCGAAAGCTCGTGGGCAGTAAAACTACTTGTCGCGGTTTGAAGCCCGAGAATGTTTTATTAACGGATATCGCCGCGAAACCATGCATTCGTACAGTTCTTATGTTGTTTCCAGCATGTGACTCAAGTTTAGTTTCACTATAAAACCTGCAGTAACAGCTTCTCCTGTTGCATTTAAATGGTGACTGATTCCGCTGATGTCTGTGTCTGGAAAAAAATGTCAGTTTGAGTGACTGCAATACAAAGCACATGCGAGGTAGTCTTTGTGTGCTTGATATTTCGTAATTAACGTTTTCAACGTGAACGGAGGCCAAGCTGCTGGGCGAAAGTTCCTAGTGTTCGCCTTCAGGTTTCATTTCGCTTCATAAAACAAAGTAAAACAAATTTTCTTATACCATTTTGGAGAGCCAAGGTCTTTCAATTTTTGAGAATTGCACTTTTAAGTATTATGCAGCTTCCTCGTATTGAGAAAACTGACTAGGACACTTTATTTCCTAGAAAAGTTTAAGTGCAGGGTGTTTTAAAAAGGATCTTCCAAATTTAAAAATTCATATAAATTTATTGAAAGAAGATATAGAGCTGGGGTTAGTGTTATTTCGTAAGGAAACGTACCAAGTTTTTTTACCTTAAGCTAAACATGTTGTATGTGGCTTCAGTTGGCTGAGTGACGGAGTAAATTCTTGCTCTAAGTTCAGGTAGAGAAGCCGCACAGGAGGTACAAACAAGATATCCTTGCTGAAACCCAATATAAAAAAAATCTAATGGTGTCAGTTCAGGTGAACGTGAGAGCCATGCAATTGTCGCATCACGGCCAATCCATTGACACGGAAAGCGGTCACTGAGAAAATCCCGAACGTTAGCCAGGTAGTGGTGTGGTTCACCATATTGCATGAAATAAACATATCGTTCTTGGTCATCCTCATCGATGATTGCCCCTGGTACCTGAATCGTCAGCGCGACGAAATGTCATACCTAACGGCCCGGGTTCGATTCCCGGCTGGGTCGGTGATTTTATCCGCTCAGGGGCTGGGTGTTGTGTTATTCTTTCATACCCATCGACACGCATGTCTCCGAAGTGGCGTCAACTCGAAAGACTTGCACCATGCGAACGGTCTACCGACGGGAGGCCCTAGCCACACTTCATTTCCATTTCCATCCTCATCTATTTGTGCTATCTAAAATTGTTGTAACATATCAAGTTACATCATCCCGTTAATGGTGCCCTCACAGAGAAAAAGGGGCCGTACACTTTATTCTTCCTCGATGGACAAAAAACATTTAAGCCACTCATAAATTGTAGGTCTACTAGGAGGATCATTAGCTTATATGGTACCGAAATTACGCTGAACTGGTCTCGCCGACTTCGATTCTTGAAATCAAAACACACAGCTAGCATGCTCGAGTCCAGTGAAGGCAGCCATCTTTAGCGCAACTGCCGCTAGCGCTCCTTACGGTGCGATTAGGCACTAGCGAACTACGGAAGACAAAACATGACGTATTTCCCTACAAATTGATGGTACAATCACCTCTGTAGGTACTATGAATTTATGTGAATTTTCAAAGCTGTGAAGTCCGTTTTGAAATAGCCTGTACTTCTAATAGTGTACTCCGACATTTCGGAATCATAGTGCATTGTTTCATAAAGTAGTTTAATTCGGAAACGGGTGAAGCGATGATATGCAGGTTTGTTTTATATTTCATTGTAGTTAGCCAAAGAAATATAATTTTTTCTGCGCACCTGGACGTTGCTGTCCTGAAATTTCTATTTTAAACGTCAACACTGTTGCTTTTAAGTTTACCCATTTTAATAAATTACATCAAATTTCTTATGATCAATAGCGTTTAAAATAGAGGCCTTATACATTGGAATTTCTGTAAAGAGACTGAATATTTCAAGGTTTAAATTATTTGTGGCCGTTCACACTCAGCTGAGCTCAGTATCCAAATTTTTTAAATGTACATTTCTACAGAGCCTTTCTTCGAGATCTTAAGGTCTTTTAGCTTTGGTTCGAAAAAAATAATTTGTTGGTGCTCTCTCTATATTTGAAATGTTGCTTTGGTTTTCAGTTTGTTGCAATGATTTCATTGTAATTTCCCCTTTACCCATGGCTATGGATCCTAGTGGATGTTTCTGTCATGGCAACTGGGCCCGCCTGATTGTAACTGTCTCCAAAGGCGCCTATCTAAAGATTCTTGTTCAAAACATTATTTTTGTACTTTTGAGGACAGCTTTACAATCAAGATTCAAACAGTTTCATTATAAGTGATGTGTGAACTAAGCCTGTAAAATAACTGTTTATTGACTTTTGTTATTTAATTGCGAATGGTGTTAAAATTTTCATTTCCATTTGTTATGACCTGACCCTTTTGTACTATCTGTATGCCTTTGCTTTTTTCTCACGCTGCATAATGTACAGTGTTGAAATTTAATATGGTACTGATTTGTTAGTAGGGTCCACCCAATATGAAAAACATTTCCAGCACCGTTTACTACCAACAGTGAGTACCAGGGAGAACTAAAATGGTCACCATAAGAAAAAATTAAAATATTTGACAATGCAAATTTAACTAACTGCTGCGTTTGACCCACAATATTTTGTATCCCGCCTTGATATGTGGTGCGTAGATCTGCTCCTGTGAATTACTTCTGTAACATAGGCCGAGATTGAAGGAAGAGAGTAAGAGTAGGAGCAGGAGAGGTGAAGCACTTCGGTAGTGCATGTAACTCTAACACTTTTGATAGTCAAAAACACATGTAGATATAAAATGCATACATAACTTTGGTTAGAATGAGCACGTAGGTGTGAAGCCGTAGTCCATTCTAATCTTGTGAAGTTAGGATGACTATTCCGTATAACCTCAAAACTAACAAATACTCGTTGGTGTCCAAACTTTAACTGAACGTAACTAATACAAAGTCCCAATAGCAAGCTAGCCCACTCGGTAGTAGGAGCGATATTTCTAGGACGTCTGGTCTTGATGAAATGGGGCGAAATCAAGACGGCACTCCCTGAGCTCCACAGCGTCGGCCAGAGGGCGCTGTGGTCGGCATAGTTAGTCTTCTCCCGTAGTGCCAACTTACGAGAGCGTGCAGCTACGTTGTGGCATCGTAACTACCATCGCCACACAGTATAGTTTTTGAAGAAATACTGATGTGTTGGTAAGAGCCTGAAACTCAAAATATTGAATGTCATTGGGGAAAATGACATCTACTACTGAAACAAAATTTTTTTGGTTAAGCTTAACTGAAAAAATTTAAAACATGTATGGGAGGAGGTAGAAGAATTCATTATGTACAATAAATATTTTTACAAGATTTTAAAATACAAGGTAACTCAACTTGATTACAATATTTTCAGAAGGTTATTACAAGGTACTGCTGTCACTCCCTCCCCTCCTTTCTGGATACTGCAAGGGTTACAAGGATTTAACAGCCCTGTTACGCAACAGGTATCGACGAGTGCGATGAGATTTCGGGATTGCAGCCGGATCATGTTGACTTCTGGCCAAGATATTTCGGCTGGCAATCGTCAAGCCATCTTCAGGTGAGTGTCCCTCACTGGAGACAGAAAGTTCCCGGAGTCAACTTTATAGCGAAAACGCATACGCATTGGCCTCCGTCACAGGAGCGTCCTCTATCGAAATCTGCGCCGTATGGAGCTACTGTTCTATCTGTGGCGCACAGACGCATGCGTAAAGGTGAAAACGACATGTCCGCCCTCTGTCGGAATGCACGCTCGCGTCGCTAAAAACAGACGTCGTAAGTCGGCAGACGTGTCATTATGAATAAACTGTCTTCTCTCAGAGGAAATTAGAGAGATCACCGGGTCCCAAGCCTTGTCCAGTTGAAAACCGCCATCACGATTTATAATATTTTTCGCTAGGCGTATCTCCACAGATTCTTTAATTACTGAATCCCAGGAAGTTTTAGCTGGGGCCAAGGTTTTCGTGGCAGAAAAATCCATAGCGTGTCCTGTGATAATACATTGCTGAGCTACGGCCGACTTACTGGGCTGCGAAAGACGAGTGTGGCGTTCGAGTTCAACGCACCTTTCATGTAATGTGCGTGTCGTCTGACCGATGTAAACTTTGCCATACTGGCGAGGAATTTTATAGATCCCGGCTTTCCGCAGACCCAGATCGTCCTTTACTGAACCGAGAAGGGCACTAATCTTCGCCAGTGGCCGTGAGATTCCTTAACTTAGAATCCTCCCTATTTTAGATGAAAGATTGCCGACGTATCGAAAGAATGCCCTGGACTTGAATAGCTTGAATTATCTACTTGATTTTGTAGGTGGTCACGTTTATTCCTTCAGTGCGCTGTTCTAGTCTGATGCGGAGAGTAACCATTACCTCTGAACACCGACACTAGATGTTCCAGCTCCTTCGTAAGGCTGTCTCCATCAGAAACAAGATGAGCCCGCTGCACCAACGTTCTAAGGACGCCGGTAGTTTGTGCAGGATGATGACTACTCGACACTCACAGGTAAAGGTCCGTATGTGTTTGCTTACGGTAGACAGAATGCCCTAATGACCCATCTACTCTCTTAGTAACCAAGACGTCCAAAAACGGCAAGCAACCATCCTTCTCTATTTCCATCGTACAATGGATGTTCTTGTGGACTGCATTCAGATGTTGCAAGAACCGTGACAGTTCTTCTTCACCGTGGGGCCACACAACAAAAGTCTAATCTACATATCGCCAGAAAACTTTCGTTTAAAGTCCTGCCGAGTCTGGTGCCCTTTCCTCAAAGTCTTGCATGAAAAAGTTTGCTACTAAAGGTTGCCCATGGCAACAGCGTCGATCTGCTCAAGATATTCGTTGTTTCCTCAACCTACATTTTATTTAACAACGAACGCTGATGCACCGGGCTCATGTTGTTTCTGATGTAGACAGCCTTCTACATCTAAATCATACTCCGCAAGCCAGCTGTCGGTGTGTGGCGGAGGGTACCTTGAGTACCTCTATCGGTTCTCCCTTCTATTCCAGTCTCATATTGTTCGTGGAAAGAAGGACTGTCGGTATGCTTCTGTGTGGGCTCTAATCTCTCTGATTTTATCCTCATGGTCTCTTCGGTGAAGGTATGTTCTCGAAACTTTAACAGAAGCCCGTACCGAGCTACTGAGTGTCTCTCCTGCAGAGTCTTCCACTAAAGATTATCTATGATCTCCGTAACGCTTTCGCGATTACTAAATGATCCTGTAACGAAGCGCGCTGCTCTCCGTTGGATCTTCTTTATCTCTTCTATCAATCCTATCTGGTACGGATCGCACACTGGTGAGCAGTATTTAAGCAATGGGTGAACAAGCGTACTGTAACCCTCTTCCTTTGTTTTCGGATTGCATTTCCTTAGGATTCTTCCAATGAATCTCAGTCTGGCATCTGCTTTACCGACGATCAACTTTATATGATCATTCAATTTTTAAAAAAATGGTTGAAATGGCTCCGAGTACTACGGGACTTAACATCTGACGTCATCAGTCCCCTAGACTTAGAACTACTTAAATCTAACTAACCTAAGGACATCACACACATTCATGCCCGAGGCAGGATTCGAACGTGCGACCGTAGCGGTCGCGTGGTTCCGGACTGAAGCGCCCGGAACCGCTCGGCCACTCCGACCGGCATTCCATTTTAAATCACTCCTAATGCGTACTCCCAGATAATTTATGGAATTAACTGCTTCCAGTTGCTGACCTGCTATTTTGTAGCTAAATGATAAGGGGTCTATCTTTCTATGTATTCGCAGCACATTACACTTGTCTACATTGAGATTCAATTGCCATTCCCTGCACCATGCGTCAATTCGCTGCAGATCCTCCTGCATTTCAGTACAATTTTCCATTGTTACAACCTCTCGATACACCACAGCATCATCTGCAAAAAGCCTCAGTGAACTTCCGATGTCATCCACAAGGTCATTTATGTGTATTGTGAATAGCAACAGTCCTATGACACAAAGGAGCTGGAACATTTAGTGTCGGTTTTCAGAGGTAATAGTTACTCTGCACATCAATACGCCGGGAAAACGTCTAGAATCACAGGTATCAACGCATTGACAGGAAAATTGCTGATCGTTCTGACGTCGTACTGTGCGAAGACGGAGCCCTGCGGCACGACTGTGAGAGGCAACCCTCCCACCCCAAAGCTGGGTCGGCTGCACTGTGCCTGCGTTGACACGGCGGCGGTGCGGCGCCGGCATGCGCAGTGGTCCGCGGAGCCCCGGCCGGCCGCAAGCGCTGCGGCGGGCAGCCCGAGTTACGGTAATGGCCGCCGCCAGCAGCGGCGCCAGAACCAGTGCCCTGCTCTTCTCTTCTCTTCCCTCCTCCACCCACCCCACAGTACATCATGCGCAGACTCCGAAGAAGGGCCGAGCCGGCCGGCGGCGACACTCCCGTTGTCCCGTCCCGCAGCAGCCGCTGCGGCCTATCTCCTGCTGTCCGTTCAAAGGCTCGTTCACAGCCTTTGTTAGCGATAACGCTGATGGTGGGACACCGCCTACAGCGTCGAGTGCATTGGACACTTCGTGAGAGAAAATAAAATGTTAGCGTCACTAGGAGAAACGAGCAGATAAAAGGATAAACCATCGGTCAGTAGCGGGTTGTTCTGTTGCATTGAATGGTGACTGATTCCGCTCAAGTCTGTGTCTAGCAAAAGTTGTCAGTTTGGGTGGAAGCAACGCAAAGCATATGCGTGGTAGCATTTGTGTGTTTGCTATGTCGTAATTAACCTTCGAACGTGAGTTGAAGCCAAGCTGGTGTGCGAACGTTTTTAGTGTTGGCCTTCAGGTTTCATTTCGTATAATAAGACCCAGTAAAACATGTTTTTATACCATTTTGGAGAGCCAAATTCTTTCATTATTTGGCAATTGCAGTTTTAATTATAATGCAGCTTCCTCATACTGAGAAAACTGATTAGGACACTTTGTTGCCTTGAAAAGTTTATGTACTTCAAGTGGTGTAAAGCTGTTACGTAATCTGACAATTCGGAGTCGTAGCGCAATTTCTCATTAAGTAGTTTAATTCAGAATCGTCTGAGGCGCTTTTATTCAGAATACTGTTTATTTCATTTTGGTTAACCCCAGAAATATAATTTCTACAGTTACTATTATTCTAAGAAGGTTGGGTTATCCCGACTGGAACCTAGGTAAATTCCAAGCACACAGTGCAACTGAGGCTGTTAATTATTAAAATTAAAATTAATTTATTAGGTAGAACAGAACAACATGTTCTAGCGACCGCTGCTGATGGAGAAACAGCATTAGGAGTTATGACAAAATGAAGACCAAGTGGTGGACATTCCGACGATGTTAATAGTCGAGAATCTACGAAAGATCATTGACAAAAACACTGGAAATACAAGATACTTACGAGTAGGAGAGAGTGCTATACTTTGGAGCACTATTCATAGGTTCGTCTCTGGACACCCCTGTAATAGACATTTAAAATTCACTGCAAGACAAAAAATGAAAAAAAAAAGTGACACACCACGAAGGAGTAATCCGAATGGGACGGTTCAAATACCGAGCGAGGCGGCGCAGTGGTTAGACACTGGACTCGCATTCGGGAGGACGACGGTTCACTCTCGCGTCCGGCCATTCTGATTTAGGTTTTCCGTGATTTCCCTAAATCGCTCCAGGCAAATGTCGGAATGGTTCCTTTGAAAGGGCACGGCCGACTTCCTTCCCCGTCCTACCCTAATCCAATGAGACCGATGACCTCGCTGTCTGGTCTCCTTTCCCAAACAACCCAACCCAACCCAACGGTTCAAATGGTTCAAATGGCTCTGAGCACAATGTGACTTAACTTCGAAAGTCGTCAGTCCCCTATAAATTACAACTACTTAAACCCAACTTACCTAAGGACATGACACACATCCATGCCCGAGGCAGGATTCGAACCTGCGACCGTAGCCGTCGCGCGGTTCCAAACTGTAGCGCCTAGAACCGCTCGGGCACCCCGGCCGGCGAATAGGACGGAAATCAGTACATGTAACGTACATTTGCAGGCAAGTAAATGATTACAGCTTCACAAATTGAGCAACTCAATATCGCATTGGTTCACCTCTGGCTCTTATGTAAGTAGTTATTCTGCTTGGCATTCACTGACAGAGTTCTTAGAATTTCTGTATGTCCATCCTTGTGATAGGAGATCTGGGGGACATCGGCCATTCACTTAGATAAGAAAATCAAACACCGCCAGGCGACCTCATGATATCATTTAGTGTATGGCTACCAGCTTCGGTGCTTCAACGTCTTCAGGCCTTAGATGATGCCTAGAGGAGTAACCTCATCCATACATACGATGTATCAGAGGCCACCATCTACAACTGGTTTTTGCTCTACCCGAAATGTTGTCCCTCCAACAATCAACTTGTTTCCAGAATGAGATTTTCACTCTGCAGCGGAGTGTACGCTGATATGAAACTTCCTGGCAGATTAAAACTGTGTGCCCGACCGATACTCGAACTCGGGACATTTGCCTTCCGCGGGCAAGTGCTCTACCATCTGAACTACCGAAGCACGACTCACGCCTGGTACTCACAGCTTTACTTCTGCCAGGGAAAGGTTCCGAGTTCGAGTCTCGGTCGGGCACACAGTTTTAATCTGCCAGGAAGTTTCAATCAACTTGTTGTTGGACGTCCTTTTGGGGATATTGTGCCACTTTCTGTCGAATTGATGTGTCAGATCGTCAGAATCTCTAGATGGTTGGAGGACCCTCCTCACAGTGCTCCAGACGTTCAGTCTGGGAGAGATTCGGTGACCTTGATGGCCAAGGAAGGGTTTGGCAAGCACGGAGACAAGCAGTAGAAACTCTCGCCACGTGCGAGCGGTCATTATCTTCGTGAAATGGAAGTCCTCGATGACTTGTCATGTAGGGCAACAAAACGGGGCGAAGAATATCGTTGACGTATCGCTATGCTGTAGGGGTGCCACTTGATGAAAAGCAAAGAGGTACTGCTATGAAAAGAAATGGCACCCCATAAAACCACTCCCGGTTGTCAGAGCGTATGGCAACCGACAGTCCGGTTGGCATCCCGCTGGTGTCCTGGTACTCTCCAGACAAGTCTCCGGCCTGGAATCTCATTGACTGCAGTAGATAGTCGTCATGATTCCCGCTTCGAACTGAGCCCCAATGACCAGCGGAGACGTACCTCGAGACACCATGGACAGCGGTGGGGTACCAACTTTTTGTCATTGCATTTTTAAATGCTACATTTCACTTTTGTGATGCAGTCTTTTTCCCATAGTACAAAAATTACTTCGGGAAAGTAAGGTTCTTCCAAAGGTTAAAAACTTTTACTACGTCCAATATGGCCATGCACCTAGTGACAAATACTCTTTTTAAATTTAAAAGCATTGCAGTGGCGAAAGTCTCCTCATACTGTATTCAATAATCTATCTGTTACATTGATACTCTACTAAACCAATAGTCAGTAAGTGAAACCGAATTACCTAGAAATATTATCAAAAACCATTTACAAGTCAAAAATATTATGAAACGGATGTTATTCCCACCTAACACAACTTTCTTTTTTAGGAGAGTTACAGTTGTTAAAACATTAAAGAAATTCAGTTAATTTGCAAACGTCACATGTTCCATCGCAGAAAATCTTCTTTCGTTTGAAGGTATAAGATGGTGCACGATCAACGAAGAATGGCTTAATCGTCCACAGCGTTGTACAACTAGTTAAAAAAAATACATGGAATATTGATGAAGAATTATCAGTACCTTCCTAATAGCTTCAATACATTGCTCTTTAACACTAAAGGACAAGATGGGTACAGTAAAGTAACGAATTAAGAGCCCTGCGTAAATGAATAAACTGTGAGAGCATGTTGCGAAAGACCTCTCAGTCAGCACAAAAAAACTGAACGTTACGTGGCGTGAGGTCGGCATGACTAGCGTCAAATGGGATTGGCCCGCAACACAGGCATTTGAAGAAACGAGGGAAGTCAGTGTCTGTGTGTCAATCAGGGAGTAGTTCCGATACACGGTTGTGGTGTCTTTGATTACAAATGGTGCGGAGACAACATTTGGTCATTTCATACTCGAACGAATCTTCGGGAAACTAGGTGGACGAAGTGTTATAAGTGTAGCCCAGGAATTAAATATTGTTCACAGCAGTTTCACACGCATGGGGAGAGTTCCGAATCACAGGCACTGCTGCCCCAAGGAAAGGAAGCAGTCGACCACGTTCAACTACAGCAGCAGATGACCGCTACATTGTGCAGCAAGATAGAAGTGACCCATGTCATGCAGCCGGTGCAATTGCAAACACTTTTAACAGGAATGCAAGACACGCAAACTTACGTTCCACAGCGGCATGGCGAGTGCATGGGGGTGGTGTCTTTTCTCGACGACCAATACACTGTGTTCCGTTAACAACCGCACGATGGCGGCAGCATTTGCGATGACGCCAGGAGCATATGGACTGGATCACCGAGAAGAAGAGGCGTGTGTTCCTTCCGTATGTGACCAGATTCAGTCTGACTAGTCCTACTGGACATACTCTAGTATGGTGAGAAGTGGGAATATATAATGCACCAAAGAACAATTTCGGACTACTCCTCATACCTCAGAGAAATTAAGGTTACGTTAAAACGTAGATTTAAAAGACAGTTCTCCGACCGGGATTCAACCCCCTGACCTCTCGATTTCTTGAAAAGCTCTTTACCACTACGCTACTAGGCCTGACAAATTAAATGAAGATGATAGTTCCTCTCGACTGCAGAAAGTGTCACAGTTTACAGTCATCTGTCATGAACGTACATTGCTGAACAGGGAGGTTAACAATAGAATAGTAGAAGGAAAGAAACACTATTTGTTCTACATTGTAACCTATGGGTTTGTTTTCTACGCCAAGCATTGTTTTAGCACTACGATTATACTACTGTGCCCCGGAGAAGTTAAGCGCGCGAACAGTGAATTTTTAAAGTTTTATTCCTTACACGGCCATATAGTAGAGGCCATCCCGGCCGATGTGCTATTCAAATAACCCACTGGACGATATTGGTGACATTACGGCAAAACATCCCAGGCAGACGTGGTTTTGCGACACCTGTCAATAGTCAAGCACATGGAACAGCTCATACACTGGACCAAGAGTGAATATTTGGTAACTCGAGCACTTGTCTGTTATCGGGAAACTCACACATTGCAAATTTAACCAGGCTGAGCAACCTGTGCTCAGGGCAGAGCGAGCTACGAAAAGATGGGAGGACCAGTGATAGGAATCAAATTTACTCGTCGCTCGACCGCTACGGTCGCAGGTTCGAATCCTGCCTCGGGCATGGATGTGTGTTTTGTCCTTAGGTTAGTTAAGTTTAAGTAGTTCTAAGTTCTAGGGGACTTATGACCTCAGCAGTTGAGTCCCATAGTGCTCAGAGCCATTTGAACCAACTCGTCGCTCTCCAGTAGGACTACGTCAGAAGCGTTGCTATAAGGGCATAAATAATCGAGCTTAGGGGCTCAAAGCATTCAGTCATGACGCCGGACTGCAAGCTGTCGACGCTCTGTCTCAGGGCGGCGTTCCCTCAAGGCCTCCGAGCAACCTAGCCGTTATCGGCCATCGTCTTCGTCGATCCCTATGGGGTGACTGAGGCATTTGTGGTAGGCAACGGACATCTAGCGTCGGCTACTGCTACCAAGCTAACAACATGGGCAAGACGGGTAAGCACGCGGTAGACACTCGTCCTTCGCTGGTTGGCTGCTCCGATTCGCGATATCTGCCGGCCATGATAAAAAAAAAAAATAATGGTTCAAATGGCTCTGAGCCCTATGGGACTTAACTTCTGAGGTCATCAGTCACCTAGAACTTAGAACTACTTAAACCTAACTAGCCTAAGGACATCACACACATCCATGCCCCAGGCAGGATTCGAACCTGCGACGGTAGCGGTCGCGCGGTTGCAGACTGAAGCGCCTAGAACTGCTCTGCCACTCCGGCCGGCCGGCCATGATCCAGGACAACAGATATCACCGGATGATTGGGACATGAGCGAATCCCGCGATCGGTTACGTTTGACAACACACAGTGCAGATGCGATAATGACCAAAGAGCTGTATAAGACTGCTTGAATAAACGTCTGTACTACCCGGCGTAAATGTGCCCTCTCTCTAACCACTTCTCTCATCCGCCCTGATATGTAACTACCCAGAATAGACCGGAACGTTACAGTACGTAGACATTACCAATCGTTACAATAACAGCGCAGCTACAGTTGCAGAAACGGCCAATGATACTATTACTACTACGATCATCAATCCTGCTAATACTTCTACTGTATACCATTTCACTTACGTACATTCACAACTGTTACTGCTACTATGATGTGATTAGTAATCCCAAAATAATCCACACTTCTCATTATATAAACTTCTGGCGATTAAAACTGCATCACCTTGAAGGCAGCATGCAGCTAATGTCCATTTGACATCAGTGTATTACTTTACTTGCTTTGATACCCAGATGCATTCACAACTGTTACTGCTACTATGATGTGATTAGTAATCCCAAAATAATCCACGCTTCTCATGATATAAACTGCAGGCGATTAAAACTGTGTCACCTTGAAGGCAGCATGCAGCTAATGTCCATTTGACATCAGTGTATTACTTTACATGCTTTGATACCCAGATGATCACCATTTCAATGCATCCACACAAAGACATCCTCATACTGCTTTTAGGAAAAATTATTCAGCGGTTTTTTCATTCCTGAATAGCAGTTCAAAAGTGTTTGTTTGTTAGATCGTGTTACGCCTCGCTTGAGAATGAGAGTCGTATTCCAGCACGTATCGGGTTCTGACCAAGGCAGAATCGCGGCCAGTGGAGGCTGTAATTTACCATTTTACTGAACTGTTGCTCACGTTGCTTGGGATCTCAAGACTGTCATACGAATACGGAATAGATTGGTTCAGGACAGTCAGAGTCTTTATGGCCAAGGATGGGTTCAGTTTGGGTTGTATGGGGGAGGAGACCAAACAACGGAGTCATCGATCTCATTGGATTATTGAAGGATGGGGAAGGAAGTCGGCCGTGCCCTTTCGAAGGAACATCCCGGAATTTTCCTGGAGCGATTTTAGGGAAATCACGAAAAACCTGCATCAGGATGGCAGGACGAGGGATTGAACGGTCGTCCTCCCAAATGCGAGACCAGTGTGATAACCACTGCGCCACCTCGCTCGGTGGCCAAGAGTGCCTAGCGTGCTAGAGAACCGGCATATTGTTCACTTGGCTGTACATGGTCGTACAGCTTCTTCACGTGCTTTGAGTCACGAAGTAGGCTTGTTATCAACAAGGCAGTTATTCTCGTGGAAACGATGACGACGTCTGGAGCACGAGGTGACTGCAGCGAGAGTCAGCCCGACAGTGGTGCGCCCAACGATAAGAGCACTTAACCCTCCTAGATGACACCCGATACTGCCTACAGCAGGAGGCTCCGAGGTAAAGGAACTCTGCCAAATTACACTCCTCACCATCATATTCGGTAATTTTACTTTGTGTTAACGTCGATAGCTGTGCCCTATATTCGAGATCCCGTGACGTTATCTTCTGACATGAAAATGGAAATGTTGTGGGGCTAAGGCCTCCAGTC
This sequence comes from Schistocerca nitens, assembly GCF_023898315.1. Classification (NCBI taxonomy): domain Eukaryota; kingdom Metazoa; phylum Arthropoda; class Insecta; order Orthoptera; family Acrididae; genus Schistocerca; species Schistocerca nitens. The sequence goes on along the minus strand of NC_064618.1, from coordinate 476,232,984 downwards.
GGCTAGACCTGTCCCCTGGTGCAAGTCTTTTGAGCTGACGCCACGTCGGCTACTTGTGTGTCAATGGGGGATAATATGATAATGAAGAAAACACAACACCCAGTCCCTGAGCGGAGAAAAACTCCGACCCAGCCAGGAATCGAACCCGGGACCATTGGCATGACAGTCCGTCGTGCTGACCACTCAGCTGTCTATGCGAAATTTTGTAACGTGATAACGCAACATCACATGATGCCCATGCCTTCATGATCTATGTAGATGTTGCAGATGTACGACTCCTGCATTGGCCATCGTATTCTCCAGATGTCACCCGTTGAGAGCGTATAGTCGTGTGTTGCCGAGACAGACTCGCCGCCACTCGTCAGCCACTACGACTGATGAATATTTATTTTTTATTTATTTTATTCCCAAATTATACATCTGTTACCTGACGTTTCAAAACAGGTCTTACATCTTACAATTTTCAGTTTTCACCTTTTTACGGTTTTCTTTTGTTTTATCTACAACATTTACAAAGAATAATACTTTTCAAAATAACAATAATTTAAGGTTGAATTGTTAACAAAATTTTGTTGCTGTTTAAGAAGGATACAAAAAGGTGATAAGATACAGGAGAGATTTGTTAGTACCATCACCGAATGTAACTGACGGTGAATACCTCGGAATGATTTCTTCGAGCTTCTGACCCCCAGTCATACACACACACGCACGCACTCTCTACTCTCTCTCTCTCTCTCTCTCTCTCTATCTCTCTCTCTCTCACACACACACACACACACATTACACACAAATGGTTATTAGTAGAGAAATAGTATTGCTTATCCTATTTATTACTGACCCTATGTATTAGCTTCAGGTGTCCGTCCATGTGCAGCATTTGATGGCTTTTTGGCTAGATCGCCATCACCTTATGCTTATTTACTGTCACATCTCGGCTTCCTCCTCCTATTCTTCCTCATTGTGACTGTTTTCGCTGTCACCGTGGGTATCGCTGCCCACCCTCTGGAGTTTATTGTTAAGTTGCATATTGGCATATCTGTTATGTCGTACCCACATATACTCTTCATGCGTTGTTTTTTAAATACTGTTTGTCAGTACGTTTAAATGTGCCCATTGTTCTTCGTCTCTTAGTGCTGTGTATATATATGTATGTCTGTATCTGTGTAGTCTAAGTGTGCTGTATTTCTATTGTTCGCATATTGCCCGCGGAAAAAGACAATGGGTTCTGGGGGACCTTCTTCCCTGCATAAGCGTATAGGTGTCTGCCTCAGACTCACGCGGTTCAAGTGCGTGATAAGATCCGTGTCCGGTTAAGAAATGTCCATACCGCGGTTGGGATTGATATGTTTCATTCTCAACCTCTCCATTATGTCAGGGAGGAAGTCGTGCAGTTTACGTCCCTTATCACTTACATCCCACTCACCATGCCATGTAGCCAAACGCCAACTTTTGAGATGACGCTTCTACTCTATCGGCACACCAGTTATTGTGTGTACCTTATATAGTCTCCCCGTCTTTAACCAGTACCTTGCAGCTCTGTATTTGATAGTGATATGTATGGGGCATATTCCAAGTATCACACACAGTGCATCCGCTGAGGTGCTGCCGAAGTCTCGAGATAGCCTAAGTAGGGCACTTCTCTGCCCTCGTCTGACCGATGCTTTGTTGGTGACCACGTTCTGTCTGTGTGCCCATGTGCTAGCTGCGAAGCTGAGTACTGATTCGAAGAGCACGCAGTGGTATGTCAGTATGACTGGCAGAGGTAATCTGTACTGTTCTGAATTTAGCCTCACCAGTTTCTGTAGTATTTTTTCTGCTTTGTCTGTTGTTAGCCTTATGTGTTCGTGGAAATTCAATTTTTCATCCATGTGTACCCCAAGATAGCGCGTACCGGTGCTCGTTTGATGTTTGTGTCCCCAACCTTGACCGAAAATTTGCTTTGGAGTGATCCTTTCAAAGATGTGTATGTTGTTTTGTTTTTGGCTATCCTGAGTTTATTGTTGTAACACCATTGTGTAACTGTTTGTAGTATTCCACTGGCTTTCTCTTCTAACTGGGCTCTATTGTTTGCAGTGACTGCAGCTAATAGGTCATCTGGGTAGGTGACTATTCCGTCTGACCTGTCATCCCTATCCAGAAGTTGTAGGAGGGGTTCGATTGTTATATCCCAGAAGATGGGGCCGCAGATCGAACCTTGACGACAGCCTTTGGTAATTCTTTTAATTATTTTTCGGTTGTCCATCTGCCACTCGACTACTTACAAGGGAACCTCCCCATCGCACCCCCCTCAGATTTAGTTATAAGTTGGCACAGTGGATAGATCTTAAAAAAGTGAACACAGATCAATCGACAAAACCGGAAGAAGTTGTGTGGAACTATGAAAAAAATAAGCAAAATATACAAACTGAGTAGTCCATGCGCAAGATAGGCAACATCAAGGCTAATGTGAGCTCAGTAGCGCCGTGGTCCCGTGGTTAGCGTGAGCAGCTGCGGAACGAGAGGTACTTGGTTCTAGTATTCCCTCGAGTAAAAAGTTTACTTTCCTTATTTTCGCAAAGTCATGATCTGTCCGTTCGTTCATTGACGTCTCTGTTCACTGTAATAAGTTTAGTGTCTGTTTTTTGCGACCGCACCGCAAAACCGTGCGATTAGTAGACGAAAGGACGTGCCTCCCAATGGGAACCGAAAACATTTGATCGCAAGGTCATAGGTCAACCGATTCCTCCACAGGAAAACACGTCTGAAGTATTCTGTTCGACACTGGTGACGGAATGTGCGTCACATGACAGGAATATGTTGTCGACCCACCTTACTTGTACACTTGGCAAATGGGTAAATAGATTCTTCTACCTTGCCCGATTTCGGTTTTCTTGTGGACGTGATAATCAATCCCAAAAAAAAGTGATCGCATCGTACGGACAGATAATAATTGTCTGAAAATAAAAAATTAAACTTTTCACTCGAGGGAAGACTTGAACCAAGGACCTCTCATTCGGCAGCTGCTCACGCTAACCACGGGACCACGGCGCTCCCGAGCTCACGCTACCCTTGTTGTTGCCTGTCCAGTGCATGGACTACTCAGTTTCTATATTTTGCTTTCTTTTCATAGTTCCACACAACTTCTTCCTGTTTTCTCGATTGATCTGTGTTTAGTTTTTCAAGGCCTGTCCACTGTGCCAACTTATAACTAAATCTGAGGGGGGTGCGATGGGGATGTTCCCTTGTTAGTCTTTACAGTAGTCTAGGAAACTGTTGTACAGTAACCGCGGTACCTCCAGATGTCTTAACCTGTGAAATAGTGCGGGCCACCAAGAATTATCGAATGCTCCGGCAATGTCAATCATTATTGCCATAGTGTATTTCTGTTTTGTAGTATTAACTATGTGTAGGGCCTGGTTGATGGCATCATCTATTGATCTGCCAGTTCTGAAGCAGAATTGGCTCATACCCATGAGAGCTCTGTGTGTTTTCAGGGGCTGCGTAACTAAATATTTTATCTCATATTCTTTCAACCAATCTGTATACGCAGAATTTCTTTATTTCCTATCCATCATCGTGCTGAAGTGTTAATAGCTGGCCGTGTAGTACTGGAGAGCGTTGTACCTAGAGGATAGTCAAAGCAGGAACACATGATGTTTCCTGGTCGCCACTTCTTTTACGACCTGACGAAACTACAATAATAATAACAGTAACAGTAATAACTGTGGGCTCTTTGATTGCTCTACATCTACATTTACATACAGACTCCGCAAGCTACCGTACGGTGCGTGGCGGAGGGTACCCTGTACCACCATTGGTCGCTCCGTTTCCTGTTCCACTTGTAGACAGAACAAGGGGAAAAAGGCTGTCTATATGCTTCCGTATCAGTCTTAATTTCTCGAATCTTATCTTCGTGGTCCTGCGCGAGCTGTATGTTGATGGCAGGATGATCTTTCTGCAGCCAGCTTCAACTGACGGTTCTCTAAATTTTCTGAAAAGTGTTCCTCAAAAATAACGTTGTCTTCCCTCCAGGGATTCTCATCTGAATTCACGAAGCACTTCCGGAATACTTGGATGCTGATTGAACCTACCAGTAACAAATCTAGCACCCCACCTCTGAATTACTTCTATGTCTCCCTGGGGGATGGCTGATCGGAACTATAACATACGAAACATAGGCTCACTGTATTACAAGAAGGATAAAAGATTTACTTAACTTTCTGCAATCCATTGCCACAGAAATGAGCCGTATGTTTACGAATGTCTCTGAACCATAAGACGTCACTTGATACACACCATTACAAACTCCCCTCTTGAAGAAAAAGTTCAACATTTACAGAAGTACACTTCCATCTCAGACTTGAGTAGCAGTAGTGTCGTAATTGACTGCTCTTTATCTGACGCCACTAGCTGAGCCCTATCTGTCACCGGTAGCTGAGTGGTCAGCGCGACAGAATATCAATCGTAAGGTCCCGGGTTTGACTCTCGGCTGGATTGGAGATTATCTTCACTCAGGGACTGGGTGTTGTGTTGTCCTAATCAACATTGTTTCATCCCCATCGACGAGCAAGTCGCCGACGTGGTGTCAAATCGAAAGACTTGCACCCGGCGAACGATCTACCCGACGGGAGGACCTAGTCACACAACATTTACATTTTTACCTGGGCCCTGCGAGTTCATACTCGGCTCTATATCGACCTCTGTGCCATGGCGCTTTGGTACTAAGAACAGAGAGAGAGAGAGAGAGAGCATGTCTTCAGGAGCGTCTTCCATTAGTTGTTGTGGAATGCAACGGGAGATCGCTAGTGTCTGTGGTATCGATGCGCATTGTCGATATTGGTGTGGCACCACGATCTCTGGACGATAGCAAACCTTCATTCTAGTGACTGCTTTTAGAATCACACGAGGTATCGCCTGTTACAGACCGCCATAAGCAGTTTCCGACATTTTATCAGTTTTTGTATTATTAAAAATAAGGCTGTCTTTTGGACAGCATTGGTAGACATTTCCAGCTCTACACGTTTAAGTGCTGTATAATACATTAAAGTTGTTTGAAATGTTTAATTTTTTCATTCATCAGGAACAGAATAATGTGGTGAGTAAAATGCCATGTAGTTTTAGAAGTGTTTACATAACATTTTGGTACTCAAGCCATACTTCTTCTCTCGCGTACCATTTTGTGTCTTGAACCAGAAGAAGGTCCTTTGGAAGGGGTTAATCATATAATTTTGTGGTTTTATTATTTTTTAGTCCGCCGCTCGTGGTCTCGTGGTAGCACTCTCGCTTCCCGAGCACGGGGTCCATGGTTCGGTTGCCGGCGGGTTCGGTGATTTTCACCTGCACCGAGATGACTGATTTTCACCTGCACCGAGATGACTGGGTGTTGTTTTTGCGTCTTCATCATCATCATCATTCGCCCCATTCCAGTCGGAGAAGGGCAACGGCAAACCACCTATATTAGGACCTTGCCTAGTACGTCGGTGTGGGTCCCGTGCATTGTTTCGCTACGCTCTGTCAAGAAGCACGGGACTTAATTTTCAAATCAATTTAAGGATTTATCTTCACAGTGTCTTCCCTCTCATTGCGTAACCTCCATTCTACTTGCTTAGGAGGGATCACACTGGGAACCAAACTGAATTTTTTTTTTCATTCTAGTACACTTGTCATTCTGCACACCATGTAGCTGTAACCACCTGTCCTAAACATGGATCATCGCTCGACAGAATGAATGTGAGTGTAATTACAAACGCAAGCAACTGAATAGATTCAGGTTGACTTACTTGGTTTAGCTTCGCGACAGATGCCTGCAAACAGCAGTTGAAATTTCAAAGCTACCACTACACCCCACTCAGGCGTGGCGTCGGCTCTCTTGCAATTGGTCTTTTCAGATCCAGGCACCAGGTATCTTCTCGTTCAAATTTTAGACGTTGAAACACTGGAAAATCCTCTGACTGGAGGAGTTGTCAGGCACAACTAAAAATTCGTGTTACTGATTGTTCAGCTCGCTCCCTCCAAGTTTTTCCCTCCCTATATTCGGAGGCGAGGCAGACTGGTTTTAGAGGTTACCGGCTCGGTGAGGAGTCAAGAAGTAGCAGAGTCCCTGTGCTGGCGGTTAGTATGTTATGTGTGCTCCTGTGCACATTTACACGAGTTTGGACGGGAGCTAGCTCAGACTTTTAGAATTAGGAACTCTCTCTAACTGTAACGTCATTTGTCAGAACCGCTATGAGTCTCTCGCGTGTGTTAATTTTTCCATCATTTCACTAAATTCAGATGAGGCAGAGCTTGGTTTTTACCCAGTCAAGATTCGCCTCAAGGACTGTGATCCTGATTATATACGTATTTCCGTTCAATTGCGAGGCAAAAGCCGTGTGAGCGTGTGTGCGTCCATATTCCGCTCCTGACCCATCGAAATCCGTGCTGAATAATTATTATTAATACATGTAAAAAAATGTGTGTGAAATCCTATGGGACTTAACTGCTAAGGTCATCAGTCCGTAAGCTTACACACTACTTAACCTAAATTATCCTAAGGATAAACACACGCCCTTGCCCGAGGGAAGACTGGATCCTCCGCCGGGACCAGCCTCACAGTCCGTGACTGCAGCGCCCTAGACCGCTCGGCTAATCCCGCGCGGCTATTATTAATACAGTTTGTCCTTCTGTAAGCATAGTATTAGAATGTTTAAACATGGCCATGTACAAGTTCAGGAGTACACCCCTTTTGTACATAAATGCGTTGTATTTGTTGTGTTAAGGAATTTACTTCGTTAACCATCTCCTCAACGTACATACCAGCACACCGTCCCTCTTTCTGTAATCATTAGCATTGCGCAACCGTAACAAAAATTTACCAGGAAACAGCTAATGAAATTCAGTCTCTGATCTATTGATCTGAAGTGCGATAGCTAGAATTTCGTTACGCGTTTTTTTGCGCGGTAGAAATTAGGGCTGGGACTTCAGACGACTTGGCACTCATAGAGAGGCGGAAAATATTAGGCACTGTACGAGCATAATTGAATATGTAATATAACACTTTTTTCTCAAAGCAGGTTGGTTTTATTCAGGATTCCAATACACCATATTATTCGCCACTATTTTGGCTACAAAACTCTATTTTTCAACATAGTCTCCCTCCCTTAAGCCAAACAGATGGAAATGAAATGAAATGGCGTGTGACGAGGGCCTCCCGTCGGGCAGACCGCTCGCCTGGTACAAGTCTTTCGATTTGACGCCACTTCGGCGACTTGCGCGTCGATGGGGATGAAATGATGATGAGTAGGACAACACAACACCCAGACCCTGAGCGGAGAAAATCTCCGACCCAGCCGGGAATCTAACCCAGGCCCTTTGGATTGACAGTCTGTCGCGCTGACCACTCAGCTACCGGGGGCGGACCAAACAGATGGAATTCGGAAGGTGCTTGATTTAGGCTGCAAAGGAGGAACTTAGCTAACACACAACTTCGAGGATCCCAACTGATGGACGAGTGTGTCAGCAGTGCTAACAAAGATGTCCAGCTGTTCAGCGAAGTGCCTGATCGTGATCCGTCTATCACCTAGAACGTTCCAACACTGCGGGACTCACAGCTGTGTGCAGCGGGTCGGAAAGCGTGAGATCAAAGAGGTTTGTGCCAGCTTGTTTCGATGACGACAGACACCTCACCAACGACTCATCTTTTTTCCTCGCTGCCATATCTCTTTGTACATTCTGTAAGGCCGATCAATACCTGCAATTCTCTGGCTTTACGGCGATAAGAAAAACTCAATGACGGCTTTCTATTTGGAACGCATCTCGATAACAGAAAATATTTTGAAGGCCACGTGTAGAACAAACACCTATCTAAACTACATGAAACTATAGTGACTGAAGCGGGAATATTTCACCATGTCCCTCAAGAAATTCTGCATTGTTTCAATCGCAATTGGCAGAGAAAAAGTATTAGTTATTGAGTGCCCTTGGCAGCAGGAGACGGCAGCTACGAAAAGTCGCTGTTACAGGGCGAAAGCTCTTCCCATCAAAGAATCAAGTATCAATATTTAGACGTTTTGTAAAGTCAGTAAACAGTGGACGTCTTTTACCAAGGAACATGTCATACTTGCAGAAGAACTGAGCTTCACCACGCCTTAATACCTTTACCTCTTTGTTAGTTTCCAATCGTTTCTATTTCATGACGTATTTAACTTCTGCTAACACTACACGCAAGAGGCGGCGACACGGGTAGCAGCGCCTGTGTGGCGTGCACTCGGCAGTTTCTTATGTTAGAGGGTCTCGGGAAAACGCAAAATGGGCTTGAGTCTCAAAGGGTCCATGCTGAACACAGGAAGAACGTAGATACAAGAACCATCGCTATAACAGTTGTAGTTTGTCGTACTGTGTTGGGAAAGTACTAGAAGCCGGCCGCAATGGCAGAGCGGTTCTACGCGCTTCAGTCTGGAGCCTCGCGACAGCTACGGTCGCAGGTTCTAATCCTGCCTCGGGCCTGGATGTGTGTGATGTCCTTAGGTTAGTTAGGTTTAAGTAGCTCTAAGTTCTAGGGTACTGATGACCACAGAAGTTAAGTCCCATAGTGCTCACAGCCATTAGAACCATTTAAAAGTACCAGAGCTAAAAGCGCTAATAGAAAGCTCTGATGCTCAAGTCGTTAAAGCCCGGAGATAAATCCAGCCGAAATTTTTGCGAAAAATCTAACAGTGTTCCGAAAGGATAGGCTAAACACAGTTGGCGGTGGCGTGTTTGTTGCTTTTAGAAGTAGTTTATCTTGTCGCGGAATGGAAGTAGATATTTCCTGTGAGTTAGTATGGGTAGAGGTCGTTCTCGAAAACCGGAATAAAATAACTGGATCCTTTTACCGACCTTCCAATTCAGATGTTACAAGTGCTGAAAGGTTCAAAGAATAATTGCGTTTAATTTCAATCACGTACCCAACTTATGCAATTATAGTTGGTGGTGAACTCGATGTTGGAGAAAATTCACGTTTAAATCTGGAGGTACGCATAAGACATCATCCGAAATTATGCTAACTGCATTCTCTGAAAATTATTTCGAGCAGCTAGTCCATGAGCCCACGCGAATAGCAAACGGTTGTGAAAACACAGTTGACCTCTTAGCAACAAATAATCCTGAGCTAACAACAAGCATCAAAACGGATGCAGGAATTAGTGAACACGGGGTTGTCGTAGCGAGATTGAATATTGTAACCCACAAATACCTCACAAATAAACAAAACAATCTCCACTACTTGCAAATTAACAATGTAAGTGTAGACCAGATGTGGCTTGAATTCAAAGAAATGGTATCGGCAGCAATTGAGAGATTAATTCCAAATAAATTAACGAACAACGAAGCTGATCCTCTTTTATACACCAAATGGGTCAGAAAATCTCCAATATTTTTGACAGTTTACACAAGCTCGAAATTAAGCGAGAAATGCAACGCGTGATGGTTATAGTATTGTCCACAGCCAACCTTTTTCTCGAAACCTGGCAGTAAATCCAAAGATATTCTGGTCGTATGTGAAGTATGCTAGCGGCAAGACACAAATAAATGCCTTCTCTGTGCGATATCAATGGAGATACTATCGAAGACAGTGCTGCCAAAGCAGAGTTAGTAATCGCAGCCTTCCCAAATGCCTTCACAAAAGAAGAAGAGGTAAATATTCCAGGCTTAGAATCAACATCAGCTGCCAACATAAGTATCATAGAAGCAAATATCCTCGGAGTATTGAAGCAACTTAACCACTTAATAAAAGCAACTCTTCTGGTTCAGACTGTATACCAGTTAGGTTCCTTTCAGTATACTGATGCAATAGATCCATACTTAAGAATTATATACAAACCTTCGCTCGACGAAAGATCCCTACCCAAGGACTGGACAGTTTCACAGCTCACAACAATATTCAATAAAGGTAGTAGGCGTAATCCAGTAAATTACTGGCCCATATCATTAACATCCATATGCAGCAGGATTTTGGAACATATATTGTGTTCGAACGTTATGAATTACCTCGAAGAGAACGGTTTATCGACACCCTGTCAATATGTATTTAGAAAACATAGTTCTTGTGAAACGTAACTAGCTCTTTACTCACAAGAGGTGTTAAGTACTGTTCACAAGGGATTTCAAATTGAATCCGTATTTCTAGATTTCCAGAAGGCTTTTGACACTGTACCACAAAAGCGGCTTGTAGTGAAAAGGCGTGCTTATGGACTATCGTCTCAGTTGTTGTTGTTGTTGTGGTCTTCAGTCCTGAAACTGGTTTGATGCAGCTCTCCATGCTACTCTATCCTGTGCAAGCTTCTTCATCTCCCAGTACCTACTGCAACCTACATCCTTCTGAATCTGCTTAGTGTATTCATCTCTTGGTCTCCCTCTACGATTTTAACCCTCCACGCTGCCCTTCAATGCTAAATTTGTGATCCCTTGATGCCTCAAAACATGTCCTACCAACCGATCCCTTCTTCTAGTCAAGTTGTGCCACAAACGTCTCTTCTCCCCAATCCTATTCAATACCTCCTCATTAGTTATGTGATCTACCCACCTTATCTTCAGCATTCTTCTGTAGCACCACATTTCGAAAGCTTATATTCTCTTCTTGTTCATACTAGTTATCGTCCATGTTTCACTTCCATACATGGCTACACTCCATACAAATACTTTCAGAAACGACTTCCTGACACTTAAATCTATACTCGATGTTAACAAATTTCTCTTCTTCAGAAACGATTTCCTTGCCATTGCCAGTCTACATTTTATATCCTCTCTACTTCGACCATCATCAGTTATTTTACTCCCTAAATAGCAAAACCCCTTTACTACTTTAAGTGTCTCATTTCCTAGTCTAATTCCCTCAGCATCACCCGATTTAATTTGACTACATTCCGTTATCGTCGTTTTGCTTTTGTTGATGTTCATCTTATATCCTCCTTTCAAGACACTGTCCATTCCGTTCAACTGCTCTTCCAAGTCCTTTGCTGTCTCTGACAGAATTACAATGTCATCGGCGAACCTCAAAGTTTTTACTTCTTCTCCATGAATTTTAATACCTACTCCGAATTTTTCTTTTGTTTCTTTTACTGCTTGCTCAATATACAGATTGAATAACATCGGGGAGAGGCTACAACCCTGTCTCACTCCTTTCCCAACCACTGCTTCCCTTTCATGCCTTTCGACTCTTATAACTGCCATCCGGTTTCTGTACAAATTGTAAATAGCCTTTCGCTCCCTGTATTTTACCCCTGCCACCTTTAGAATGTGAAAGAGAGTATTCCAGTCAACATTGTCAAAAGCTTTCTCTAAGTCTACAAATGCTAGAAACGTAGGTTTGCCTTTTCTTAATCTTTCTTCTAAGATAAGTCGTAAGGTTAGTATTGCCTCACGTGTTCCAACATTTCTACGGAATCCAAACTGATCTTCCCCGAGGTCCGCTTCTACCAGTTTTTCCATTCGTGTGTAAAGAATTCGCTTTAGTATTTTGCAGCTATGACTTATTAAACTGATAGTTCGGTAATTTTCACATCTGTCAACACCTGCTTTCTTTGGGATTGGAATTATTATATTCTTCTTGAAGTCTGAGGGTATTTCACCTGTCTCATACACCTTGCTCACCAGATGGTAGAGTTTTGTCAGGACTGGCTCTCCCAAGGCCGTCAGTAGTTCTAATGGAATGTTGTCTACTCCCGGGGCCTTGTTTCGACTCAGGTCTTTCAGTGCTCTGTCAAACTCTTCACGCAGTATCGTATCTCCCATTTCATCTTCATCTACATCCTCTTACATTTCCATAATATTGTCCTCAAGTACATCGCCCTTGTATAAACCCTCTATATACTCCTTCCACCTTTCTGCCTTCCCTTCTTTGCTTAGAACTGGGCTGCCATCTGAGCTCTTGATATTCATACAAGTGTTTCTCTTCTCTCCAAAGGTCTCTTTAATTTTCCTGTAGGCAGTATCTATCTTACCCCTAGTGAGACAAGCCTCTACATCCTTACATTTGTCCTCTAGCCATCCCTGCTTAGCCATTTTGCACTTCCTGTCGATCTCATTTTTGAGACGTTTGTATTCCTTTTTGCCTGCTTCATTTACTGCATTTTTATATTTACTCCTTTCATCAATTAAATTCAATGTTTCTTCTGTTACCCTCGTCTTTTTACCTACTTGATCGTCTGCTGCCTTCACTACTTCATCCCTCAGAGCTACCCATTCTTCTTCTACTGTATTTCTTTCCCCCATTCCAGTCAATTGTTCCCTTATGCTCTCCCTGAAACTCTCTACAACCTCTCGTTCTTTCAGTTTATCCAGGTCCCATCTCCTTAAATTCCCACCTTTTTGCAGTTTCTTCAGTTTCAATCTGTAGTTCATAACCAAGAGATTGTGGTCAGAATCCATATCTGCCCCTGGAAATGTCTTACAATTTAAAACCTGGTTCCTAAATCTCTGTCTTACCATTATATAATCTATCTGATACCTTTTAGTATCTCCAGGATTCTTCCAGGTATACAACCTTCTTTTATGATTCTTGAACCAAGTGTTAGCTATGATTAAGTTATGCTCTGTGCAAAATTCTACAAGGCGGCTTCCTCTTTCGTTTCTTGCCCCCAATCCATATTCACCTACTACGTTTCCTTCTCTCCCTATTCCTACTGACGAATTCCAGTCACCCATGACTATTAAATTTTCGTCTCCCTTCACTACCTGAATAATTTCTTTTATCTCGTCATACATTTCATCAATTTCTTCATCATCTGCAGAGCTAGTTGGCATATAAACTTGTACTACTGTAGTAGGCATGGGCTTTGTGTCTATCTTGGCCACAATAATGCGTTCACTATGCTGTTCGTAGTAGCTAACCCGCACTCCTATTTTTTTATTCATTATTAAACCTACTCCTGCATTACCTCTATTTGATTTTGTATTTATAACCCTGTATTCACCTGGCCAAAACTCTTGTTCCTCCTGCCACCGAACTTCACTAATTCCCACTATATCTAACTTTAACCTATCCATTTCCCTTTTTAAATTTTCTAACCTACCTGCCCGATTAAGGGATCTGACATTCCACGCTCCGATCCGTAGAACGCCAGTTTTCTTTCTCCTGATAACGACGTCCTCTTGAGTAGACCCCGCCCGGAGGACGCCATCATCATTTAATCATACAGTAAAGCTGCATGTCCTCCGGAAAAATTACGGCTGTAGTTTCCCCTTGCTTTCATCCGTTCGCAGTACCAGCACAGCAAGTCCGTTCTGATTAATGTTACAAGGCCAGATCAGTCAATCATTCAGACTGTTGCCCCTGCAACTACTGAAAAGGCTGCTGCCCCTCTTCAGGAACCACATGTTTGTCTGGCCTCTCAACAGATACCCCTCGGTTGTGGTTGCACCTACGGTACGGCCATCTGCATCGCTGAGGCACGCAAGCCTCCCCACCAACGGCAAGGTCTATGGTCTCAGTTATGTGACTGGATTCTTGATTTCCTTGTCAGAGAGATCACAGTTCGTAGTAACTGAGGGGAAGTTATTGAGTAAAACAGATGTGATTTCTGGCGTTCCCCAAGGTAGTGCTATAAGCCCTTTGTGGTACCTTCTGTGTTGTTTCTGTGGTCTTCAGTCCAGAGACAGGCGTGATGCAATTCTCCATGTTACTTTATCCTGTGCAAACTTCTTCATTTCCTAGTAACTACTGTACTCTAAATCCTTCTGAATCTGCTTAGTGTATTCATCTCTCGGTCTCCCTCTACGATTCTTACCCTCCACGCTGCCCTCCAATACTAACTTGATGATCCGTTGATGCCTCAGAACATGTCCTACAAACCGATCCATTCTTCTAGACAAGTGGTGCCACAAATTCCTCTTCTCCCCAATTCTATTTAGTACCTCCTCATTAGTTATGTGATCTACCCATCTAATCTTCAGCATTCTTCTGACGCCGGCCGCTGGTGGCCGAGCGGTTCTTGCGCTACAGTCTGGAACCGAGCGACCGCTACGGTCGCAGGTTCGAATCCTGCCTCGGGCATGGATGTGTGTGTTGTCCTTAGGTTAGTTAGGTTTAAGTAGTTCTAAGTTCTAGGGGACTTATGACCTCAGCAGTTGAGTCCCATAGTGCTCAGAGCCATTTGAACCATTCTTCTGACGCACCACATTTCGAAAGCTTCTGTTCTCTTCTTGTCTAAACTATTTATCGTCCACGTTTCACATCTAACATGGCTACACTCCATAATAATACTCTGAGAAAAGACTTCATGACACTTAAATCTATATTCGATGTTAACAAATTTCTCTTCGTCAGAAACGCTTTCCTCGCCATTCCCAGTCTACATTTTATATCCTCCCTACTTCGACCATTATCAGTTGTTTTGCTCCCCAAATACCAAAACACGTCTACTACTTTAAGTGTCTCATTTCCTAATCCAATTCCATCAGTATCACCTGGTTTAACTGGATTACATTATATTATCCTCTTTTTTTTGTTTATGTTCATCTTATACCTTCCTTTCAAAACACTGTCCATTCCGTTCAACTGCTCTTCCAGGTCCTTTGCTGTTTCTGACAGAATTGCAAGTCATAGGCAAACCTCAGAGTTTTTATTTCTTCTCCAAGGATTTTAATTCCTATTACAATTTTTTCTTTTGTTTCCTTTACTGCTTGCTCAATGTATAGAATAACATCGGGAATGGGCTACAACGCTGTCTCACTCCCTTATGAACCACTGCTTCCCTTTCATGCCCCTCAACTCTAATAACTGCAATACGGTTTGTGCACAAATTGTAAATAGCCTTTCGCTCCCTGTATTTAACCCCAGCCATCTGCATAATTTGAAAGAGAATATTCCAGTCAACATTTTCAAAAGCTTTCTCTAAGTCTACAAATGCTATAAACCTAGGTTTGCCTTTCCTTAATCTATAATAAGTCCTAGGGTTAATACTACCTCACGTGTTCCACCGTTTCTACAGAATCCAAACTGAGTTTCCCAACCTTGGTTTCTATTCGTCTGTAAAGAATTCATGTCAGTATTTTGCAGCCGTCACTTATTAAACTGATAGTTCGCTGATTTTAATACCCTTCTTTGGGATTGTAATTATTATATTCTTCTTGAAGTCTTCTTGAATGGAATGTTGCCTACTCCAGGGACCTTGTTTAGACTTAGGTCTTCCAGTGCTATGTCAAATTCTTCACGCAGTGTCGTATCTTCCATTTCATCTTCACCGACGTCCTCTTCCATGTCCATAATATTGCCCTCAAGTACATCGCCGTTTTATAGACCCTTTATATTCTCCTTCCACCTTTCTGCTTTCCCTTCTTTGCTTGGAACTGGGTTTCCATCTGAAATCTTGATATTAATAGAATTGGTTCTCTTTTCTCCAAAAGTCTCTTTAATTTTCCTGTAGGCAGTATCTATCATACATCTAATGATATATGCCTCTGCATCCTTACATTTATCCTCTATCCATCCCTGCGTAGCCATTTTGCACTTCCTGTTAATCTCATTTTTTGAGATGTTTGTAATCCTTTTTGCTTCCTTCTTTGTACTGCATTTTTATACTTTCTCCTTTCATCAGTTAAATTCAGTATGTATTCTGTCACCCAAAGATTTCTACAAGCGTTCGTCTTTTTACCTTCTTGATCCTCTGCTATCTTCACTATTTCATCTTTCAAAGCTGCCCTTTCTTCTTCTGTTGTATTTCTTTCCCCTGTTCTTGCCAATCGTTCCCTAATGCTCTCTCTGAAACTCCGTACAACCTTTGGTTCTTTCAGTTTACCCAGGTCCCATCTCCTTAAATTTCTATCTTTTTGCATTTTCTTCAGTTTTAATCTACAGTTCATAACCAAATATTGTAGTCAGAATCTACATCTGCCCCTGGGAATGGCTTTCAATTTAAAACCTGGTTCCCAAATCTATGTCTTATCTTCCAGAGTCTCCAGGCCTCTTCCACGTATATAACCTTCTTTCTTGATTCTTAAACCAAGTGTTAGCTATGATTAACTTATCCTCTGCGCAAAATTCTACCAGACGGCATCCTCTATCATTCCATACCCCCATTTCATATTCACCTAATACTTTTCCGTTTCCTCCTTTTCCTACAATCGAATTCCAGTCACCCATGACTATTAAGTTACCGTCTCCCTTACTTTTATCTCATCACATATTTCTTCAATCTCATCGTCGTTTGCGGAGCTAGTTGGCATGTAAACTTGTACTGCTGTGGTAAGCATGGGCTTCCTGTCTATCTTCGCTACAATAATGCGTTCACTATGCTGTTCGTAGTAGCTTATCCGCGCTCCTATTTTCTTATTCATCATGTTTATTTGATTTTGTATTTATAACTCTGTATTCACCTGAGCAGAAGTCTTCTTCCTCCTGCCACCGAACTTCACTAATTACAACTATGACTTTAACCTATCCATTTCCCTATTTTAAATTTTCTAACCTTCCTGCCCGATTAAGGAACCTGACATTCCAAGCTCCGATCTGTAGAACGCCAATTTTGTTTCTCCTTATCTATATGATCGATTTATGAGACAATCTGAGCAGCCGTCTTAGTTGTTTGCTGATGATGCTGTCGTTTATCGACTAACATAGTCATCAGAAGATCAAAACAAATCGCAAAACGATTCAGAAAAATATATCTGTATGATGCAGAAAGTAGCAGTTGACCCTAATAATGCTAAAAGGAATCCGTTAAACTACGGTTACGCGATAAATCAGTCAAATATAAAGACCGTAAATTCAACTAAATATCTGGGAATGACAATTACGAACAACTTAAACTGTAAGGAACGCTCAGATAATGTTGTGGAGAAGGCTAACCAAACACAGCGTTTTACTGGCAGGACACTTAGAAAATGTAACAGATCTTCTAATGAGACTGCCTACATTACGCTTGTCCGTCCTCTTTTGGAAAACTGCTGCTGGTTGTGGGGCCCTTAGCAGATAGGATTGACGGTGTACCTTGAGAAGGTTCACAGAAAGGTAGCACGTTATGTATTATAGCGAAATAGGGGAGAGAGTGCCACTGGAATGAAACAGGATTTGGGGTGGACATCATTAAAAGAAAGTCGTTTTTCGTTGCGGAAAGATCTCGTCACGAAATTGAGTTACAAATTTTCTCCTCCGAATACGAAAATATTTTGTGTATTTAGCGAGAAATGATTATCATAATAAACTAAGCGAAATCAGAGCTCGCACAGAAAGTTATAGGTGTTCATTTTTCTGCGCGCTGTACGAGATTGGAATAGTAATGAGTTATTGTGGAGAAGGTTCAATGAACCCTCTGCTAGACACTTAAATGTGATTTGCAGAGTATCCATGTAGATGTAGATGTAGATGTAGATGTAGATGTAGACCGCCATCATTTGAAGATGTAAGAAAATTTATTAAACTTTTGTTACAGGACTGGCAAGAGGGAAAAGTGCGAAAACTGTAGAAAGGTGCTACATTCCCCAACGCATTCAAATATCGTGATAAGAAAACAAAAGGCATAACGAAACCCACGAAGTAGAACAGGTATGACAAGCTGTAAGCAATCAGCAGTACAGTTACCTCAGTTACCACCAGACATGGAATTGCCCATACAAACTGTTCAGAGTATCACACACCTAACAAGGGCGATAGTGGAGCACAGTTAGGCAAAAGTAATGTATCCCAAACTCTAGGCTATCATTCTAAATTACTGCCAGAAGCAACAAGTGACGCCGCACGAGGCAGCCAGCGGACGCGTGGGGCGTTCTGCGCCGACCCACAAGTTTGAGCCCGCCGTACAAAGTTTGAGCCTAGTTGCGCCCCGACGCAAACAGAGATTAATGTAGCCGCCGGGTTGACACGTGGCGAGCAGGCACGTGTGTGACACTCGGGGGCCCGCCTAGCGCGCTCGCTCTGGGCCATCCACCCCCTAGAGTAGACTACACCGAGGAACAGCTGCTCCCGAGGAACCTGGGCAAAGTTAACTTGCAACTCTATACACTAGAAGGGAATTTCCTCTATCTGGTCCTCAAATTTTACAGTCGCGCTTTTACGTTTTCCGTCCAAAACTGCTCTCAGGACTTGTAAAAACGCCTCTCAGGACTTATAAAAAATATTTTCACTAAAAATATTTTTGAGTAACTATTTACAGAGCGCACTAGACCTCATAGTGACAAATTATTTTGAGCAAATTTTGTCATGAAAGATACAGAATTTAGTGGACTCAAGACTGAATACCGTAAGATCTAAATGCACCAAAAATTAACCCAAAATATGTTTACGCAAAAAAACAGACAAATAGTCTTTTGACGCCTTCCTAAGATACAGTCCCCTTTAAGGCTCATACAAACTACGCCAGCATCGACCAAATCAAGCTAAAATTCAAAAACATAATGTAGATGGCACTTGAGAGTTTTATGTGAAGTAAATTAGTAAGAGGCGTCTCCATGGTAGACAAAACCGTCGAGATCACTGTGTAACTGTTGTACTTTAAGTTCCTATGTCAATTAAAGTCTATGTATAACATTTCAAAAGAGTGTCATTACTTTTGCTTCTCAGTGAAGTCTTTAAACTTTAACCTGACTGTGTACCTGATGTGACTTTCTTCTTACTAGTTGCTGTATGTAGCCATTACTTGTACTACATATCAAATTTCTGCATTTAAAGTACGTACGTACTGTTGTATGTTACATTAATTCCCTATGCACACAACACATCTATCATATGTAAACAATCTCCTTATTTTGAACTAAATACTACCAGAATGTTTGTCCAACCAATTTTAGTTTCTGAATGTAATCTGAAAAGACAACCACTCTTTCCTAATGCACAAAAGACTTTACTTTTTACCCTAAAAACCACTTCGTCTTACTTGGGCGAAAACGGATAGCTGAGCTATGCTTTGTAAGTTCATTCCACAACTACAAGCTGAAATACATCACGCTGCTTCGCCATTACTTAAATAAATCTGGCCATGTACAAATGCTTGAGTGTTCCGCACTAGCTGGATACATTGTTGGTCAGATCTGCAATGCGAGTCCGAATTAGTATGCTTTATAACTTTAAGATAGCAAATGGGACGTGGAGGCTCATTGTCGAATAATTTGAAGACTACCTGCACTTTAAGTTTGTATTTGTTAGCAGAAGTTAGATGATATGAATATACCTACATCATTGAACGTTGTTATTAAGAAGTAGTTGAAATTTGGAAATAAACAGTAACTTTATGACGCTAATTTTTAGATAAAACTTTCATGAAGATTTATTTATGAAGCAAGATTTAAATTCAGCATCTAAAAATAAAAAGTGATAAAGAGTTATGTCTCGCTTTCCTAAGTTCATGCATTTACGAGATGCTGGAAGAACAATACCAAATGGTCAAACAAAGCGAATTACGAAAATTCACCAATCAAGACCCAAAAGGATCCCTAGATGCAACATCCCACTTTCTGCAAAGACAGTGCACGGGAAACATATTCCAAGATACAGCAACAGCATTCTGAATTTAGGCTCCTCGCCTGCACACACGTCTGCTTCATATCAGGCTCGATACCAAAGTCTCTCTAACTCACACGGATTGACTACTTGACAAAAGTATAAACTTTAGAGTCCAAAGAGTCTCCTTTATGATTGTACTCAGGAAATAAACAGTACGTTTATAAACAGTAAGTTTATAAAGCTAATTTTTATTCAAAACTTTCATGAAGATTTTAGGCAAGATTTATATTCAGTGTTTTAAAAATAAAGGGGTGAAGAGACATGTGTTCCTTTCCCAGTTCACGCATTTACGAGAAGCTGAAACAACAGTACCAACTGGTACCTGGGACGGTGAAGGGGGTTCTTCGTGTTGAGTCCTGGTGCAAACTGTGTATTCCGCCCGCTTGCTCCGCCGCTTTCACATCAGAGCGTTCCTAACATATCTTTTCTGACGCCACATCCCGTACTGACCTCAGACGGAAATTAAAATGACTAGAAGTTCTGTTCAATTAGGCATATAAAGTGTGTAAATCTAGCCTGCAAAAGAACAATTTCCACTTAAAACAAATGAATATGTATGTAATGACGAATATCATAGTGAGCTGTTAACTAAGAATAGAGCAATACCCAAAATCTCAGTCGTAAGTAAGTAAATACATTGAATAACAGTTCTGATAGAAAATTTTGTCATTCCTTAATTGTAAATTTAACACAGACTCTTAATGATGACTGATGAAATGCGTCTCACGCTGGCTTCTGATTCTTCTTCTGTGTGGATACATTACACATTGTATGATTTGCAGAATCATGAACTCACACACACTTTAACGATACAATTACGTCAAGGTAATAAAACATAAAGTTACTCACCTGCAAAACATAAAATCTCAGCATCAATTTTGTTTGTGACTTTATTAATTTCAATTCATAATAAGATCTGAAATATTTCAAAGTATGCGCCACTGTTCTGCAATATCATCTGTTAGCAGCGTGAGGAACTATTTTCATCAATATTTTCATTCCTGTATGAAGACTTTCATATTTGCGAATAATACTATTTGCGTCATCGACTATTTGAAATCTTAAACTAATCTGAAAACTAGAGCATCTCTTAAAAAGAAACAAATTATTTAATGCATTTATTGTTCTTGTACGAGAAACTGTACTAGCTACCCAGAGATTTTTTTTATCGTAACAGTTGAGAGAGTGATTGCCTGTAGTGATGTGTTCGTTGTGGAATGACATGTGCTCGATGTGAAACTGCGAGTGTTCTATGACGAT
This sequence comes from Schistocerca nitens, assembly GCF_023898315.1. Taxonomy (NCBI): domain Eukaryota; kingdom Metazoa; phylum Arthropoda; class Insecta; order Orthoptera; family Acrididae; genus Schistocerca; species Schistocerca nitens. The sequence goes on along the minus strand of NC_064618.1, from coordinate 476,212,295 downwards.
AAAAACTTCTCGGGTTAACAGCCGAGTCAATGCGTTGTTCTCCAGCAACGTTTCAGCAAGTTTCTTACTTGCCATCTTTAGGCGCTACGGAATATTGGAATAGAGATCAACATAAACATCATTTCCGCCTAATTTATTGTTCATGAAAACCACACATTGCATGTTGTACCACCATACAGCGAGACCTTCAGAGGTGGTGGTCCACATTCCTGTACACACCGGTACCTGTAATACCCAGTAGCACGTCCTCTTGCGTTGATGCATGCCTGTAATCGTCGTGGCATACTACCCACAAGTTCATCAAGGAACTGTTTGTCCAAATAGTCCCACACCTCAACGGCGATTATGCGTAGCTCCCTCAGAGTGGTTCGTGGGTCACGTCGTCCATAAACAACCCTTTTCAATCTACCCCAGGCATGTTCGATAGGTTTCATGTCTGGAGAACATGCTGGCCACTCTAGTCGAGCGATATCGTAATCCTGAAGGAAGTCATTCACAAGATGTGCACGATGGGGGTGCGAATTGTCGTCCATGAAGACTAAAGCCTCACCAAATGCTGCCGTTATAGTTGCACTGTCGGTCGGAGGATGGCATTCACATATCGTACAGTCATTACGGCGCCTTCCATTACCACCAGCGGCGTACGTCGGCCTCACATAATGCCATCCCAAAACATTAGAGAACCTTCACCTTGCTGCTGGACAGGGTATCTAAGGCTTTCAGCCTGACAGGGTTGCCTCGAAACACGTCTCCGACAATTGTCTGGTTGAAGGTACATGGCCGGCCGGAGTGGCCGTGCGTTTCTAGGCGCTACAGTCTGGAACCGGGCGACCGCTACGGTCGCAGGTTCGAATCCTGCCTCGGCATGGATGTGTGTGATGTCCTTAGGTTAGTTAGGTTTGATTAGTTCTAAGTTCTAGGCGACTGATGACCTCAGAAATTAAGTCGCATAGTGCTCAGAGCCATTTGAACCATTGGTGAACCATTGGTGAAGAGAACATGATGCCAATAGTGAGCAGTCCATTCAGCATGCTGTTTGGCCCATCTGTACCGCGCTGCATGGTGTCGTGGTGGCAAAGATGGATCTCGCCATGGACGTCGGGAGTAAAGTTTGCCATCATGCAAACTACTGAGCACTGTCTGCATCTTAGCACGACGTCCTGTGGCTGCACGAAAAGCATTATTCGACACTGTGGCGTTGTTGTCAGGTTTTCTCCAAGCCATAATCCGTAGATAGCGGTCATTCACTGCAGTAGTAGACCTTGGCGGCTTGAGCGAGGCATGTCATCGACAGTTCCTGTGTCTCTGTATGTCCGAACAACATCGCTTTGGTTCACTTCGAGACGCCTGGGCACTTCCCTTGTTGAGAGCCCTTCCTGGCACAAAGTATCAATGCGGACATTATCGTTACGCGGTATTGACCGTCTAGGAATGGTTGAACTACAGAAAACACGAGTCGTGTACCTCCTACCTAGTGGAATGACTGGAACTGATCGACTGCTGGACCTCCTCCGTCTAATAGGCGCTGCTCATGCATGGTTGTTTACATTTTAGTGCGGATTGTGGGTTTAGTGACATCTGTGAACAGTGAAACGGACTATGAGTGTGATACAATATCGACAACAACGTCTATCTTCAGGAGTTCTGGGAATCTGGGTGATGAAAAACATTTTTTGATGCATCTATAACGTGGCTTTACACTGAGGCGACAAAAGTCATAGGAGATCTCGCAACGTCGTGTCGGACCTGCTTTTGCCCGGCGTATTGCATAAATTCGACATGTCACAGACTGAACAAGTTGTTGAGAGTTCGAAAGTGTTTCGGTGCAAGACTTTGTACAGTGACTGAACACTAGATTATCCCATAAATGTTCTATATCACTCATGTCAATGGATCGGGATGGTCAACTTAATCACTCGAATTGTCGACAACGTATTCTTCAAACCAATCACGAACAACTGTTGCACAGTGAAATCTTGCAGTGTCATCGATGAAAATTCCATCATTGTTGGGGAATATAAAGTCCATGAACGGCTGCACGTAGTGTCCAAGTAGCCGAACATTACCATTTCGAGTCAATGATCAGGTCATTTGGACCAGAGGAGACAATCCATTCCCCGTAAACACAGCCCACATCATTATGGGCCCACCACCACCTTGCACAGTGCGTTGTTGACATCTTGGGTCGATGGCTTCGTGGTGTCGGCGCCACACTTGCAACCTACCATCAGCTCTTACCAACTGAAATCAGGCCACGTTTGAGGTTCCAAACGATAACCGTTATGGTCACGAGCCAAGGAGAGGCGCAGCAGGCGATGTCGTGATATTAGCAAAGGCAGTCGCGTCGGTCGTCTGTTGCCATAGACGATTAAGGCGAAATATCAGCGCATTGTCCTAACGGATACGTTCGTCATACGTAGCACACAGAATTTTACCGTTATCTCACGCAATGTTGCTTTTCTGTTATCAATGAGAACTGTACGCCCCTTCACGGCCTGTAAGTGATGTCCATCGGACAGTGCGTTGTGTGTCTTGAGAGGTAATGCCTGATATTCGGTATTCTCGGCACAACTCCTGATGCTGTGGCTCTCGGAATACTGAATTCCCTAACGATCTCCGAAACGGGATGTCCAAAGTTTCAAGATCCAACTACCATTCCACGTTCAAAATTTGTTAATTCCCGTGGTGCGGCTATAACTGTTTAGCAAACTATCGAAAATTTTCAGAGTTTTTCAGAACTCCTACACGAAATTTTACAAGTCCATGAAATGGTCGCTGGTCTTACAACCAGACGTCCATCGTCACTCAACTGTCAGAGGTAACTGTCACCAGCCACTACTACCAACGTGTATTCCACGCCCTTTGTTGTTGCAAAATTCTCCAATTTACATTTAGGTTATTGCTACTATACACATTACATAGCAGAATTTCTACACCTTTCTCGCGAGATTTTAATATGTTAGCAGGCGTATTTCATTTTCTTGTTGCTTACATTTTAATTTGTGAGATAGTGACTGCAAGTAACAATTGTACTGTGTTGACTGACACAACCGCTACTTTCATTTATTTAGAATTAATTTTTCTTTAAAATACGTTATATATGCGTTCTAATACGTTTCAGTTTTACTCCGTCCTTCATAGATGGATAATATACCACATAAGAAGACAATATTAATATTGACAAACTACCTATTGGCTTCTGTCTCGGGTTCTTCGGCCGACGTTCATCTAATGATTTTTCTGACGTTTCGCCAGCACGAGTGGCTGGCATTGTCAAAGCTTCACCCTCCATTGCCGGTGGTGAACTGGAGGCGAGCTCGCGGCCGCAGACTATATGTACCTGGCGCGCCAACGTCCGAGGGCTTCTCCGCGGTCATTTCCGGTGCGGTTCTCCTCTTGCTACCTGCGACGGTCGTTCGCTGCAGTACGGGAAGCCAGGATCCGTTTACCTTAAGGCTTTCCTCTTTCTTGTTGAAACTGTTCGCGTGTTTTTGGATTTCTACAGCTTCTCTGAACAAGCGCGTGTGATAGTGCTTCTCTACAGCCAGAACTTCCGTGTCGGCGAATTTTATTACGTGGTCGGTCTCATTCAGTGCGTGTTCTGCCACGGCCGATTTCTCCACCTGCCCAAACCTGCAATGTCGCTTATGCTCTTTGATCCTGGTGTTAATGGATCGTCCAGTCATTCCGACATAAACTTTTCCGCATGTGCAAGGTATACGGTATATTCCCGACATTGCAAGTGGGTCTCTTTTCTCCTTCGCCGATCTAAGACACTCTTTGATCTTCCTTGTCGGTTTGAAAATCGTCTTTACGCCGTGTTTGCGCAATATACGGCCGATTCTGTCCGTCACTCTGGGAATGTATGGCAGAAAGGCCGTACCCGACATTTCTTTTTCTGGTTCCTTACTTCGCCGAGTGTTTGGCTCTGTTACACTTCTAATGTAATTTGTGGAGTACCCATTGCTCCTCAGAACAGTTTCCAGGTGTTGCATTTCTCGTTTGAGGTGTTGAGGCTCACATATTCGTCCTGCTCTCGTTACGAGCGTACTAATCATGCCTCTTTTCTGGCTCGGGTGGTGGTTTGACAGTTTGTGGAGGTATCGGTCCGTGTGTGTCGGTTTTCGATACACGCTGTGTCATGGAACAATTCGAAGCACAGGCACTGGACTCGGCGACTTGCAAACCTAAGGTGTGGTACAGGTACGTCGATGATACTTTCGTGGTGTGGAGCCATGGTGAAGAACAGCTCGGTGAATTCCTGAGACACTTGAACAGCCTCCGTGCCAACATAACATTTACCATGGAGGTAGAAAAGGACAGGAAACTGCCATTTCTAGATGTGCTGGTCACAAGGGACGGCGAAAACCTGGGACACAGCGTGTATCGAAAACCGACACACACGGACCGATACCTCCACAAACTGTCAAACCACCACCCGAGCCAGAAAAGAGGCATGATTAGTACGCTCGTAACGAGAGGAGGACGAATATGTGAGCCTCAACACCTCAAACGAGAAATGCAACACCTGTAAACTGTTCTGAGGAGCAATGGGTACTCCACAAATTACATTAGAAGTGTAACAGAGCCAAACACTCGGCCAAGTAAGGAACCAGAAAAAGAAATGTCGGGTACGGCCTTTCTGCCATACATTCCCAGAGTGACGGACAGAATCGGCCGTATATTGCGCAAACACGGCGTAAAGACGATTTTCAAACCGACAAGGAAGATCAAAGAGTGTCTTAGATCGGCGAAGGAGAAAAGAGACCCACTTGCAATGTCGGGAATATACCGTATACCTTGCACATGCGGAAAAGTTTATGTCGGAATGACTGGACGATCCATTAACACCAGGATCAAAGAGCATAAGCGACATTGCAGGTTTGGGCAAGTGGAGAAATCGGCCGTGGCAGAACACGCACTGAATGAGACCGACCACGTAATAAAAATCGCCGACACGGAAGTTCTGGCTGTAGAGAAGCACTATCACACGCGCTTGTTCAGAGAAGCTGTAGAAATCCAAAAACACGCGAACAGTTTCAACAAGAAAGAGGAAAGCCTTAAGGTAAACGGATCCTGGCTTCCCGTACTGCAGCGAACGACCGTCGCAGGTAGCAAGAGGAGAACCGCACCGGAAATGACCGCGGAGAAGCCCTCGGAGTTGGCCGCGAGCTCGCCTCCAGTTCACCACCGGCAATGGAGGGTGAAGCTTTGACAATGCCAGCCACTCGTGCTGGCGAAACGTCAGAAAAATCATTAGATGAACGTCGGCCGAAGAACCCGAGACAGAAGCCAATAGGCAGTTTGTCAACAAGTGGCCACGAAAGCCTTAACAATTTTAATATTAATATTATCTTCTTATGATGTATTTTATATCACGAGAGCATTTTTGACCGTATATCTGTTCAGCTGTTGCTACATGTAACAGTTAAGATTTTCTGACGAAAATATTCGGAGTCAGTATCGAAAGTGTTGAAGTAAAATCTTGTTGCAACCGTTTGGCTGTATTACACAAAAGATGTCTTCTGGAGTATAATGCCATCCCATGCACCAACTGCTTTAATTAGTTTAGTCGTCGTCCCCCCCCCCCTTCCATGAACCACGGACCTTGCCGTTGGTGGGGAGGCTTGCGTGCCTCAGCGATACAGATAGCCGTACCGTAGGTGCAACAACAACGGAGGGGTATCTGTTGAGAGGCCAGACAAACGTGTGATCCCTGAAGAGGGGCAGCAGCATTTTCAGTAGTGGCAGGGGCAACAGTCTGGGCGATTGACTGACCTGGCCTTGTAACCCTAACCAAAACGGCCTTGCTGTGCTGGTACTGCGAACGGCTGAAAGCAAGGGGAAACTACTGTTGTGTTGGCAGATGAGCCAACACCGTGTTACGAGTTGGGGCCGAAATGCACGCGTTTTAGCTCACGCAGGCTGGCGTGAGAAGGGAAGAACTATACTGACGTGAGGTCTGGAACATGACAAGGAATTGAAATTGAGAAATCGGACATAATTAGTTTGATACTTAACTTTAATCCATTAATGATGAACGTCGCTCTTGACGGTACATGATTCACAATGTTATCTGTTCAGAATATATTCGTAGTAACTGAATATTGCGCCTTGCTAGGTCGTAGCAAATGATGTAGCTGAAGGCTATGCTAAACTGTCGTCTCTGCAATTGAGAGCGTCTGTAGACAGTGAACCATCGCTAGCAAAGTCGGCTGTACAACTGGGGCGAATGCTAGGGAGTCTCTCTAGACTAGACCTGCCGTGTGGCGGCGCTCGGTCTGCAATCACTGATAGTGGCGACATGCGGGTCCGACGTATACTAACGGACCGCGGCCGATTTAAAGGCTACCACCTAGCAAGTGTGGTGTCTGGCGGTGACACCACAACTATAGCCGTAACTTTTCCCTAGGGCATGCAGTTTTACTGTATGATTAAATGATGATGGCGGTCTCTTGGGTAAAATATTCCGGAGGTAAAATAGTCCCCCATTCTCATCTCGGGGCGGGGACTACTCAGGAAGACGTTATCAGGAGAAAGAAAACTGGCGTTCTACGGATCGGGGCGTGGGATCTCAGATCCCTTAATCAAGCAGGTAGGTTAGAAAATTTGGAAAGGAAAATGGATTGGTTAAAGTCAGATATAGTGGGAAATAGTGAAGTTCGATAGCAGGAGGAACAAGACTTCTGGTCAGGAGAATAGAGGGTTATAAATACAAAACTAAATAGGGGTAATGAAGGATAGGTTTAATAACGGATAGAAGCAATAGGAATGTGGGTAAGCTACTACAAACAGCTTAGTGAACGTCTGTGGAAAGTTGATGCTAACAAAGGAAAAATTAAACAATAGAAAGAAATCTTTCCGTGGCCGATGGTGGTACCCCAGTATCACAGATTGACTGCCAGCCTGGAGCCGTATACGCGGCCTCAGTGGTGCGGTGCGTGTTGGGTCTGGAGTGTGGTGACGCAGGAGCGCCGCCACTGTGGTCAGGTCGGCGAGGGCGGCGCCGCTGACAGAGACAAACGACGGCGCGCTCTGCTGACGGCGCAGGCCGCGCCGCGTCGTGTAGCCGAGCACCGCTGCCGCTTGCTTCGGCAATCAAGGCGTCAAGGCCGGGCTCCCAGCTCATGCGCGCCGTCCCTTACACAACGCGCAACTCACCGCACTCCGCTGTAACATCGTAGAAGTTCCAGCAGCAGTCACGTAGGTGACGTAAACTAAGTTCAGAGCTGTAAAATTTTAGTTACCATCGGAACACGTTTCATTGTGGTATACAATGGCTACGTGACTGAGTTGTAAACTTACTGTAGGTTTGTTGAAGGATTCTCGAACATATTCTCAGTTCGAATATAGTGAATTTCCTTTAGACAGAGAAGTTGCTGTCCATGCATCAGCACGGCTTTAGAAAGCATCGCTCCTGCGAAACGCAACTCGCCCTTTTTTCACATGATATCTTGCGAACCATGGATGAAGGGTATCAGACGGATGCCATATTCCTTGACTTCCGGAAAGCGTTTGACTCGGTGCCCCACTGCAGACTCTAAGGTTCGAGCATATGGGATTGGTTCCGAAGTATGTGAGTGGCTCAAGGACTTCTTAGGTAATAGAACCCAGTACGTTGTCCTCGATGGTGAGTGTTCATCGTAGGTGAGAGTATCATCTGGAGTGCCCCAGGGAAATGTGTTAGGTCGGCTGTTGTTTTCAATCTACATAAATGATCTTTTGGATAGGCTGGATAGCAATTTTCTGATGATGCTGTGGTGTACGGGAAGGTATCGTCGTTGAGTGACTGTAGTAGGATACAAGATGACTTGGACAGGATTTGTGATTGGTGTAAAGAATGGCAGCTAACTCTAAATATAGATGAATGTAAATTAATGCAGATGAATATGAAAAAGAAGCCTGTAATGTTTGAATACTCCATTAGTAGTGTAGCGCTTGACACAGTCACGACGATTAAATATTTGGGCGTAAAATTGCAGAGCGATATGAAGTGTGACATGTAATGGCAGTTGTGGGGAATGCGGGTAGTCGTCTTCGGTTCATTAGTAGAATTTGGGGAAGATGTGGTTCATCTGTAAAGGAGACCGCTTATAAAACACTAATACGACCTATTCTTGAGTACTGCTCGAACTTTTGGGATCCCTATCAGGTCGGATTGAGGGAGGACAGAAGCAATTCAGAGGAGGGCTGCTAGGTTTGTTACTGGTAGGTTTGATCATCACGCGAGTGTTACGGAAATGCTTCAGGAACTCGGGTGGCAGTCTCTAGAGGAAAGGAGGCGTTCTTTTCGTGAATCGGTACTAAGGAAATTTAGAGAACCAGCATTTGAGGCTGACTGCAGTACAATTTTACTGCCGCCAACTTACATTTCGCGGAAAGACCACAAAGATAAGAGAGATTAGGGCTCGTATAGAGGCATATAGGCAGTCATTTTTCCCTCGTTCTGTTAGGGAGTGGAAGAAGGAGATAAGATGCTAGTTGTGGTACGAGGTACCCTCCGTCACGCACCGTATGGTGGATTGCGGAGTATTTATGTAGATTTAGATGTAGATGTAGGCTACCATAGAACGTGGCAAGTGAGATTAGACTTAGGTAGTTCTTCTAGGAACTTTCTACATCTACATCTACAACTACATATTTATAGATACTCCGCAAGCCACCGTACGGTGCTTGGCGGAGATTACCCTCTACACTACTTATCATTTCCCTTCCTGTTCCACTCGCAAATAGTGCTAGGGAAAAACGACTGTCCTAATTTCTCTTATCTTATCTTCGTGGTCTTTACGCGCAATGTATTGTGCCCCAGCTACAATATATAACTTTCCTGATTTCTGTTCTTGGGGAAGAATGGGCTGCCATTCCTCAATAGACACTCAGACGTCTCACTGAAAATGCCGAGTTCAAGCCAGTCTGACATACCTCATTGTGATGTCCAGTAACATATGTCCGCATACTTTTGATCTGCTTGCGCACTTCTTGACGACCTACCACCAGTTTTCTCGCACCGGCAGCTCGATTAAGAAATTCAAAATTGTGAGAAATGGAGTGTGATGGCACACTACTAAAGATACTGTTGAGAAACTAAGTTTCAAGCTCTGTCCGTTCGTCTAGATTAAGATTACCTGTGGTTTTCTCTGGATTCGATGAAAGTAAACGCCGTGATAGTTCTTTTAACAACACCACCATCGAATTTCTTCAGTACCCTTGTCCAACCCTCTATCTCGTTGTCAAAGGGACGGTGAACCTTTCCCCTCGTCCAAAATCCTCTGCAGATTATATGGAACGAATAGCCATCTGTAAAGCACGTAATTTTGGTTTTTCCCACCACGAAGGAGACTTAACCTGTCAGAATCAGTGCATCCTTTTTTGGCAGAAAAATAGCAGGACAAAGCCAAGTAAATCATGGTACACATAAAATTGTAGGAAAAAAGAGTAAGTTGCCCAATTAAAACAACACACGGTCCTCTGGAACCCCATAGGTAGTGAAGAAGTTACATCTGTCTGTCGTCTGGACCTCCAGCTCAGCAAGATGAATAAATGAGGAGATGTGAGAGATTGGCTGAATGAAGCCCATGAGGAATGAAATTGCTCCCATCGTTGGTGCGTAAAAGAGGTTTAACTTGTCTACGAGGAATGGTGTAGAATTCGTAGTCACTCCACACGGCGTAAGAACAGTGGTCGAAAGATCATCATATCTGACGGACACTGAAGACGGCTTTCTCAATGACAATCGGTTCCAAACGTTGCAGGAATTACTGCTGACAGTGAATTCAGCTCCATCTGAACCAGTTTCTGCGCGAACTTTGTGGAGGGGACCGCATGAAACGGACACTAGGAGTTGAGTACCTCGCAAAAGGACGTTTCTCAAAGACACACATAAGGCCGCACTTCAATGGGCCAAACAGCAGACAAACTGGAAATTAGTTGGTTTGGGGTGGTGTGGTGCGGGCACATGAGTCGTTATTTTGCCTCTTTTCCAATAATACAATGCCCCGAGTGTACAGACAGTTCAATTAGGCGTTTCACCAGCATTTTATGACAGGTGATATTCTGGCCGGAGGTAGGTCTGTGGTACTTTTGTTAGGGGTGGGGGGGCTAACTGATCCCCTGAATGACCCTGCCTTAATCCAGTCAAAATGTCTGGGACTGTTAGAAGCAGCAGCTGAAAGATTGTAATGGGTTGTAATGGCCAAGCACGGAGTTAGGTAGCTCTACAGAATCTAATTCTTGCCTTCAGTCAGATATAGCATACCCGACGAAACTCGTGGTCTCTCTTTCTCGCTGAAATGAGGCCATCATCAAGGTTAGGGTACTGGCATAACGTCTCCAGAAGGCGATTAATCTTTTGACCGGTGTTCTGGTTAGTGCCTGCAGTTACAAAGCTACATATTTTATGTCGTTATTTCGCCTTCTAAACCCTATCTCTATAATCCTACGTATAACATCTTCAGTCATTGCTTCAGTATTGTATTTATTGGCGGTTTGATGCATCATGGAGCACTGAAGTAAAACTCTGTTTCGTGGATACCAACAATATCTCGCCAATGATTTTTGTTTTGCAGTAGTAACAAATCTACCAAATTTCAGATAACACCACACTTTACACATTGCACTGGATATCCGTTTGACGCTCTAGTCATACTACTCTGGTACTATCTAGTAGTCCATTCTTTCGCATACTCCTAGCTCTTCTATGAAACTACTGTTACACAGGCGCGTCCTCCTTAAACTTGAGTCTCTTCCCCTGATGCACCGTGATTGGGACGGCTACTAACTTCTCTGATAAAGACGAGAATCATCCTCAAACCAGAATCAAGACTCATATGTAAAGCGCACATCCTTCGATTCGTTCACTGCACAGTGTCGATGTTACTTCCTCCACAAAAAGAAACCTTTTGCTATACTAACCCACCTAACTCCTTCACATTTTTTCTTTAGTAATAACAGACGTATTCCTTGTCCTAAAATGAAATATACGTCCTCAACAAACGGCACAAGTGTCTTCGAAGGGGAAAGACATTCACTTCGGGAATGATGGCTGGGTGCAGGACAGGCAGTTCACTGTGAGTTGTGTGAAGGTAAACACGCTGTTTGCTGGGTTGATAACGTAAGTTGATTGTAACATAAGTTTATTAAAATAAGTTGTTCAAGTAATTATTCAGACACTTCTACGCAGTTGTATTAACTAAGACACGTACATATAATTTTAAACACCGGAAAAGGAAGTAAACGATTTATTGCTGAAATAAACGCTTAGGAGAAGAACAAAGACTCTTACGTTTTGTGTCGATTTAGGCACAGTGGCTCCCACTTTAACCGTCTAGGAGTGTGAAAAAGTAAAGCAACAGAAATGAAGGGGATCTTGTGATGGTGGTATCCGTCCTAAGGTCTCAATGACACTGTCACAGAGCCCGTGGATTCGCACTGAACTATTTAAAAACTGTTTCAGCAGATTTTTTCGAGGCCTCGGTACAGAGAGACCATTTATTCTAATAATGCATTCCCACATGGGCCACGTGACACCAGACACAATGGAAATGACATCCAAGAATGAAATTAACATTTCACAATATTATCACATACCAGACATATTCTACGGCAACAGGATATTCAGGTCCTGAAATATGCGTAGCAAGAAAACGTGAAGGACTTTCAAGAATGTAACCAGTTTCTCAGACCTGATCCTTACGATTTACATCCACTACTCAGTACTCCTTTTGTGTATACAGTTACTCGGGGAACATCATATCTGCATTCAGTAAAGTGAGAATTGTTCTTGAATACTGAAGAAGTAAGAGATAAATCTCTCTCATCAGCTCCAAAACAACACAAATGTTTTCTGAAAGCAGCGTCTAAGTATACGGATGATCGGAATGAGTCATCCATATCTACAAAAACCTCATACAATCTGTTGATAGTATGTACCAGTGTTAAATTTGCCTGAGAAGGTAATGCGCTTACCTGATGGTGGACAGAAAAGAGAGAAACGGAAGTAAAAGAAGAAAAAAAATTATGACATCTGCATTACCTGTAACGACATCCACAGTTGTGGAAAGAATAAAGGTACTCGGATTATGTGCTTTTTTCCTGTCTGCGATGGCTTCATGAAAATTTTCAGGTTTAGATTCGTCTGATGCTACTGAATCTAATGGTAGGATTTTTCGAATATGTTAGTAACGATGATAATGATGCTGAAAATGAACGAAAAGTATGTTAAGCGAACTAAATGAATGCAAATAACTTTGCGTTATTACGAAGGGAAGTGTATGATGCCATGGAATTTGGTATGCTGTAACGACGTTAGGTAGAATCCACAATTCGTTCGCTGCAATATAAACAGTTTTGCGTTTCTCGATTGTTCTACATCATTGATTAGTAGAATAATGTGATGGTCTTTTACGTGTATAATATGTAATTTTTAAATAGAGTTATTGTTTTGACTTCTCATCTGCAGCCACCGTACATAAAAACTACTATGCTCAATACATGATTTTCCGTGAGACACCTGAGACAGCTGTTAAGGTTAGGTAATTCTGTTGCAGACGTCGTTGGATACCGTCCTGAAATTCAAACACAAATACCGGTTCTATTGTGGAGCGTCTAGCGTTGGTCGACCGACCAACGAAATACTCTTCGTTACCAGCAGCACACGAGACAAAGAGTGACAGTAAGGGTTCGCGCTGAGAAACCAGACAGGACAGTACTGTTGTTTGTCATCATCGTCTTTCAGAATTTGTCCTGAGAAATGGACAGAGGATTAGACGAATTAAGATGCCTAATATTGTTGAGAGTAAGAGTAAAGACAGCTAACTGTAAAAATAATCAATCAATGTTGATTGAACCACGGGAAGACCTACTCTTCGTGACGTGTAGGAGCATAAGAGTGACGAAGTATAGGACAAAGATAATGTGGGAGAAACTAAAGTGATGATAATCAGGAAAGATGAAGGGTCCATTGAAATATTGTCTGAAGGAAAGAGCTTGGACGTTTTACTTAGATAGGGCAAGCATAATGCAGTACAGTTGCCCTCCCCCCTACCTTCCACTCCCCACACCCACAGCCTCACTAGGCTGCCAGGAACTGATGCAGCAATCACTCGTTGTACATGCTAAGGTAGTTCGGCAGCTCTCGCCAGTCGAACAGCCTGTTTTCTGTTTTCCTCCCACTCTTCTCTGCACACTGTTTTATTTATGTGAAGTGTGTACTTCAGTGTATCTAGTAAACTGCAGATTGTCAGTGTGGGAAGGAGTGGAAGTATAACCATGACAAAAGGAGGGCCATATCTGTACTTGTCCGACATGTTCCCACTTTACTAGTGCATAGTAGATTGACCACACGGTGGGCACACAGAGTGATGGGTATTGGACTAACTGCGCCACCTGGCAGCCGATTGTAATGAGCTCCGTGTGACAGAATGCCCCACCACAACGCTCCGCCACTAGTGGCTGCCGACATGGTGGTGGGGAACGGCAGCCAGCCAGCAAACAGACTGTGGCAGCGCCATCAACCAGACTGTAGCGTCGTCACTGTGTGCCCTAATGTAATAGGCTCATTAACCCTAGAGGGGCATGCTTCTCAGATTGTCACACGAACTGTACAACACAGTCACAGCGACTCTCAATTATTTGCTGGAGAAATTGACTGAACATAGACTATTTTATAATGAAACTGTACTCTCATATACTAAGAGCATTTTATTTAAACGCTATCATGTACTTTTCCAACCAACATTAGTGTTAACGCAACCAAAATTCGAGACCTTGTGAAAACTGCCATGGAACCTTTTCAATGAAGAAACTTAAAAGTGATCCTGATCTAAAAAGTTTATTTGTAGTTTAATTATATGAAGATGGTATTCAATTAATAGAATGTAAATATTACATAAATATTTTGAGGTTGTAACGCATATGCAACAATTATGTGTAACATAGCTACAACAAATACGCCTATGTTCGTCAGTGAAATTGGACACGATAAGCAACCTGAGCTAGCAGTAATCAAAATCTAACCTGCATAACACTGTGTGCGTGTTTTATGAGAGTCAGTTTCACTGTCCTATAAGCACTCAACAGATCGATACACTAGAAACTTAAAACTACCATTTGGATAAACAATCAGAGTACTTGAATATGAAAAACTACAGGAAAAAATTAACTTGTAGCAATGAATACCTAAGCTATCTGACCGCGTTTTTGAACAAGAATCTACAAGTGATACAGAATCTGGCTTGTGCAAAGGAATTTGCTGGATTAGAGTACATGACATGTTGTGGTGTAACACTGTCTCTGTTTTGACGCTACGTTTAGCACACACCTCTTTAGATGATTGCCTTTTCCCAATTGGTTTACAGCAATTGCAGCAGCATGCAGCAGCAGTGGTTAAAGATTATTGCTTTTAAGAATGAATTGAATAAAAAGGAATTTCCTTGAGTCCTGTTAACTACTAAATAACTTGTAAGAAGGGATTTCATCGATTAAGTCTATTAAAAACTTCAGAAATCATAACCACTAATAGTAAACAATGACAATTACGTAAGTATCAATAATGGCTGAATGACAAATTGACAAATTATTTCAATTTCAAAATACAGCATATTGTGTAGATGTGGAGAAAAAATAACAGTATTTGAAGGATAAGGAGGTTTCTTTAACTGACAAGCACAGACTAACATTACGAGTCTAACACTGCTATTGCTTTTGCGATATGCTTGCGAATTTTACATTGAATTCCATCTTCAAGCTTAGTTAATCAATCTTAATCTCCCCTGGCTATATAAATGAAATCAGGTCTTGAGTGGTAAGATCGGCCATCATCAACGTGAGAGGAGCGCGACACGTCTTCTGTCTCCGAGCCCACGACCACCACTATACTTCCATTCTCGCAGACAGACCTCGTCTTACAACAATACTTAGAAATACACTACTGGCCATTGAAATTGCTAAACCACGAAGATGGCGTGCCACAGACGCCAAATTTAACCGACGGGAAGAAGATGCTGTGATATGCAAATGATTAGCTTTTCAAAGCATTCACTCAAGGATGGCGCCGGTGGTGACACGTAGAAAGTCCTGACATGGGGAACGTTTCCAACCGATTTCTCATACACAAACAGCAGTTCTCCAGCGTTGCCTGGTGAAACGTTGTTGTGACGCCTCGTGTAAGGACGATAAATGCGTACCGTCACGTATCCGACTTTGGTTCAAATGGCTTTGAGCACAATGGGACTTAACATCTATGGTCATCAGTCCCCTAGAACATAGAACTACTTAAACCTAACTAACCTAAGGACATCACACAACACCCAGTCATCACGAGGCAGAGAAAATCCCTGACCCCGCCGGGAATCGAACCCGGGAACCCGGGCGTGGGAAGCGAGAACGCTACCGCACGACCACGAGCTGCGGACTATCCGACTTTGATAGAAGTCGGATTCTAGCCTATCGCGATTGCGGTTTATCGTATCGCTACATTGCTGCTCGAGTTGGTCGAGATCCAATGACTGTAAGCAGAATATGGAATCGTTGGGTTCAGGAGGGTAATACGAAACGCCGTGCTGGATCCCAAAGGCCTCCTATCGCTAGCAATCGAGATGACATGCATCTTATCCGCATGGCTGTAACGGATCGTGCAGCCACGTCTCGATCCATGAGTCAACAGATGGGGACGATTGCAAGACCACAACCATCTGTACGAAGAGTTCGACGACGTTTGCTGCAGCATGGACTATCAGCTCGGAGACCATGGGTGCGGTTACCCTTGACGCAGCATCACAGACAGGAGCGCCTGCGATGGTGTACTCAACGACGAACCTGGGTGCACGAATGGCAAAACGTAATTTTTTCGGATGAATCCAGGATCTTTTTACAGCATCATGATGTTTTCATCCGTGTTTGGCGATATCGCGGTGAACGCACATTGGAAGCGTGTATTCGTCATCGCCATACTAGCGTATCACCCAGCGTGATGGTATGGGGGCCATTGGTTACTCGTCTCGGTCACCTCTTGTTCGCATTGACGGCACTTTGAACAGTGGACGCTACATTTCAGATGTGTTACGACCCGTGGCTCTATCCTTCATTCGATCCCTGCGAAACCCTACATTTCAGTAAGATAATGCACGACCGCATGTTGCAGGTCCTGTGCGGATCTTTCTGGATACAGAAAATGTTCGACGGCTGCCCTGGCCAGCACAGTCTCCAGATCTCTCACCAACTGAAAACGTCGGGTCAATGGTGGCGGAGCAACTGGCTCGTCACAATACGCCAGTCACTACTCTTGATGAACTGTGGTAAGGTCTTTAAGCTGCATGGGCAACTGTACCTGTACACGCCATCCAAGCTCTGTTTGACTCAGTGCCCAGGCGTATCAAGGCCGTTATTACAGCCAGAGGTGGTTGTTCTGGGTACTGATTTCTCAGGATCTATGCACCCAATTTGCGTGAAAATGTAATCACATGTCAGTTCTAATATAATATATTTGTCCACTGAATACCCCTTTATCATCTGCATTTCTTCTTGGTGTAGCAGTTCTAATGGCCAGTAGTGTATGTGATTTTTTTTTTTTTTAGTGACAATTTGTGACCACGAGAGGCACGGATATGGATGCACCCCAGTGCATCACTATGAGGCTGCCACACCAGAAGGAAAAAGATGACCCCCACCATTTACAAAAAGATATTAACACCAGAAGGGCCTTATTTTAAAGTTGTTTTTGTAATGGCATTTAGCCTGAAGATGAGGTATACCTTGAAACATGTCGCTAAATAAATAAGTAATGCAGTAGTTGACAAAGAGCGTGTCTGGTAATGGCAATTAAAAAAAAAGTTTTACATATATCTTGAGACAGTCACGGTCGAGAAATAGTCAAAATGGCTTCAAATTCTACAATGTTCAAAATCTCTCTCCCGTTTTTGGTACTCAGATTGTTACTGTTGATATCTGAATGCTTAGTTATTTCCCATCTTACACAATACAAAGAATAGTGTTGAGTTGGCTATATTGCTTTCAAATCAGATGGAGAGTTCTGACCCACTTCTTACAAAGTGTTCTCAGTTTTTCATAAATCCATTCATTCATTATTTCCATACTCTAGGAGTCTGTTCTTCAGACCGAGCGAGATGGCGCAGTGGTTAGACACTGGACTCGCATTCGGGAGGACGACGGTTCAATCCCGCGTCCGGCCATCCTGATGTAGGTTTTCCGTGATTTCCCTAAATCGCTCCAGGCAAATGCCGGGATGGTTCCTTTCAAAGGGCACGGCTGACTTCCTTCCCCGTCCTTCTCTAACCCGATGAGACCGATGACCTCGCTGTCTGGTCTCCTTCCCTAAAACAACCAAATCTTTTCTTCAGTTTTATCCGCAGAAGGCAAGCCTACTCTATTAGGAACAACTCTGTTCCGACAGTGACCATTCTTACTGGGGATGACAGTATTTCCTTCATTTCTATCTGCAGATTCGACAGACTAATCAGTTTCGCCATTGTTCATAACTGACGCAGGAGCATCAGCTCCAGAATCACTTTCACCACGAAAGTCACTTACATCGTTCTTCAATAAACTATAAAGTTTGAGATACGTATTCGTTCTGAGTTGCAACGATTCTGATGGAAATAACGTTTCGGAATTAGATGAGAGTCCGACCCACACGATATAAAAAGAAATTAGACTTGTCAATAACAGCGCTACGAATTTGCTTAAACCATTTTATAGAAAACAGATTATTAATATGAATCCACAGGCTCCAACACTGTGTTTCCAGTTTAAGGTACAAAAAATTCACCAATCGGTACCTCTTATTGTAAACAGTATGATCAGTACAGTGTGTATCACGAGTTAGTAAGGTTTATTCACGAAAAATAAAAATAACTCCTTTGCTATTTGAAATAATTGTTCTGCCGTCCATAGGAAAAATCTAGTCAGTAAAATCAAAGCGTTGTAGTTTGATTAAGAATCTAAATTGTTTTCACTAGGTATTAGGAACCTGTACTATAATGGACCTGTTCAAACAAATATTGACATCGTTGAAACAAATCTACGTACTTTTAAAACAGGCATTTCTCATGAGCAAGTTGCTGACCTAATTCGTTTGTTAAGAATAGATCTATTTTGTTTCCAGTGGCGAACTGTAAAATCGGCCTAACGACCTGGCAATGGGTAATTCACTGGCAGCCACCTTAGGCGATATTTTCATCAATTCGCTGGGAGAATAATTCTTCAATAATTTTTCAGCTGCTGATCTGGGTATTTTGTCGCATTCTCCGTACGCAGACATTTTGATCGTATACAGCGGTTGCCTGGAAGGAATTAAACAGTTGTTTGAAGTTTTTAACAGTCTTCATGAAAAAATCAGCTTCACTTGTGAATTAGTAAATAACGATGGTCAGCTTTATTACTTGGACTCTAGTATTGTTACTGAGAACGACAGACTTCCCTTCGGTATTTTTAGAAACGCCACTGATACAAATCAGATTGTGCCCGCTAGGTCAATGCATTCTCATTCCCATAGAAAAGCACTTTTCCATTCAGCCATTCATCATACAGTTTCTATACCTTTGTCACCTGAAAAGCTTAATGAAGAGCTGAATTTAATAAAAACTATTGCAGTTAATAACAGTTATGATACCTCGTTAGCTGAAAAGATATTCAAAGTTAAAACTGACGCTGCTGTGATTACATTAGGCATTAGTGCAGTTTCTGACAATACCGAATACAAAAAAGTTTTTGTATTCCATTTCTGGGCCCTATTTCCTATAGAATTCATCGTCTTTTATTTAAAAAAAGGTGGATGCAAAGTTACATTTTCCTCCAACAATAAATTGCAAAACAAAAGTCTTTTTCACATTCTTAAGGCTGCAGTTGCTCCTAAACACATTTCAGGAGTTATTTATAAAATCACTTTGATACACGTCCCCTATGTTATGTAGGACAAACTGGAAGTTGTTTCAGTGTCAGGTACAAGGAACATTCATTGGCAAAAATATGCTCTAATGAACGTAATTTCACTTTTGCTGATCATCTGTTAATTTCCGTTCATAAACCTAAAAGTGTTGAAGAAATTTCCATTTTTCACAGGGAAAAGAAAGGTCATGGGCTCGACGTACTAGAAGGGCAGGAAATTTTCAAGCTTATTCCTCGGCACAATGGAATCATCCTCAATGAACAGCTACAATTACGCAACAAACATTTTTTCATTTGCTTTAATCCAGAAGTTTGAGTCCTTCTTTTTCACTATATTTTCCATCTCTACTTCAGAAACACCCTTTTCTCTGAATTTCATAGGTATGAACTACTAAAGTTACGTTCCTGCAGACATTTTTTGGATTGTGCAGCTGTTTGTATAAATATTGTTTAATATCCTTTGTCATGTAATTTCTGTATAGCCTAATAGATGGCTCTGTTGTACTTCTTTTGCTGGACTTTTTTTATTTTCATTAGTACATGTGTTTTTATAATTAATGTTGTTTAATTCAGCTATTTCTCTTATAATGTCGGAAATAGGCACATGTCACTGTCTGCGCGTATTGTTTTGGTAACAGCAATGTAAGCCGCTGTGCCGATCAGTCATGTTATTCCTGGCAAGGCACACGTGCCAAAGGATTGAACGTATTTCATTTTAGTTTTTGACTTGAGCACATCTGCTCGAAACTTTGACCATTGCTTTCTTTGCGAAAGTAACCTTTGTATGCCATGACAATTCTCATCTTCGTTAATAATTTTGTCAAACTTGATTTCATGTGTCTTATTTTAAGGGGTTCTTAAAATTTAATCCTGATGAAGACATCCATATACGTGTCGAGACATCGGTCTATGTAACAAACATTTATTTGTGACCGTTTGGCTGCGCTATTCCTAAGCAGAAAATAACAGCATTTTTAAATCAATTAATTAGTTTTTAGACAGGAAGTATCTAAAGAGTCCAAGAATTCTACGGGGTACAATTGAACATTATTTCTTCAGCTTGATCATAATCAGAACCGAGGTAAATCTTTGTCTCTCGAGATAGCAAATTGGAAATGATATATAGATTATATGTTGTACAATCATCACTTTTTGGATGTAGGGATGCCTCTGAATAGAACTGCGCAACATTTTGTTCATTGGTTTCTGTGGAACTGAATACTGTCGGCATGTTGTTCCCTATAGTATAGTGGAAATATGGAACACTGAAGAAAAAAATTTTGCAGACATATGACAGTTTTTGGCTTTTGTAATTATTTATTTCTTAAAAAATTAATAACAAATAAATATTCCCTGCAGAAAATGTCTCTTTTTTACATCTACTGGTGATACAGATTAATGTTAATGTGGTTAGGAGAATTGTAACTTAACGTTATAAACAAAGTAAAGTAATGACGATTTAAAAGTTAAGTAGATTAAGTTACAAAAGTCAACAGTATTTACCTGTGACGATGACCTTTGTTGTAATTCAGTTTATTCGCAGAGTACACATCGCTTTCTTAACTGAAGTAAACAACTCCAACCGCTGCTGTACATAAGAATAAATTAAATTGTCAGCAGACAGTGTCTCCTAAATTCTTGACATCGGCGTGTATGACCGCAACTGCGTGACAGTCTAGGCTTCCGCGAAGAATGTAAACAATTCGAACAGCTGTCTTACATGTTTGTTAATAAGATTCTCAATAGGTGGTACCTTCTACATTATTTTCATCAAAATGTTTTCAAAGTCCCGTATTTTGACGAAAGCAATAACTTTAAACTATGTATGTATTTTTCTTCATTAGCGGTGAACGAAATCTTGGAAATGGTGTCTCAGTCATTACTTGTGGCTAAGTAACAGGGGCGATTTGTGGTACTGACAAAAACACCGCTGAGAAGTAACATATATGACACTGTCTGGAAAACGTGTTGCAAATAGAGTTAGTAGCAAAGAAGTAATTAATTAAATCATTAGGTCTCAAGAAGGAGTTTTATTGAATATACGGTGGAAAGCGTTAAACTTTTTTCCGTCAATCTTTTTTTTTTGGCGGGGGGGGGGGGGGGGGAATAGAGGTGTCGGCGAGAAAATGTTCTGTACATATTACAAATAATGTGAAAATTTCGTTGCAATTCACGAAGTGCTCTCATTCTCAAACACTGGATGAATATAATATGTATACTGACGTGCAGTGAGATACGTTGCCTCAAGCCATGTGCACAGTTTCTAGCTTTATTAGGTTTCTTATCGTGTTAACCCTGTAACATAATATTATACGTTTTAATAAGTAGATTATTACTAAATTTTAAATTTTTGATTCGGTCAGTAACCAGACCAAATACTGCCAGTTAAATTTTTGTTGTCCCTGGTGAACATTACATTCTTTCATCCTGAATTTTAAGCCTATAGCATGTATCCTTGCAAACAATTGGACATGTTCACCGCGTTCTCAGCAGTCATGTGGACGTGTATTCGAATGCCGGCTCATACGAGCCATTTAGTGAACATGATTCCATGTAAAGAGCATATAAACCGCAGTAGTGTCGGACGCGCCACGGGAGCGGTTCGTCCAAACAGCTCCTGTGGCACGTGTGACAGTAGTGTGTTTGTCTGTCTCTGCACTAAACAACATTTCTCTTGTGCTTTGCGTCCTGTGTGATACAACGAGACACTAGCAGCTCCCCCTGACGGTCTACATTTCACCACTGCAGGTAATGGAGTCCACTTACTCGTTGGTGAAATAATTACTAAAGCCACAGTTCGTTCTTTTGTGTATTTAATACCTGCGCATAAGTGTTTAGTTATCCACATCCTGCTTCAGTACTGTGATAAAAGCGTAACTCAACTGTCAGTTTAATCTGTGGTGTGGTTTCCTGTGCATAGGTCTTTCATGTGGTCGTGTTCAGTATGTTTCGCTCACACGCACAATTGATTGATTACTAAACAAATTGAAGCATTTGACTGAGTTGAGGTATGTCTGTGAAGAGGAAATTTGGCAGGTAGAGGTGAGAACCAATGATAAGCCTGTGCGGCTGTGTGGTTCCTGTGTGATCCCCGTTTGAACAACACAAAGCATTGTAGTGTGTTCCTTTCTTTATTTCCGGCCGGTTTCGACGACCTGCTCTGGTGGTGCTCTTGACTGGGCTTCCAAGTTACTGCAAAGGACGACTGATATAGTAACTTTGCTTTGAAGATACTTTCCGATGGTCGTTCTCATGTAAAGAATAACAAAAGTATGAGGAGCTTGCGGTTTGCATTTTGTTCCTTCGCATAAAATTTGCTTGCAGAATTACCATATCTTTTATGTGCCTTTACTCGTGTTAAAAGCTAACGACCGTTGTTTACTGAGTAATTAGCTTTCGAAACATAAGGTGCACTATCAGGTTTTTATTAATTCATTCGCATGCTTGGAGTACTGCTTACATCACGTTCTCGATTTCTCGAGTGTTTCCCGGATTTTCTAATGTATTCAGAATTTTTCTTTACTCATTTCTATTTGATGTACTGGTCGTGTGTACCACATGGTCCATATACAAACAACTGTATTGTTTGTTGTATCAATGTTTGTGGAATGTATGAAATATACATACATTTATCTGACACTTCTACGATTTCACTGTACTTCCATTCCTGTGGCTAATTTACTATTAAATTTCCAACTACTAACGTAGTTTGATATACATTTCACAGTCTGCTCTTAGTTTGAAAAACTCTGTCTTCAGCAGAATCGTTGAAATGTGTGAGGGAATGATGTAATGTGCGTAAGATTTTTTTTCAGAACTGCATCAGTAGCTACTTTCTGCCATTCTTTCGATGATTAATGGCTTATAACGGGTAAGTAATAGTGAGGAGACTCTGAGACTGCTTAAGGATGATCATATTATGTTCAACATTGTTCTCGTACTTCTTTATGCTTCGGGTTTTGTGTGGAAATGTTTTATGTTACCAGCACATGATACACCTATAAGCTGATTCTTTTATCGTTTTTCGAGTCAGATTATGACTTCTGTGAATCTAAATTTCGGATAATATTCATTTCTGCCTTTGTTTCTTTGCCTTGTACAAAGTGAATACTAACAAATCTTGAAGATGTTATTGAAATATGGAAACACTACGTCGTATGTCATTTCTTAGGTCAAATCTTTGCTTAAAAAGGGTCACATATTCGGGGAATTTTTCATAAGACTTTTTATGCACTCATGTGAAAAAAAGCCTAGAGAGCTAATTGAAATGTCCACTAAAAACGCCCAAAACATCACCCAAAAATAAAAATATCAGTAACTTGCACAATATTAGTAGATGATGTACAAAAACCTATTGTAGTTACACATGGAGAGAGAGAGAGAGAGAGAGAGAGAGAGAGAGAGAGAGAGAGAGAGAGAGAGAGAGTAAAGCCTTAGTAATACCTGGTATATGAAAGGTACTCTACCTTAAACCACTCATAAAAGTTACTGCATTAGTCTTTTGGATCAGCTGGATAAAACTGCTTTGTATGAGGTGTTACTCTGAAGAGAAAGCAATCGTTTTTCTTAAAGACATTCCACTTACAGTCAATAGGAAAAGACTGATACATTTGAAATATGATGGCGAGTATGAGATTAACATATATTTATCTGCTCTAATAATTGACAAAATCCCAATAAAAATTAAAGGAGAACGAAGTTCTCTATTACTCAAATGAATTTACAGAATGAAACTTATATTTTGGGGAGGTACATACAAATGTGGAACACACTTTGGAGAAAGCACAACAAGATCTGATCATTTGCTCAGCTCGCGAAAGCAAAGGTAAAGATACAACATGATGTTACAAGCTACAATCAAATTAAGCAACCCAAGCTCCGTGGCAAAGTAAGCAGGTAAGGAGCAGCGCAGATTATGGCTTGTTATACCACAACTTTCCCCAGAATCAGCTGGTAGTACACCTATCAGCACCAAATGGTAGCTCGGAGGTGAGTGATCCTCACGGCGGTATGGGTCGAATGATTATGAAACATAGACCTCCCTCAACAACTCTCTACTGCCGAAAAGCTCTATAAGTGGGAACCACTATTGCTGTTGCCGACTTGACGGACGATAATATCGCTTACTTCATAAAAAAACAAGGGGAATGCTGCAGAAACTTCCCGCTATTGGCGTACAAAATATACCTTAAATAGAAAATTGATACTGGCACAGAGAAGTAGCCCATCGGCTTCTTCGCGTCAAGCAAAGTGCCAGGACGGCTCCATTGGGTGCAAAAGTTTTGGAGCAAAAGTAACGCTTTTCCCGTGCTGGTCAGGTGTCACGTCCATTGACTTTCGAACGGAACAGGCAAAAATATCATGACCAATTATTTTCTGGGGACGTCAGTGACGAAGCGATGTCTTTCTCTCAGGACTAGTGAGTGCAGAGAGTAGCCTTACTTCCACGAAAACTGCCCAGCTCCCACGAGACCTTTTCATTTTCTAATGAGGTTTACTGACGAATTTCCGCAGATAAAGAGAAAGAGACCACACTGGGAGAACACGTTCCCAATGAGAAGAAAGCATAACTTGCCTCCTTCCAAGACGACTTTCCGCAGATAAAGAGAAACCAGAGACCACACTGGGAGAACACGTTCCCTATGAAAAGAAAGCATAACTTGCCTCCTTCCAAATGCGCCCACCATACTCCAAATAAAATTAATCATATACTGTATAAAAGCGAACCAACAGTAATGTCACATCATCCCTCCATTCGTCTTTCAAAATTAACAAAATCTCCCAGGACAGTAATCGTCGTTCATCAGCTGGTTAATGCATCTCAGAAATTAGTTAAACAAACCAACCATCCGAAGCAGAAAACGATCACTGGCAATCTTCCTTCACGGTTATTGTAAAAGCAAGACATAATATTATCTTATTGCTTTATAATAGCATTATCATGTGGTACCTTAGGTTTTCACATAAATACAGTGTGTTATCAAAATCAAAATATGTTGTAAGGAACTGACGCTCCATACAAACACATCAATCTAATATTTATAAAATCGTCATTTGGCCTTGGTACATATTAGTGGTCTGATGCTTAATGGACATTATTAATCAATTTTTGTTTTGTGACATAACGAAAAGTTCTGTGTATAGGATGCATATTTTGCTCAGGTTTGCTCACCAGTTTCAACTAATGGCACATGATTACCATAACACAGGAATGATTAGATGCCACATAAAAACGTTCTCTCACACCGTGATGTCTAAATTACAATAGTTAAATGATGTTTTGTGTAAACGTCTCACAAGGAAGACTTATATCAAGTAGATATTCTGTCACAAAGATGTGTTGTGAATATAACAACTCATAATAACCTAACAACCAATAGCATTTAACGTAAATGTAACATTTTCTAGGGTAGAGAATCACCACTTCTTTGTATTTGCTATTTACAGCTTATATAATGTATTAAATGTTAACCAAAAGACACAAAATAAATAAAGTAGTTTGATAATAGGAAAACAAAGTATAACGGTGTTTCAAAAGGCAAGATGAAATTTATTCTTTGTTACACATGACCTAGAGAACAGTAGATGTGACCATGAACTGCCACACTAAATGGTGGCGCTTCCAACTTGTTTACACTGAGTAATACGTGGTTATGAGAAATAAATTTACAATAAATTCATTGTGTTTCTAAATCAATCTGTTCTCCACAAAATGGAGTGTTTTCATATGGATGTGATTTGCAGAGCCGAGAAGACGCGCAGCAGAGCAGCAGCAGCAGCAGCACTTGTGTGATAAACTGTAAATTAATTTAGCCTTTCTTTGCTTTTTGATCGCGTGCTTCTGCAAAGAAGTGAACTGTACGTGTGTGTTTTTCTGTGTAGATTAGTGGTTAGACAATTAATCGTAGTTTTTGTTTTTACGTAAGTCTTGAGAATATCCTTGTGTATGACGGCTTTCTAGTGTAAATTTTCCGTGTAGAGAAACTTATTTCTGTTTAAGAGCTTGCGGTCTCAGCGTTCAGTGAGAAATCTGCACATCAACTTTTAGTGTTACTCTATTCTCCTTCGGTATATTTCCAAACTCAGTAGAGCCATTTGAGACCACATATCTATTTTATACACAGTACGATACGGCTAGGGACTGTGCTTGTTGTGAGAGGGCACAAGGAGAGTTGGCTGCTGTCCGTAAACAGCTGGAAGCTTCGTTCGCTGACGTCGACATGCTTCTTGCCAATGCTGGAAGTTACGGTGACGTCGGGCCGACAGTGAAGAGATCTGCGACACCTTTGCGTCATTGGAATGCCCTGGTGGCCGGGACGTCACTGCGGCTTAAATTGGTGATTGTCATTAAAACTATAACTACATGACATTGTACACTGTACACCGGTACGAACTGTAAAAGGAAACGGGAATTGCTGGTGCCATCAGACTGAGGGGCTTAAACGTCGAAGCTGCCACAGGTCGCGCCATCTATTAACAATCCAAGAGATCCACTGCTTGCGCTACAAAATATTTTAAATCACATCACAAGTCAGTAACCAGTATTACGCAAACTGAAATGTATAGAGGACAGTGTAATAGCAATTATTCCATATATGTTTTGTTAAAACGACACTCAATGTAATAAATAAAAAAACAGAGAAGAAGACGAAATTATGGAATCTACTCTGAGAAGAGAAGAGGAGACTGTTTTAGGAATTTCTATGTGATGGGTTTCCACCATGGTTACTATTTTATTACATATCTCAAGCTGTTCATTCGGAATGAAATCGTTAATAGAAGAAAGGTGTTTGAAAATTTATAATTCGTCAAAGACATTAAGTCTGAAGTCTTTCTTGCTGTGTGCGGGATACTGAAGTCATGGACATCTTTAGGCTCATGCTGAATCATAAAAAAATGGCGTGCTATGTTTATTTGTGCCTTCTTCTTAAGAGATATTCTTTGTATCTATCAATAGCTGCTCAGACTGGACGTGAGTCACAGCTAATTTCATTGATCCTTGAGATCTGTAAGGAGGGATGCGCCTGTTTCAGATTATGAATAAGATTTAGGTTAATTCTTACACCGAAGATTACAGCAACCAGCCACTATTTTCAATGCTATTTGTTTCTTTAAACAGTGCCGTTACCGCTTTCGAACCGAACTTCAGGCGGCTAGTCCTAGTTTTACGTTACATTTCGTGTTTTGTTTCTCCACCTGACTAAACTGTATAATGCACTTTTTTGTGTGTATATATGCACATAATGTGACACGACACTAGCACACTTAGAAGTTAGGTCACATAGAAATATGCATACAAAGATGGCGATATTACAACCACGATAATGCTAAAGACTTCCACTCACAGACATTTTTCATTATGTACATGTACGTGGCAGTAGGAATTTACAAATTGCTAATGTTACGTTATTTACTATTTACGTTGAAAGAGGACTGATTAAAATTAAGATAAACAAATAAAGCAGTCTGTTATAAAGTGTTAATGCAGTGATATTACGTAAATATTATGGTATACATTGGAACAAAAGGAAGTGGTAAGGGCCAGATGTACATAAATAAATGTTACAATTATGGACATATTATGGCATACGTTGAAAGCACAGTAATATTACAATTATTACAAAAGAGAACTTAATTTTTATTGTTCCTTTAAACTGGAAAGTAGGTGAATGAAATTTTAAAAAAAGGCTGCATTGGCTAACTCGGTTTCTTCATTGAGGAGATTTTGTGGTGTTTTGCTTTTACGTACATATATTTCAATCTCCTCAAGCAAATTCATAAGGCTACTTTTTTCAGCATGGTGCAGTACTTGTACATGGTCTCCAGTGTTCTGTATTTCATGACTGTTGGTAGTTGTGTACGTGGCAAATGTGTATTTTGAAATGTTGTTCAAACGTATAGCATCTATATGCTCTTTGAACCGTGTCTCAGTGCTTCTTCCAGTTTGCCCTATATAGCAAGAGAGACAACTTTGACATGAGGTTGTATATGCTAATTTTTTTTGTATGGGGGGTTGTTATTTTTGAAGTTGTGAACTGCTAACTGTTGGAGTTTGTTGTTAATGTGGAAGCTTATTTTATTGCTTGTGTTTTTAAATAGGTTACTTATTTTGCAGGATATGCTCACAAAGAAAGGTAGTGCAACATATGTTCTGCTGTTTTCTACTGTGTCTTGTGTAAGTTGCATGGTTGTCTGGCCATCAGTTTCACTGGCTGATAGTTTTTGGAATTTTTGTGATAGTTTCTCTGTCATGAGTGGGCTGTATCCATTGTTTGAGGCTATGGATTTAATGATACTGACTTATTTTCCTTTTTTAAAAGTTTCAAGAGAATTTGTGTGTGGCGGTTCAGTGTGGATCTAGAATATGCCTTCTTATGCTGGTTTGGATGGCATAATGAGCTGTTGATACATACATCAGCGGATGTTGGTTTTCTATAATCTCAAAATGATGTTTATGGTTTTTGTTGGTGATTTTCACACCTAGGAAATTTATGCTGCTGTTGGTCTGATGTTCAATAGTGAATTTAATGTTTTTGTGCATGCTACTCAGTTTTGTTGCTAATGTGTCTATTTCCTTATTGGTGCCATCAAAAGTATAATTGTATCTTCAACATTTCTTTTGTAGTAAACGATTTTGCAGTTGATGTGACTCTTAGCTTCAAAAAATGTCTGCTCTAAGTGATTTATGTAAATATCTGCTAACATCCCAGCTAGGCTGCTATCCGTTGCCAACCCATCTTTCTGCCTGTATATTTTGTTATTAAAAGTGTAGTAGTTGTATGACAGTACAAATTGTCAGTAGCTCAATGAGCTCGCAGATCTCTGCCACACTTAGTTTCTTATGTGGCAAATGTACAAAATGTTACTTACTCCGTTTCTTCCATGGCTCTTCATATACAAACTGTAGCGACTGCAAATGTCATGAAAAGACAAAAAAACCCTTGTTGCGAAACACGGAACGAGAGCTTCACATATTTTAACATCTATGACAAAACACACTGACCACTTCAGTGATATCCACCTCGACAAAAAACTTGTCTCTGATGTTATCCTGTGTGAACATGTTCAGATTGTAGACTTCGTCCCCATATACTTTCATATTCTGCAGGTTGTCGAGTCTTGCTTGTTGGTTCTGATCCCGAGCTGGATTCCGATTTTCTTCACTTCCTTGACCTATCATGCCATTTACAAGACGGGGTCTCTCGGCGTATCGTCTGGGTCTCCCGTTTCGTCAGCTAGGCCTCTGATTGTGAGGCCGGCTGCTGTTGCTAATTTCCCCGACATTATTGTTCATGGGCTCAGTTTCCTCTGCGTTCCCGAATTCTTACTTTTCTGTTACAACATCCACTCTCTTATCTTCCTGTACGTTCTCATCAAGATCCGTTAGTATTAACATGAATGCTTTCAGCTCACCTTTTTCTACATAGACCCGTGATCTCTTGTGTTCTTGTGCTCTGTTGGCACTGCGTTAATGAGTAACTGAATCAGTCCACCACTATCACATGGATGGTCGAGACGCTGATTCCTTTTCACCATAGGAAAGTAAATAGGCTTGAAAACGAGTTACTGCCATCAGTGGAGCTCTGATTGTGCTTGGATACACCAAGTTTTCTTGAGCACTGTACCAGTATAGTTTCACGATTTTCAGTTATAATTCTGCTAAGGCTATACAGTGCATTGTGACTGGTCATACGTCGAAATTACATCTCCGCTCATGTGGCTCTTTATTAATTCCAGCTTCCTCTGAATTGGCCAGGAGATCATAAGTCTGTCTTCTAATTGCCCAAACCACGATTTGATATTTAGGTCAATGACTGCATTTTAAGTGAGGAATTTCAGGAGAGAGGAGCAACGCTTGCAATAGAAGTTCTGCCTGTTGATGGACATAGACCCTGTTGCCGCACACAGTTCTCTGGCACTGGCCCTGTTTTGCTTTTCCGCATGTGTGCCACCAAGATAAAAATTTTCACAGTTGTCCTTATTATTGACCTTTCGCCTACTCTTTACTACGGATATTAACAGCATTATAACTAGCATTTGAGTGAAGCAATCTGACTCAAGACTCTGCGAGTTAAAAATTTTCTGTAGCCACAGATTTAGTAGCTCATCAAGACTCTACATTATTTGAGTTATTTTCCTCTATATGTGAGAATGTGGGATGATTGCTTCCTTAACTTTCTTCAAATTTGACTCATCCTGGACCAACGTGGTCACATTAATTTCTGCCGTTTCTGTTAGCTTGTCCAGCTGTTTGTCCATTTATTTCAGTTGGGAATCGAATTTTCTGTCTAAGCCTTCCACATTTTCCTGAAATTGTTTCTCAGCTGCTTTGACCTTTTTCCTGTCTGCCTGCGCCTTCCTATCTCAACTCCTGCACTTCTTTTCTACCTGCTTTGGTTTTCTAATCTTTATCCTCTGCTCTCCTGTCTCTCCCATGCATTTCTTTCCTATCTGCTTCTGCCTTCCTATCTCTCTCATACATTTGTTTGCTATCTGCTTCGGTTTTCTCTAGCAATTCTATTCCTGACAATGGAATATCTGCCATGTTAGCGACATTAGAGCTGCTTCGAGCAATGGTCGACTATGTTTTGCTAGATTCGCTAGTTTTACACTGGTCGGCTGCCGGTATAGTACCCACAAAACGGATGGTGACGCCTCCCACACAGAAAATTCTGACGCTACATTCTCCAATTTCGTAGCATCCTCCTGGGTAAGAATTTACATTTCGTCTCTATATCGTGTTCAACTAGGCTACCCATATACAAAAAGAAATGACATCAGATTCTATTACACAATGAAACACCGCTATCACAAAATCTGACACCAAACAATGATCCTGGACACAAAAACTTATCTTCACACGTAAAACGAAAAATTATCTTATACGCAATACAAATTTCTTTCAACAAATCCATCAAAATACAGGTACATACATAGAAAACGATATTGTAAATAATGCATGGGTTTCAAGCGCAGTGTTAGCATGTGTTACAGCTGCATATTAATGTGCAAACTGAAGCATGGGACAAAAATGTTTGCTACCAATTTTTGCAACCCCTTGGTGCCGTCGTAACTGCAGTACATCAAAAGAAACCAAAAGCAAGATCCTGGATAAGAGTTGCCGTGACAGCTGAGTCGAGGAAAAAGAGTGCAATGCACGTTATGAAACAAACCTTTCATCATACAGGAGGAACCACTGTACTGCTCGTTCATTTCTCTGAACTCTCAACATGACTGATCGTTCAGTTTGGTCACTGTGCACAGCGATAATGCCGTCACAATGAGAACAACAACCTTAGGTGTGCACCAGGCTACATTTATTATTAATGGGTCGCCTGTCCGTGGAAAAGCAGCAGGGCAATGCGAAGGATCAGGGAACAGAAGTCACCTGCTTCACCGCGAGTGGTGTCTGTTCTGTCGAACGTGTACTACCGAGCAGACACCGCTCTTCTGTAAGCGTACCTGCGTGATGCCGTTTGAAGTAAAAATTTCGGTGTTGATGAGCAATCAACGTCCGAACTCCTACGGTAAGTAGGCGATTAAAGGGGCGGAGGACGGGTCATTTCGACGAGCCGAGCAGGACGTTGGGAATTTGAAACGAAGAGTGTCTGGAATGCCGAGGCGATATGACGGCACGGTAGCTCAGCGTGTTCGGTCAGAGGGCTGCGTGCTGTCTGTAATAAAAAAACTGAGACAAAGAATCAACGATCAACTTCAACGGATGTCTTGTGACGTCCGCCCAGACCAAATTCAACAAACAATATCGAACAAAATGAGCAAAAAAAGCGGTTAAGGTAACCGTTTTAGAGAAGCAGAGCTTCCGGTTTCGAGTCCCAGTGCGGTATACATTTTCAACTCTCCCCATTGCATTGAAGAATGCCCTACGCGGAGGGAAGATATTATTTACTTCCTCTCTCTTTACCATCCCATTCCTTTCAGACGAATTATTCACGTATATGACGCAGGTGTTTCATCGCTAGTGATGTCTGTTGTGTCAGACGTGTATAAATTACAGAATGTCGATAGCACTGGGAGGGAAGTACCAGAAAGGTTTGGAAAAAAGGGAATTTTGTCTATGAAGTGCGTGACTGATTCTTTTATAATTTTTTTTATTTATAGACGCAATCACATCTTTATGACACAGTCATAACCGGTTTCGGCCATACAATGACCATCTTCAAATTCTGAAGGCATCATGCACTAACCACAGGTACATGCTTTGACAACACATGAAGCTGTGTTCAGTGTATGCCACCTTCAGAATTTGAAGATGGTTATTGTATGGTCGAAACCGGTTATGACTGTGTCATAAACATGTGATTGCGTGTGTAAATAAACAAAAAAATGTTGTATCAGGATGTGTTGAAGACTGGAGAAACAACAAGACCTGCTTGTCTGGGCAGCTCACGAATTCGAAGGTGGCACAAATAATAATCAAATTGAACAACGTTAGTTCCGTGGCAAATTAAATTGATCGTGCTAAGAGCAATTGTGGCACATTAACCCAAAATGAGCAAGCCATGGCTATCGACACTAAATGGCAGCCGGAAGACGAATGAATCTCAACGGCCGGTGCTGATCCAAAGACCACGAAACGTAGGTCTCCCTCGAAAACCCAGTTATTCGAAAAACTGTGTGGAGGGGATGGACGAATCTATTGCCTGTATTTCAGACGGGAATATCGCTTATTTCTTGAAAAAATGGGGAACGTTTCAGAAACATTTCCACGAAAGATGTACAAAATGTACCTTAACAAACTGTAGGTTGACACTGAGATGGAGCAGAGTCTCATCGACTGATGGTGAATCAATTTGATTTGGTTCACCACATTTTGGAGCGGAACCAATGGCTCTTTCAGCCCTGCTCAAGCGGCCTCTCGATGTCTCACCCTTTGATGTCCAAACAAAATAGCCAAAAATGTCGTGCTCAGTTGTTCTCTGAGGACAGCTGTGGCGGCAGGACGTCTTCCACGCTGGGCAGGAGAGGTATTAGCACTGACGGAAAAAGCCCGATCCAGAGAAAAGCGTTATTAAAAGAAAACTGCGTAGCTCCCGAGGAACCTTACCCCTTCTTTATGAGATTCACTGACCGCTTCCTGCCGACAAAGGGGAACTAGAGACCACACTGCAAGAAATCCATCCCAATGAGAGAAAGGAAAAGCTTTTCTCCCATCAAATGTTGTGGGGAAGGCAAACTAATGACTCCGTTTTGCTAGCTATGTGTAACAGATCTAGTAAAGAGACTGTCCATATTACGCTTGTCCGTCCACTTTTGGAGTACTGCTGCACTTTCTGGAATCCTTACCAGACAGTATTAACAGAGAACATCGAGAAAGTTCAAAGAAGAGCAGAATGTTTTGTATTATCGAGAAATAGGGGGAGAATGTCACTGACGTGATACAGGATTTGTAGTTGACACCATTAAAACAAAGGCGTTCTTCGTTGTGCCGCAATCTTCGACGAAATTTTAGTCACCAATTGTCTTTTCCGAATGCAAAAATATTTTTTTGACGTCTACCTGCATAGCGAGAAACGATCATCATAATAAAATAAGGGAAATCAGAGCTCGCACAGAGAAATACAGGTGTTCGTTTTTTCCGAGCGCTGCTCGAGACTGGAATAATAGAGAACTATTGTGAAGGTGGTTCGATGAACCCTCTGCCAGGCATTGAAGTGTGATCTGTAGAGTATCCATATAGATGTAGATATGCGCAGTACACCCTAAATAAAATTACCCACCAAATGGTAGCAAAAACAAATTCATTTCGCGTAGCGATATGTTACAACAATGTTACAAAACAACTCACAGTTTGGTGCTACTTTGATGTGTCACATCTAGCAGACTAATAATACACAAATTGGGAGTGTTAATGATGTTAGTGGTGTGTCCACTATGTGTAAATTAATCTACCAATGAAAGGTCCCGTAGAGCACTATATAGCTGCCAAATTGCAGCGAGGTGGCTAGGATAGAGCCGTGAACAAACATTAGGTTGAGTACTTGCCATCTGTTGTTAGACAGCAACAAATTGATTTTAATTAACGATTGACCTCATGCTATTTATCTGTTACTTTAAATTTCCGGTGCAGTCGCATATTCAAGAAGGTCTAAGTAGTTGAATGGTAAAGACGGCTGTCCCAGATAGTCAAGTGTGTCATATGTGTCAAATATTGTTAAGGATATCAGCTGTGACTTACAATCGTCGCCACTATTGATTTCTGTGGAAGTGGAAGAAAGAACGATGGTGTCTTTCTCAAAAAAATGGTTCAAATAGCTCTGAGCAATATGGGACTTAACTTCTGAGGTCATCAGTCCCCTAGAACTTAGAACTACTTAAACCTAACTAACCTAAGGACATCACACACACCCATGCCCGAGGCAGGATTCGAACCTGTGACCGTAGCGGTCGCGCGGTTCCAGACCGTAGCGCCTAGAACCGCTCGGCCACTCAGGCCGGCAGGTGTCTTTCTGTTGATGTCGTGTACTAGCTTGCTCAAATCTGATTAAATTTTCTTTGAACGTACTTCAGGTGAATTAGAGGATTAGATTCGTGTCCAACCAAACAGAAAAAAGAAAGGCTTGCCGTTCGCCACTCAACTCGAAGGAAAGCGAAAAGTTCTGTCTACACTGTAAAATAGGCTAGTGAAATGAGCACACAACAGATTAAACCGAGCGAGATTAGCAAAACAAGGCTCTACACGTTGTAACTTATGTAGCTGGAGTCTTTCAAGTATCGAGCAAGAAGTAGCCGAAACTTTGATTTCGTACTGAATGAAAAGGAGCTCATTTTCTTACCAATGGTACAAGCGCGTAAGGCATTATGGTAGCTGTATTTCACATCAGAAATAAAGATCGTAGACCGAAAGTTGTAACCACTGACACCATAAACATTTTTAAAAGCTACACACACATTCGCAAGCATTTGCTTATATTCGTATTCAGTACAACGTAGGTATTACTCACGTTACATAGTGTGTTTCATATTACGTAGTATAATTGTTTTATAGCATTTATAACATAGCGTTTTCTACATCATAATCCAGTTTCAGTTTTCATTATGTAAACATGTTCTGAAAAGTCTTATGTCTCTGTAACTCTACAGTGTCCTCCGATAAGGAGGTAGTTCACAATTAAAGCCTGTGGCTTTTTAATGCCCTTAACTGATATCCGTAAATATTTTTTACATCCAGATATGACGTACTATACCAGTATATCTACTGTTTTGAAAGCATATTGGGAAGAAGCGTTCATTATTGTACATGTGATTCAGTTTAGAAATCTAACTGGACCATGCTATTCTGTGATATTGTTGTCATCGCGGGATCTCTTGTTTACCTTTCATTTCCATAGATTAAAAAATTCACTACAGTATTCTCAGAAATAATTACCGCTATGATGTGTGTGTGTGTGTATGAGTGTGTGTGTGTGTGTGTGTGAAAAAGGTCAAAGGTATTGTGAAACGATTTCTATAGAAGTAATAAATAACACAATAAGAGAAACATTTTCTGCGAGTTTGGCTAATGATGGAAGACATGCACAGCAAATGAGGTCGCGATTGAGAATGTGTACTGCCTTTCCTGATTTTTGAAGGACTGTTTGCTGAAAAATTTTTGGAACTTTTATACACACCCAAGCATACGTGATATAAATTTATCAAAGACACAACAGCAAACTGCACTGCCTACATAATCCTCAAGTTAGATTTCCTTGAAATTCTAAGATTCTAAGTTCAACATTTTAAATTCTCAATCGCTACCTCATTCGCCATACATTTATTTCGAGACTCGTTCTAGGGACGCGTCAAATGTTTCTCTGAACTGTCTTATCTCTTACTTCTCTAAGAGTAAGTCTTTTCACAAAACATATTTTCTTTTAACTTCAAGTTTTGCTCAGAAACGAAGATTTTCTTGACATCTCATTTATTTTCCTGACGTCTTCTTTTTTCGAAATCCCCGGAACTAATTACTTGATATGAAGGAAGCCCAATGGAACTTATTATGCGCAAAACAGCTGTACCTTAATGAGATGAGCCAGTTCACGAAATGACTAAATTTAGCACTGGATTCGAAGGAAGCCTTTCTCTCTGTTAACTATCACACCAATGAAACTTATAAGCGCAGAAATGATAGGCTTTGAAGAAATGATCTTTGTGACACTTCATTTACGAGGGCTATTCCGAAAGTAAGGTCCGATAGGTCGCGAAATGGAAACCACGGTAAAAATCAAAAATGTTTTATTTGCAACAGTTAGATACACCTTGCAGCTACTTATCTCCATAGTCGCCGACCCGACTTAGACGTGTATCGTAGCGTTGTACCAACTTTCCAATACCCTCGCTATAGAAGGCAGCCGCCAGTGCTCTCCGCCAATTCTCTACGCTGGCCTACGGCTCGTTGTCTTGTGCCGAAATGTTGTCTTCAAAGACAGCGGTTCATGTGACCAGAGCTGAAACTCAGAGGGAGACAATTACGGGCTGTATTGTGGGTAATCTCACATTTCCATTTGAAAACGATGCAGGAGCATCTTCATTGCCCCTGCAGAATGCGGCTGAGAATTGTCTTGAAGACGAAACAGCACGACAGTTATGTAATGTTAGCTGCATAGCTTCAGGGGAAATTTCTCACCAGGCCCTCGTACTTGGCGGCAGACACTATTTTCTAGACATCTTTACGCACTCACTGCGAGCTCAGAAATGAGAAGAGCGACGTGATGCTAACTGGGGTTGTACTAGAGACACTACCCAACACATCCGTGCAAAGCTTTATCGGATTTTCATAGTCGTTTCCATTTCGTGACCGATCGGACCTTAGTTTCGGAATAGCCCTCGTACATAGCTGCCAATATGCTGCTCCTGAAAGGCTTCAATTTTCCCTAAAACCACCAATGATATTATTTCTCTGTTACTCTGAGTACCTGGAACCAAATAAATATGTTAATGATTTGCTGAACTCACGCAGGTCACATTAATATCCTATTTATCCATTTCTCACTCCTAGTTTGACTACAAAAATTTTTACAAAAACTTTCCCTATGAAGTTTTCCCTAACGGAGCTTTTCTACCTTATCTTGATTAATTTGAAGAAAATAAGCTCTTTCCCGCAAAACTGCACCTCACTTTGATCAGTTTGATTCCGAATTTGTCTATTTCCCATTCTTTATTTGGCTATGAAAATTAGGACAAAAATTCACTGCATAATTTATGGTGCGTTTTCAATACTCTCCACTAAAATGTTTGAGAAAAGTATCACTTTTAACGACACAATTATTTCCCACTCAGACGCAAATATTGTATAGTTAGCTCAACGTATTAAAAAATCGGTAACTCTTTCTGGTAGGCAAAACCTTAGAACCCCAGAATTCAACTCTCAGTTCCTTACACATACGATCAACAAAGGACAAAATGATTTTAAGGGCACGTTATATAGCCCTAAATCATCTTTTCTACATCTCTTTAGTACCGACCCAATGATTCTGGAATGCTGAAATTCTGGAAAAATGAACATTTAAAAATGTTCACTGGCCATCTAGTTTACTAATAAACGATTAAATTATTTATGGGAATACTGCAAATTTCATAAACGTAAATGTTTACTGGTAATATTGTACGGCCACCTCCCAATCTACTAGATTACGATAAAAAGCTGCGAAACTCGGGTTTCTAGAAATATTATGCATTTTGTAAGACGAATATTAATTTTGGAAAAATCGAACATATTGGATGGACAAACAGACTTTACGTATTCTGGCTGAAACCTTCATCCTGTAAAATACTAACAAACTTTTTAAAACCATGTAGAATCTATGAAGAAATAAGGTTAGAAATTCAAGTTTCATTAACGACGTGGCTTTCAGACACTTAGTAAAAGTAAGATTGGTGCGAAAAAGTCGGCCATCCCCTTTCCGAGGGAACCATTCCTGAATTTGCCGGAAGCGATACAGGGAACATTGCATCTGAATGGTCAGATGGAGCTTTTAAGCACTATCATTCCGAACACGAGTTAAGTGTTTCACAGCTGCACCACCTCGTTTCGTAACACTAAGATCAAAACTTGTTACACTGGTTACAACTATAAAATGCAGTACAGTGTACAGTATACCACACGCACTACTTTACACTGTGTCAGTAGGGCTTGTGTTCTGTTCATGGCCACTAATTTTCTTCGTCTGTGTGTGTGTGTGTGTGTGTGTGTGTGTGTTTTATAATTGCTTTGTTACATTAATCAGTGAACTGCTGTTTGTACGTGTTTGATAATTATCAGATGCTTATTTCCCGCTGTTTCTACATATACTTTTATTGGCCTTTGAATAAGCCACATAAACATTCCTGTACATAAAGCAGAATTATATACAACTGGTATGGATAACAAACGAAATAGGAAAAACAAACATTAATGATGATAATACAAAATCAAAGGCAAATACAACTTGAAACATTATAGAATATTAATTAGTTTACTTCAGTTAGTTATATTTCTCTTTTCTCTACGATTAGGAAGGAGATAAGTTCTTTGTACAAGCAAAAATCTCCACATGCTAATAGTGGAGGTAACATTGGTGGCGGTAACCGGAATTCTTATCCACCACATTTCTCATCAATTGCTCCACCGGCTGACGCATCTAAAAACTATGTAATACGTGTCTTACATTTCGCCGCAATCACGAAGAGATGGTGCTGTAGTTACGTGGTGTAGATGTTGTGCAAAGTGTCACTGGTTCGACCTCAACTGTCCCATGGTAACTGCAAATTTCCGTGTACACGCTAGTCCGCGATCTCGTTCGTAAAAATGGTGTTATATGCGTGTATTGTATACCTTGACTTTTCTCAGAAGATTATCATTCCTTATCCCACTTATCGTGAATTTTTTCCTGTTCATAGCTGATATTCAGGGTTGTCAGAAACAGTCTGAACAGCTTGTAATGGTACTGTAGGTAAGTTGGGTTGAAAAGAATGCTATTCATTGCGTCATTTACTAGTTAATTAGCACTGAATTTATCTAGTCAGGCCGTTGCTCTCGGAAATTCAAGCGGCCCGCCAGAGAAGGTGACGCCAAACTTGTTCTTTGTCCGGTTTCCTAAAACCAAACAAGAGAACGATAGAAATGGCTGAGTAGTCTCGTGCGCTTTCATCGACGCTATGAGAAGAACTGACACTAACTGTATCTGGCGAACCACTTGAAACTGAGCCGCCAATGGTCTGTCTGGCTAACTTCAGTGCTAATCGTCTCGGAAACGGCACGATGCATCCAATTATATTTACAGTTCTTTCTCAGCACAACCTACTCTCCGATACCCTTGCAAGTCTTTCAGACTGTTTCTGACCAACATCTATACTCCACTGGTACATTTATACAGCTTTCTCCACTTATGAGCAACGTTTCGTTAGCGACCGAGATAGAGATATCTCTTACCACTACGTTGTGCGCTTTAGTTCAGTATATGGACATACTGGAGCCACTCATTTCCAGTTGGTTCACACACCATATTATCTAGTGGGCTGTCGGGTGGTTTTTATTCTCGCAATGAAACTATTATTTTAAGGACAATACAGAGTTAGAGTCCGTGAAGTCGATAATGTTTCCCTCTAGTACCGAATTCCAATATTTGTACAAGGGAATTCTTGTGTGTTGGGCGATTTGTAGTATATATTTGTTATCACAATTTTTGTAATCTTGTGAAATGAACCTGAAATAATAAAATAATAATAGCTGCCTAAATAACGCGTTTTCGTGGCTCAATAATGTGAAACAGCAAGCAGTGACAGTTCGACAATTCATAGCTTGATTTCAGAAAAGTAATACCTTACTTGAGATAGATGACTGTGGAATGAAAAGAAGAAATTGATACAGCACAGTAGGACGTAAACAAGTCACACGTCTTGTACAGCTCCATACTGGAACCCAATGTCCCTATCTACAGTGTTTCAGCTTCGGTCCACAATACACCGCAGAGAGGCTTGATACAGCGCAGACACTAAAAAACGAATTTATTTCGAGGAACTGAGGTACTTACTTCCCCTCGCTTACCTTCCTGGTTCCTGAGGTGAGAACACATTCGGTATCGCAATTCGAACGTTACGCTTCCGCCATGTGCTCAATCGTTTAAACGTAGGTCAGCACCTTCGAAAAATGAGACACGCTCAGATTTCTCAGAATTCTGTGGCTAACGTTGTAGGGTGCTCTCCCGTGAGCTGCGCCGCTGGTTATCGGCAAAAGTCTCCAAAAGGTCGGCGTCTCCGCAGCGCAGCCTCCAGAAAACAGCCCCTCTTTCACCTCGTGCCTCGCGCTGCTTGCCGCCAGCGTCCGCCCGTTTCCCTCCTTCACTGCCAATTGCTGGAGCCCTTCCAAGCCAGGACCTCATCTTCATCCTTTTTAAATCTGGGTCGCTATTGCAGTGCTGGAGGGGAAATGGATGGTACGAGGACGGCGGAGATTTAGGAACTGGCCTGCGTTCTACACCAATGGAGAAATAAAGCGATTTATTTCCCCTCTTATTTCTTCAGCGGAACTCTTGAAAGAAACGACCCGGCAGAGTTCTAAACAGAAATTTATCCGTGGTGCAAGCCGGAAGGGACGGTGTGAGCTGCGCTGGTGATAGTACATACAAACGGGCAGTGCCGCAGCGACTTCTTCTGGTAAATTGCACTCATAGACGCCTTAGTGTCCAACACAGAAATGTGTACTCATCCAGAAAATCTGCAATAGGAACAGAAAATTTGAACTTCCTCTCTCTCTGTCTGTATTTTACTTGCGAATCTTTAACCACTGCGCTCAAAACACAGAATACTTGCTGATTTTGTTTTATCCACGGAAGACGATATTCTGTGACCAAATTCCCAATTACGACCAATCACATTATCAGTGTTTCATTGTTTTTAAATATTTTTATACAGTAGTACATGAAACTCTGCACTTGTCGTATTACATTTCATATACAACGGGCTGTTCTGAATACACAAAGATATTTATCTTTCATGCAAATACTGCAGCATTTCGAAAACCATGCAAAAGATATAGACTAAAATCTGCACATCACAAGCCACCGTATGGCTTTCGGTGCGGGTGCTTGTTATAATAAAAAGTGTGAGGCCCACCACATCACAATTTAAAAAAATCCTTAATATTTTTGGTTACACAATAAATGACACATACTTAAAAGTTGTCGATTCGTTTACCAGCATGTATTGAGTAATTATAATTATTAACAAATTAAATTGAAACGAGGACATCTAAAATGTTGTGAGGAAGGAGAACCAAAGACTACTTTGTATTGTCACAACACTTGAAAGATGCAACAGTTCTACTAATCGACTGCCTACTCTACTCTTGTCCGCTCTCTTCTGAACTACTGCTGCGCAGTATGGGGGTCCTTACTGTATAGGGTTCACGGAGGACATTTAATAACTTCAGAGAAGCGCTGCTCGTTTTTGGTGTAACAAAATGAGGGAGAAAATGTAACGGTTATGATAAATGAGTTGGGCTGGCAATCATTGTAACTGAGGCTTTTCCGGTACGGCACGATATTTTCAGAATTTTTTATCACCAACTTTCTGCTCCGAATGCGAAAATGTTTTCTTGTCTTCCATCTACATGGGAAGAAATGATCATCGTAATAAAATGACAGAAACCAGCGATCGCAAGGAAATATTTAGGTGTTCATTTGTCATGTGTTCTATTCTAGACTGGAACGATAGAAAAATAGGCTGAATGTTGTTTGTAAGCTTCTGCCAACACTTAGATGACAGTTGTTGAACAACCATGTAGATATAACCATTTCCAGCTGCGATTTATATTTATCTTTAAATATGAGTTGCAAAGTGAGAAGCCACGTAACACAGATAAGCAACGGAAGAAAAATTCAGTCAGTGTAATCACGGTCCTTCCAATTTAATGAATTTCTCGTATTTCACTCGCGAAGAAAGACTGACGCTATCCACCTTGTCCGCTAGAATTTATCTCCTTTTTCACTCAATGTATTGTCAATTTTTCCACTTCCTGTCATTCCTTAGTTGCTTCAAAATTCATGAAGGTATCTTCCGTTTATGAAACTAAATGAAAGGTAGTTTGTTTTGGCCATACACGTTTCGCTTCCTTTATTTATGAAGCGTCTTCAGTGGCTGTAATGCGTGTTCCTTTTTTGAAAATTGGAAATTTGTGGTAAAGTCTTATGGGACCAAACTGCTGAGGTCATCGGTCCATAAGCTTTCACACTGTTTAATTTAACTTAATCTAACTTACGCGCGGCTGCTTCTTTTTATACACATAACAAATGTATTACGTTAGAGTTACAATATTCCACTATGCTATGTTCTACCATGTGTTTTTCCTTGTTTTTCAGATTAGAAACCATATTTGTAGCACAAATTTCTTGAGGTTATATTATCGTATGGCGATAATCACGATTTCCAGTGTTAGTCCACACTTGCGGTCCTGGAGGCTTGAGCATTCGGCCCCCATTCTCTTGTTGTGGCCAATACACCACTTGCACTTTTGTCGCTTGGTGTTTATCTTTCGTCTTTCGTTTGCTTTGAGAGTGTAGTTTGAAATCTTTCATTTTTGTTTTGTGCGTGCATGTGAGTTGGAGTGTGTGTGTGTGTGTGTGTGTGTGTGGGTGGGTGGGTGGGTGGGTGGGTGGGTGTGTGTGTGAGTGAGGAAGAGAGAGAGAGAGAGAGAGAGAGAGAGAGAGAAAAGGTAGGGGCTAAGGAAGATTCATTAATTATATACTCTGGTTATGTTTCAGATTTCCATTTGTTATTGTTGTAGTGGTTAAATCCAGTGCCAGACAAACGGACTAACAACACTGGAAATATAATTAACACAAAACGATAGTTTAATCCTACGAAATTTGGCTATACGTGTTTAAATGTTTTTAATCTGAAAAAAAAACAGAAAAATATGACAAAATATAACATATTGTAACTATTACATAATACATTTATTATATATATAAAAAGGAAACATTTATCAGAGGCCACTGAAGATGCTTCACAAACAAAAGAAGCGAAACGCATATGGCAAAGAAAACTGACTTACATTTGGTTCCATAGACGAAACATATCTCCATAAAGGAATGTAACTTGCAAGGACCTTGGGAGTGGTTGTTTGAGGTTCATGGGTAGAATGGGCGAAATAGTTTATTGTTTATTAATTTCACAAATATGAAAGTTAACACACACTAAAGGGTAACTCAACTCAAGCTTCTACAGTAGTTGTTATTAAAAAGAACAACAATTATTTATAGCTCCACAAAAGGTAAAAATAGAAATGTTTTAAATAAACAGATTTCGTAATCCACCGTGAAATGTCTTCTGCAGCTATTTTAGCCAGATAAATGAAACATAGCAAAAAACTCAGGTTTAGGTGTCAGATTGTAAGGTGTCAGGCAAATCCAACACCTTCCATGAAAACCCTGACATGATAAGCAAATCCAGTAGTATGTCACATACCTCCGAATAAATCGTGACATTAAATTAAACAAAGTAATACGAGTAACGAGTGAGCAAATGGAATACCACAGACTAACACAAGAAAGCCTAAATGCATGTCATACCTTCCCACCGTGA
The DNA here is from genome assembly GCF_023898315.1 of Schistocerca nitens. Classification (NCBI taxonomy): domain Eukaryota; kingdom Metazoa; phylum Arthropoda; class Insecta; order Orthoptera; family Acrididae; genus Schistocerca; species Schistocerca nitens. Next base: position 476,168,837 of record NC_064618.1, on the reverse strand, counting down.
GACAGACGCAGTTACGAGGGGAGATACGAGAACAGAAGGCGAGAGCAGAACCGTGTTAAGCTGGAAGGCCCTACGATAAGGGACGGACGGACACACACGTCGCCAGCTAACCGCTAGGACCGCACCACCCGCAAGTTTTAGCGTGGGACTTTTTCGCGTCTCTGTTACGTCTAGACCACCCCCCAGCCAATGTTAAAAGCTAGAGCCCTCCAGAAGAACAGTATAGGTGTTACGATAACACAAAAAGGGCTACACCACCCGCAAGTTTTAGCGTGAGACTTTTCGCATCTCTGTTACGTTAAGACCACCCCCCTCCAGCCCATGTTAAAAGATAGAGTCCTCCAAAAGAACAGTATAGGTGTTACGATAACATTAAAGGACCACACCAGTTGCAAGTTTTAGCGTGAGACGTTTTCGCGTCTCTGTTACGTTGCAAACTTTAAAAAACATTGCCCCACCACGAATAGTATAACGTTTCTCATTGGATGGACAGAATTTTTGTAGGCGGAGCTTAAGGTTAACATTGAGACCCTGATTGGTCTGATGAAAACACAGCCAGATAGTTTTTTTAAACCAACTTCGGTAAATTGTAGTAAGGAGAAGTTAGGAAAGAGTTGCTTCCGAGACAGCGAGGGGAGCGGAGCTGTGCTGACCGCCGCCCCCTGACGAACACCGACAAGGTAATGAAAGCACGCGATGCCGCATTTTTGAGCGCATAAGGCTTCACTCAGAACTGCAGAAGTCTCATCTGTTACACCCCCTTTTTGCGTAATACTAGTGTCGATCGTCAATTAAAGCTCATGGTGTTCACATTTGCCACTTGAAGTAAAAATCCGAAACGCGATGATTTTTCTGTTATATAGTTATTGAGAAGCCACATCAGCCACTGTAATTTACGACAAGTTAGATAAGTAATTAAAGATAACTGAGGGTCACTGTAGACCATTTTGATAGTTTTCTCTTTTGTGAAACTTAATTTAAACCTAGATTATAGATATGATATGGCATAGGTCATCCTTCGATCCGTTGTAGAACTTGGAAACCCACTCAGGGAATATTCGTTCACATTTTTGTTGAATGCAGTTGGTTTTTACCACCCTGTATTAAAACATTTCCTTTTATCAACAGTGCAATTTATAAACAATGTTTTGTGAGTAGAATAAAATTTCCAATGCTAAACTTAACTGCTTCTTCGACGTTATTTTACCAGCTAACTAAAAATAGGAAAGCCTTGAACCCCTTCCACTAAATTTAGTTAGTATTAGGATTCTTTTACAGGGAGTGCAGTGGAGCTGACGCTGAAATCATTAAGTATTTGGTTATATCATCGCTAGTCTCACTGAACTCTTCTGAACTCTACATGTCATGAGTGGTCTGGCGTCTCCTTACCAGCAACAGGTCCCAGGTTCAGTCAATTCCCTAAAAAACACGCTCAGAGCGTCGTTGCGCGGAAGTGATAGGGAGACACGATATAGAACAAACAGACACCACGCAGAATGTTAGAAGATCAAATAAGATTACGACAAAAGCATTCAAGCCAAGATTCAAGAACAGACAGCCACCAAACAACACTGGACATATAAAGCTATTTCTTCTACAGTAATTATACTTTGTAAGCCTTGCTTAATATTGTAGGTGATATCTCAGACTACACGTAAGGCAAGATAAAAGGTGCTGTCAAATGAAAACGAGATTGATAAAAAGTAATGGTAAATTGCTTACGGCAAAGAAGGGCAGCGAAAATATGGAAATTGAATGGGGACGGATCAAGGCTTAATGGAGGATGTGTAAGGCTTTTCCAGCGAATCTTCTGCAGCGTACTCGAAACAACCACGACTGCATGAATGCGAGCATCAATTTCCAACAGAATGATACTGTGCCTTAACATTCCTGGGTGTTTAGCCCTGATAATGTGCTTCAAATTTTGCGAAGTGTCCACGTACCGCCATTGCTCCGTGTTCCAAGAAGTCAATGAGCAGCGGTCCCTTGAAGGCAAACGTAAAAGTCCGCAACACTTGCGCGGATCTGCCATGCCTGTTGTTTGGGCTACACTATAGACGTTTCACCAGGAAGCCCTGACACATCTTTCACGAAGTTCCTATCTCTCCCAATGCGAGTTCCACAAATTTGAAGCTCTGGAGAGATACATCAATTTGCTTCAGGCGAAGAGAAGCACACTTAGGGGCAGCAACGGCTCCGTAGGCAACAGCAAACATTCATCCTTGAAGACGTTGACCATCTTGTCTCACAGTGGTATAAATGTATTAACAGTTACGTCGATTACTTTTAAAATAATAAACTGCTGACTTTCATTTTACCATCTTAGTCGTTTTCATTCGACCGGAACTCATACAACGGTACCGGATGAAACACAGCCAGTAACATTAACGTGACCACCACCGGTGTTAGACGTAACACGCCATAACCACTAATAGACGACAGGTGGCTACACTAGCACTGGAAGGTGTATAAAGCGTGTCGAATGGACGCGGAAAACAGTCCAGTCGGTGTAGTGATGAGGAACCGGAGCAATTTATCTGATTCTAAAAGAGATTCTGGAGTATTGCTGTGCGATGTGGGATCCGCATCAGGTGGGACTGACGGATGACATCGAAAAAGTGTAAAGAAGGGCAGCTCGTTCTGTATTATCGCGAAATAGGGGAGATAGTGGCACAGATATGATACGTGAATAGGAGTGGCAATCATTAAAACAAAGGCGATTTTCGTTGCGACGGGATCTTCTCATGAAATTTCAATTACCAGTTTTCTCCTCCGATTGCGAAAACACTCTATTGGCACACACCTACAGAGGGAGAAATGATCATCACGATAAAATAAGAGATATCAGGGCTCGCGTGCCGTTCGAGAGTGGAACGGTAGAGAGACAGCATGAAGGTGATTCATTGCACCCTCTGCCAGGCACTTTATTGTGAATAGCAGAGTAATCACGTACATGTAGATGAATGATCATTGGATTTTGGGTCAAGGGTGGAAAAGCCCATATCTTTAAACAGTTCGCGTGCCGCCGTGTTTAAAGTACACACTGCCGTGGTCCACCACAGGCCATAGATGACAAGCGGTGAATGACTGCAGTGGAGATGGTACGGACGAACTGACCGCCCAGATTAACCTACAGGACGTCCAATGAGTAGCGACAGGTGATCTTTTCAGGTGAATCACATTTTATATTCCATAAAATTGAAACGTCTGAAATCAAAAGCTTGCAACAACAGTCGGAAAGGTCCAGGCCGGAGGAGGAAGCGTTATGGTTTGGAGAATATTTTCATGGCACTTCCTGAGTGACCTAGTAATTCTGAAATGCACAATACATCAACACAAGTGTGCACCTATACTTGGGGACCACGTCCACTCGTAAATGCAGATGGCTTTTCGTCAGCACGTTGGCATATACCAGCAGGACAATGCAATGTGTCACGCAGTTCGTAGTGTACGTGCGTAGATCAAAGAGCACCAGGGTGAGTTTATGCTACCTGCCTGGTCCCCAAATCACACAGTTTTAAACCCCGTCGTGAATATGTGGGACCACCTCAATCGGGCTATTCCTGCCATGGATGCTGAACAGAGGAATGTTGTGCAGCTGGTCACGGCATTGGGGTCAGCATCGGTCCACATGTCTGTTAGTACCTTCTAATACCTCACTGACTCGTTTCATGCACTTTCGGGCTGCACAAAGTGATTATAGAGGCTTTAGAAAGTTCGTCACATTACTGTGCGTGGACCTCGTATTTCTTACACCTTAATATAGGGAAACCAACTTACATCACCCGCCACACGTTCAGATGGTGTAAGCTTGGGTAGCCTACTTTAAGGTGCATGAAATACCATCCAGGCTATTTTTATTTCACCCATTCTTTACATCCTGCATATTCCTGGCGTGGTTCACAATTTACTAACACGATAACGCAGCACAGGGTCCTAAGTTAAAGTTATATGCTAGTTGCAAACAGAGCAATAGTTGTGCATTGAAATCCAACAGGAATTCTGTATTATATTATCTGAACTTCCACTTTCACACCAAGAAGTCCATTTTCATCAAAACTGCAGAGTGCGATCAGGTGATGGCGTTGCTTATGAAAGACTACTGCATGGTCAGCCAGAAGAATGTATCCATCGAACTGGCAATGGACAGTTTCAGAAGTTTCAAACTTTAGCTTCCTGCCCAGCTGCTGTAGTCGTCTTGGGTCCACTCTTCTCGCAGCTGGAGGGCACTCATTGCGCTGCCTCCGCATACAGACTCTCCACTCTCGTGCTGATCTGGTGCCTGAGTTAGCAACAAGGTGATTGTAGCACAGTCGTGCAAGGGTAGCGTGTATTTAAAGTGTCTCGTAGGATGTGGCACAGTATTAAGTCGAGATAAGAGCTGGAGGTAGTTATACTGTTACTGATTCAAATTAGCCATAGAATCTCAGTATTTCGGGTGTAAAGCACTCCGCGAGGGATACGGCCTTCCTTAGATTTGTCCCCATGGTAATCTGTCAATCATATTTGTGATGCTCTCGCAAATGCTTAACAAATCGGTGAAAAAGCGCGCAGCACTTGTATCAGTCTTCTGGATCTCATTAGTTAATCAAACTTATGAAGGATTCCTTACCGACGAACAGTTCGCAAGAAATGACCGATCAAGTGTTACTTGTACGTGAAGACTCTTCTTTATTAGAGGAACTACTTCCTTAGGCATTTTTTTTTTTTTTTTTTACTAAATCTCGGACTGGCGTTTGCACTGCCCATGACTAGGTTCATGTGACTGTTACACCTTAAATTGCTCTAGCCTTCTATATTCAGTGACTGATTCCTAACCACCTTTCTGTTTATTTATGCACAGTGAATTACATATATTTGTGTTAGGACTCAACTAATCGTCGTTGCGCCGTGAACACCTTCAAGTCTCATTACAGATCACTACCAATATCATCTCATATTCTACATCTGTTTATCCTGTGAAAAGCATTCGAGAGCTGAAACAGTTGTCTATCAGGTCGTTTATACACACATCAACAAAACTTCTGCATCGCCCCAATATATCATGCAGATGTGATGCTATCGTGACTGTTCTTTTACCGATAGGAAGACCACCCCTGACGTAATTTGTAAACATACAGGGATCATGATCGGTACCTATTGGTCGAACGCCACACACTAAAGTTTTGCAGCAGTTCAGGTGAAGTAAAGCAACACTAGAAACCGGTTATGGACACATGTAGACCAGCAGAGTGAACATCCATCATACCACGAACGATACTTGCGATCAATGAATAGATCCGCAAAATCACGATACGCGAAAAAGACTTGTCAGTCAGGGAAGTTGCTCGACATTTGCACCGGAACATGGTGCTGATATGTAATCAGTTCCAATTGACATGTTCTGTTGAGGACTTACACTGCACAGATCACCACGTTCGACTCGTGCACAGGACGTTCAATATTTACGGCTTTAAGACTACGGACTCGCGGACTGAGTGCTCATAAAAAAAAAAAAAAAAAAAATCTTCAAATGTGTGTGAAATCTTATGGGACTTAACTGCTAAGGTCATCAGTCCCTAAGCTTACACACTAATTAACCTAAATTATCCTAAGGATAAACACACACACCCATGCCAGAGGGAGGACTCGAACCTCCGCCGGGACCAGCCGCACAGTCCATGACAGCAGCGCCTAAGACCGCTCGGCTAATCCCTCGCGGCTGAGTGCTCCAGAACAGAATTCGGCGTTCGAAGAGGCTACAAGACGTCAAGTACCGCATCAGACTGTTAGGAGAACGACTGTGTGATGCGAATCTCCATCTCCGAGTCCCATGGTTATCAACACATAATACACCACAACACCGTGGACTCCGCTACAGGTGCCCAAGGAATCATGCCGATGGACGTCCCAGGATTGACGTCGGGTGTTTGTTATGGACGAAACTCGGATCTGTTGGTATTCTGATAATCGTAGACAACATGTCTGGACACCACCTCGTAATATCGAGTGCCTCCAACACTGCATCCCAAAAGTGCAACAAGATGGTAGCGGAATGATGTTCTGGACTGTCGTTACATGGGGCCACCGTTCACCTCTCGTGGCTGTTGAGACTATTGGCACTTTTCCACGGTACAGGGATTAGAGTCTGCAACCAATAGTTGGCCGTATCGCCAACACTTTAGTGACGACATCATCTTGATGCATTATATATAACTCTCATTTTCGTCAATACGTTAATACGTTCCTTCACTACAAGGATCAACAGAATGAAGTGGTCTGCCTGTTTCCCGGACATGAACCCAATCGAACATGTGTGGGATCGATTGAAACAAGCGGTCTTTGGATGTCGACCACCATCACGTGTTTTGCGTGGCTTGACACAGAATCGCCATTGACCAATGGAACACTTTAGACCAAGGCTGGTGTGATGATCTCATCAGTGACACGCCACAATGGATTCGAGCGTACGTCCGAGCAAGGGAACGTTCTAAAACATGTTGACTTTTGCAAGGTTGTTGTGAATTCACCTCCCCCGCCTCTCTCTGCCGCATGGGGAACAGACGATTTTTTTCGTTACAGTCACTTCTTTTTCCTGTTATTTGGTGCTCTGGATACGTTGCATATGAATATATACGCATGTTGCAGAGTGAATTTTTGTTTCCTGTGCCATGAATTGCGAAATAAAGATGTTAAGGAAAACTTTTGTTGACGTGTTTACATATACAGTGAACATTATATGTCCTTTCACTTACCCTCGTAATACACTAGTTGCTACCGTGTCTTCTAAAGACATTTCTCTCATTCTGCTGTATACGTTCCGATAATTCATATGAAGTTGTCTTGTTGACTACGTTAAGGCGAGGAACTGCTCTCTCCACTACAGTTTGTCAATCAGTATTATAAGTGCTATATATTTTTCTATGCTATAGCCATTTAATCTCGTTACTTTTTAGTCTATTTTATTACTATTGTCTCTTATAATCTGTTTCAGCTGCATATTCCGCAGTCCGAGAAGAAAGCCTCTTTGAAATGTTGTGAAATCATATGCAGTACTTCAACGGGACTTTGCCGCATCCGAGATATAAGACGATGACGAACTGATGTATCTATCAATGGAAGTGGAGAGCATTTTGCACAATTCAAAAATGGTTCAAATGGCTCTGAGCACTACGGGACTCAACTGCTGTGGTCATCAGTCCCCTAGAACTTAGAACTACTTAAACCTAACTAACCTAAGGAGATCACACACATCCATGTCCGAGGCAGGATTCGAATCTGCGACCGTAGCAGTCGCACGGTTCCGGACTGCGCGCCTAGAACCGCGAGACCACCGCGGCCGGCTTTGCACAATTCACACAGAAAGTAACTGCATGTGCTATGCAAGTTCATGCTGTTCGTATGCGTTACATATGATTGATATTTGATATACAGTTGTAGAAAATGAGGTCTATCACGGAAATAAAACATCCCAGGACCCACGTTCACTACGTATGTGAGGAATTTGTCTTAAAAGACTGGCGGTAATCTAAAAGTTACACTCAGTATAGTTCGCTTCAGAGTGAGACATTCTTTTTTTAAATACCTAGCCTTAATAAAGTGAGCAATAGCGTTTCATTTTTATCGACGTTCGTATTAGGATTATCTAATACAGAATAATTACATAATATTTGCATTATTTGATGGTACTTAAAAATTAATTCGTGTTGTTAATATATTGTTCCCCATAACTAAATGGCGCCTACGAAGAAGCAGTTCATTTCTAAGTCAACTGTTCACTCTGAAACAAGAAACGTATAAGACGTACGAATGGAGTAGAGATGTCCAGTGTCAACGTCAAATGTTTGGACATTTAAAAGAACCCTATGAGAAAAAACCCTACTAAACATCATGAGAAGATTTATAATACACTCCAAATAAATCACATTGGTTATAACGTACATGGGAGAAACTGTATGGCAGAAACTGAAAATTTTAAGGTACACACTGGAAGCGTACAAGGGGATGGCATCTCATGTGTATTGTTTTGCCTTGTCTTAGACGATTTGCTACATATGACCCCTATGAATCCAGCTGAAGATTGTAAACGTATTAAGTTCCCATACGTCGATGACGTAGCATTAATTCTCAATACTAGAACAGAAGTAATCAGAATGGTTCAGAAATGTTACACAGTTAATGAAAAGAAGGATTGAATGTTAAAGACAGATACCGTGGGAAGGTAAAAAAAATCGAAGTGATGCACTCCGGGGTGAAGACGGATTAACCATTAGGGAGGTTCACCGCTTCAAGTACTCCCTCCTCCAAGGACATAAGAACAGTTGTAGAAACAGATACATATCTGGTAGCTGCGAACGGAATAAATTTTACCAAAATTCTAAGAATAAACAAAATATGTTTGAAACTTCGTATGCATAGATTTAGTATAATACTGGTGTTGGTACTACGATTTGAAATTTTGACCCTCACGAAAAGGTGAGTAAAGCCATCAAGTAGAAGGTATATCGGAACACTGCACTATTGTGCTTGGTATGGTCATATTGGAACTGGTATACTCTTGCTTTTCTCCACCCTTTGAAAAGGTCTACTACCCAAACATTTGTAGAGAAGACCTGCAGCTTACGGTGGATTCTGAACCACAGTGGGACGTGGCATTTTTTAAAATAACAAATCACTGCCAGAGGTGATAACAGTGACAAGTGATAAAAAAATATTGGCCAAAACGTCTTGAGGTGGGAACGTATGACGTGTCGTGAGAGGGAAAGTCAGGCTGCTGCCGAAAACGGCTCTGAAACAGTTCGCTCAGTCCCGTTAAGTTCATAACTGGCGTCGCTACTGAGATACGTCCAAGAAGGAGAACATCGCCTACAAAAACATACGTATATAGAAATGCTCATTAAACAAATTTCAAGTTATACAAATAATCAGTTCAGGAGATAAATTAAACATCCTAAAGGTGATGGTTATTAACATACTAAGTGGTTCAATGAAACCGCAGACAAACATCCAAACCGTCAGCCTTGACTACGGAAAGGATAAGACGGAGTCTACACGGTCTTCTGTTGTTAGTCTGCTCTATTAGAATAGCAAATGCGAAATTACTCAAAAAATTTAAACTTTAATTTAAAACATTCTCGAAAAGTCTTGGAATTCTTGAGATTTTAATTATGGTAGTATCGAAAAGGCAAACCTACGTTTCTAGCATTTGTAGACTTAGAGAAAGCTTTTGACAATGTTAACTGGAATACTCTCTTTCAAATTCTGAAGGTGGCAGGGTAAAATACAGGGAGCGAAAGGCTATTTACAATTTGTACAGAAACCAGATGGCAGTTATAAGAGTCGAGGGGCATGAAAGGGAAGCAGTGGTTGGGAAAGGAGTGAGACAGGGTTGTAGCCTCTCCCCGATGTTATTCAATCTGTATATTGAGCAAGCAGTAAAGAAAACAAAAGAAAAATTCGGAGTAGGTATTAAAATTCATGGAGAAGAAGTAAAAACTTTGAGGTTTGCCGATGACATTGTAATTCTGTCAGAGACAGCAAAGGACTTGGAAGAGCAGTTGAACGGAATGGACAGTGTCTTGAAAGAAGGATATAAGATGAACATCAACAAAAGCAAAACGAGGATAATGGAATGTAGTCAAATTAAATCGGGTGATGCTGAGGGAATTAGATTAGGAAATGAGACACTTAAAGTAGCAAAGGAGTTTTGCTATTTAGGGAGTAAAATAACTGATGATGGTCGAAGTAGAGAGGATATAAAATATAGACTGGCAATGGCTAGGAAATCGTTTCTGAAGAAGAGAAATTTGTTAACATCGGGTATAGATTTAAGTGTCAGGAAGTCGTTTCTGAAAGTATTTGTATGGAGTGTAGCCATGTATGGAAGTGAAACATGGACGATAACTAGTTTGGACAAGAAGAGAATAGAAGCTTTCGAAATGTGGTGCTACAGAAGAATGCTGAAGATAAGGTGGGTAGATCACGTAACTAATGAGGAGGTATTGAGTAGGATAGGCGGGAAGAGAAGTTTGTGGCACAACTTGACTAGAAGAAGGGATCGGTTGGTAGGACATGTTTTGAGGCATCAAGGGATCACAAATTTAGCATTGGAGGGCAGTGTGGAGGGTAAAAATCGTAGAGGTAGACCAAGCTATGAATACACTAAGCAGATTCAGAAGGATGTAGGCTGCAGTAGGTACTGGGAGATGAAGAAGATTGCACAGGATAGAGTAGCATGGAGAGCTGCATCAAACCAGTCTCAGGACTGAAGACCACAACAGTATCGATATCGATGACAGGCAATACCGTCGATGTCTCGTTTTCTGGATGGATGAATTACCTATATATGAAGCATCCGTAAGTAGAGTTCCAGTTTCAAAACGCTATAGAAACAGAACTACTGCTCAGAATAACGTCTAATATGAACAGCATATTATTGAAGTAGGGGGAAACGCCATGGGCCAAAACCAAAACAAAAATCTGACCAATTGCTCTCGCTCTAAGCATACGAATGTGAACATCAACTGTAGCGCTGCACACGGCTGTTCCTCAGTTTGCGTGCGAGACGTCCAACTTGCCTGTGTCCATGAAGGATCTCAAGCTGTTGGTAGGGATCTTTTACATGAACGGTGACTGCACCAGTAGCCCTGCGGTATTTCCAGAGGCCCAAGGGTATGAGAAAAGGTATTGGTCCGATGTCTGCCTAGAGTCTGGAGAAAATGATTGCAGAATTCGAAAAGACAGGTTCTTTTTTAAGTAAAATGTGGAAGGGGAAGGTAAGAAATTGATCCGAAGTTCGTAGGTATGGCCACAACATTTCAGGAAACCTCGAGTGGTGGAGTGCAAACACGCAGCGCATGGGTCTAACATTCTGCGTGGTGTCCGTTGTTCTAAGTCGTGTCTCCCTAACACTTTCGCGCAACGACGCTCTGAGCGTGTTTGTTAGGGAATTGACTAGTTTGAACCTGGGAGCTGTTGCTGGTAAGGAGACGCCAGACCACACATGACATGTAGAGTTCAGAAGAGTTCAGTGAGACTAGCGATGATATAACCAAATACTTAATGATTTCAGCGTTAGCTCCACTGCACTCCCTGTAAAAGAATCTTAATACTAACTAAATTTAGTGGAAGGGGTTCAAGGCTTTCCTATTTTTAGTTAGCTGGTAAAATAACGTCGAAAAAAACAGTTAAGTTTACAATTGGAAATTTTATTCTACACACAAAACATTGTTTATAAATTGCACTATTGATAGAAGGAAATGTTTTAATACAGGATGATAAAGACCAACTGCGTTCAACAAAAATGTGAACGAATAATCTCTGAATGGGTTTCCAAGTTCTGCAATGGATCGAAGGATGACCTATGCCTTATCACATCTATAATCTAGGTTTAAATTAAGTTTCACAAAAGAGAAAACTATCAAAATGGTCTACAGTGGCCTCAATTATCTTTAATTGCTTATCTAACTTGGCGTAAATTACAGTCGCTGATGTGGCTTCTCAATAATTATATAACAGAGAAATCATCGCGTTTCAGATTTTAACTTACGTAGCAAATGTGCATACCATAAGCTTTAATTGACGATCGACACTAGTATTACGTTAAAAGGGGATGTAACAGATGAGACTTCTGCAGTTCTGAGTGAAGCCTTACGCGCTCAAAAATGCGGCATCGGGTGCGTTCATTACCTTGTCGGTGTTCGTCAGGGGGCAGCGGGCAGCACAGCTCCATCCAGCTCGCCGTCTCGGAAGCGACTCTCTCTTAACTTCTCCTTACTGCAAATTACCGAAGATGGTTTAAAAAAAAAACTATCTGGCTGTGTTTTCATCTGACCAATGAGGGTCTCAATGTTAACATTAAGCTCCGCCTACAAAAATTCTGTCTATCCAATGAGAAACGTTATTCTTTTCGTGGTGGGGCAATGTTTTTAAAGTTTGCAACGTAACAGAGACGCGAAAAAGTCTCACGCTAACACTTGCAGCTGGTGTGGCCCTTTTAGTGTTATCATAATATCTATACTCTTCTTCTGGAGGGCTCTATCTTTTAACATGGGCTGGGGGCTGGTCCTGGCAGTTACTTTTCGTGGTGGGGCAATGTTTTTAACGTTTGCAACGTAACAGAGACGCGAAAAAGTCTCACGCTAAAACTTGCGGCTGGTGTGGCCCTTTTAGTGTTATTGTAAGATCTATACTGTTCTTCTGGAGGGCTCTAGTTTTTACAATGGGCTCGGGGGTGGTCCTAGCGGTTAGCTGGAAACGTGGGTGTCCGTCCCTTATCGTAGGGCCTTCTAGCTTAACACGGTTCTGCTCTCGGCTTCTGTTCTCGTTTCTCCCCTCGGAACTGCGTCTGTCTCACGGTGGGAAGGTATGACATGCATTTAGGCATTCTTGTGTTAATCTGTGGTATTCCATTTGCTCACTCATTACTCGTATTATTTTGATTAATTTAATGTCACGATTTATTCGGAGCTATGTGACATACTACTGGATATGCTTATCATGTCAGGGTTTTCATGGAAGGTGTTGGATTTGCCTGACACCTTACATGGGTAATTGCCCGAACGTTAGACATGTCTGCGAAGGCAGTGCGTAAAATCCTACAGAACATTTTGCATTGCTTTCCATACAAAATCAGCTTACTGTTGACCTGCCAGCTAGTGAAATGTTCGCTCTGGAAGTTCTTGCTGGAGGGTGAATGGACAATGAATGGCCCATTTCTTCTCCAAGGATATGTCAATACGCATAACTGCGGAAGATGGGCAGCGGAAAATCCGCTCGCTGTTAAAAATAGCGTCATTAGTAAACCCTATGAAAGTCTTTTAAGCTCGAATGTCATTCCTATCCTTCAACGGCGTGGATGTGTGGGTAGGATCATTTTTATGCAAGATGGTGCTCCTCCGCATATTGCACAGCCAATGAAGTGACTGTTGCAGAGACATTTCGGAAATGCTGGAAGTATCAGCCGTCATTTCCCGACAGCCTGGGCGTACAGATGATCTGATCTTAATCCGTGTTGCTGCTGGCTGTGGAGTTGTCTGAAAGAAGTTGCGTTCAGTGCTCCAATTAAGAACATCGCTGAACTGAAGTCACGCATTAAGAAACGTATTCTGAACGTGTTCTTCGTGGCACTTCGATCTGTTGTGGAAGATGCTGTTTCTCGATTTCACCTTGTGGCAGAAAACGGCGAACAGCATACTGAACATGTCTTGCAACAGTCTCACTACACTTAGAAACGGATGTCGTTTTCTCGCCACTTTTGGCCTCAGAACAATTAAAAACCGCTGTAATTTTGCCTTTTAATGCGGTTACTGACCTTAGCGTCATTAAACAATGATTTTTTTCATACGTTGGTGGTAGAAATTTGCTGTGATGAATGGACTTTTCTAGCTAACAGTGCCACAACTGTTGACTGCTGAAATCGTCTTGTCGTGAATATTAAGTAGTATGGACGACGTAATGCGCAATTCAAACCATAGACGTAGTACTGCAATTAATAAGTTATTTGCAGCCGACATAGAGTTGTAAAACTACCGCACTCTACCGTAGACTATCGTAATTAGATGTAGAATACGGTTGTTTTGCTAGTAGTTTTGCTTAGTTAAGGTCGTACTCACGTTGCCTGTACATTAGATGTGTTGCATATGTATTGGGCGTTGCTCATAACGATCGCTGTCTTTATGTATGCCATGAGTGCATTACCAGATTCCCCTAAAAACCATAAGCGGTAAACCGTCGAGAATTGAGTGAGGATGTATAAAGGACCACATAACCTACGGAACACATTGGCCTTCAGAGTTATCCTGTAATCTTTATTTAAAAATATACAGTATTTATAGCAAAATTAAACTTGTCAGTGTTTAAATCAGGTTCTATGCGAAAATTGTTTATTTTTAATGTGAAACAGAGTTCTATTGCAGTAAAAATAAAGAAATCAATAGATACGAGAGTTGGAACTTTAATAGTGGCAACTATTATTTACAGCTCATACAAAATAGATACGTGTTATAAATTTTTACTGGCCTTCAACGTGGTCACCAGCATTATCTATAACCTGTTGCCAGAGATGTGGAACTCGTAGGATACTGTTATCAGTGCCTGTTGTGTTGAGAGTTCGAGCGGCGCGGTCTATTGCCCGAAGAATTTGTAGCAGTTATGAAGCGAATGCCGTGAAGTGGTCACTTCAGTTTACAAATCGAGCTGAACTCACGAGGGCTTAACTCACGGGGGTGCAGTAGGTGGTATAGCAGTCCCATCAGTCAAACAAATCAGTAACAGCTTGCACTCTCCGTGCTTGAGAAATTGTCCTGCAAAATTATGGTCAGGTCCTGCAAAAAGTGTCATCACTTCTGTCTCTAAGCTGGTCATAGGTTGTATTCCAAAAATGAACAGGAACCCTCGTATTTATCATATAGTGCTAGAAAACACAAATTCCTCAGCAAAAAGGTGAAACATAACAGCGCAGAAGTAATTTTTATTACTTGTAAGGTACAGTCTATATTCTGTAGTGATATAAAATACATAATGGACTAACACTGAATGATATGCGGTTCAGTTATATCTAAAACCAATAACTAAACAAACTAAGAGACAAATCGAAATGGTCGGCTGCCAGTTTCAGTCTCACACATTCATCTAAGTTTCTTTCCCTCCCTATGCTACCAAAACTACCTGTAATCCTACCGCTTACTACGTCATTTATGCGGTTTATTAAAACTATCGAACAGTAGTTTTAGTAGAGCGCAATTCTAAGCTGACCCCATTTACATCAAAATGCTATCCATTTCAAAAGTCTCATTTTTTTATCCATGTTTCCCCCTGCGGCAATAATATGCTGTTCCAGTTTTACGTAATTCTAAGCAGTGGTTCTCTTTATACAGCGTTTTTGAAACTGGAATTTTAATTATGTATATAATTAAGTTTGTGTAGTTATAATAACGTACGCTGTATACGCAAAATTTCTCATTGTGATTCCAGATCGACATTCTAAACTTTGAAATAAGAATTATAAAGCTACAAAAAATAAGAATGAGACAATAGTTTTGTTTGTTTCCTTTTATACTTACACTTTTTATCACATTAGATAATAATTTTTTATCCTACGTCTATGACACGATTTTTGGAATAACAAGACATGTACAAACTATGGATTGAAAGTCATTAGAACAAAGACGAAAGTAACGATAAGTAGCAGAAATGAAAACAGCGAGAAACTTAACATCACGAATGATGATCACCAAGTAGATGAATTTAAGGGATCTACTACCTAGGCAGCAAAATAACCAATGACGAACGGAGCAAGGAGGACATCAGAAGCAGACTGGCACTGGCAAATATTGCGTGCCTGGTCAAGAGAAGTCTATCAATATCAATCATAGTCCTTATTTTGAGCGAGAAATATCTGAAAATGATGTTTGGAGCACAGAATTGTATGGCAGTGAAACATGGACTGGGGAAAATCGAAGCGTTTGAGATGCGGCGCTACAAACGAATGTTGAAAATTAGGTGGACTGAGAAGGTAAGGAATGAGGAGGTTCTGCGCAGAATCGGAGGGGAAAGGAACAAGTGGAAGATACTGACAAGGAAAAGGGACAGGATGATAGGACATCTGTTAAGACATCAGGTAATGACTTCCATGGTACTAAAGGGACCTATAGGGGGCAAAAACTGTATAGGAAGAGAGAGATTTGGATACTTCCAGCAAATAATTGAGGACATAAGTTGCAAGTACTACTCTGACATGAAGAGGTTGCCGTAAGAGAGGAATTCGTAGCGTGCCATATCAAACCTGTCAGAAAACTAATGACTCAAGAGAGAAAAAACGACGAAATGTTTAATGCAGGTTGTTCTTTATTGTCATTGTTATTATCAGTTAATCCACTGTAATTAATAGAGTAAATTAGGCCCCGCGGTTAGTTAGAACGAAAGCTCGTGATGGTAACGTAGAAATGTACCATTTAATAACGTACACCGTCGCAACGGGATTTTGGTATTCAGTAAGGCTTTCGGAGTGGGGCTATAAAATATTCGTACAGATCACCGCGGCAACCTCTGGGAAGAGAATTTTTCCTATTCCTTCTCACGAGGGCATAAAACGCTCGTCTTGTTGAGCTGGAATGGTACGTGGGAGGGTAAGGGGAAGAGGCTGGGGAGGGGCGTTCGGAGCAGCGCTGGCCGCGTCTGTCAGCGGAAACGGCCGCCGGCCGATAGATAGCGCCGTATCTCACCTCGCTGGCACCGTGGCGTCCACGACAAGAATGGCGCCCCGGCCACCACACACTTTGTAACGGCGCGCCCAGCAAGCGGCAGCGGGCAGGCAAAAAGGGAGCGATTTACGTGCCAGCCGGGGCGAGGCGCACGCACCAGCAGCGCGTCGCGCCGACAAGTAGCTCATCCACTTGCAACGGCGACCGCACTGCTGGTTGCCTTTCTTAAAATTATTTCATCCAGAGAGGATGGCATAATGAGTACTGCGACTTACTTTCAAAGAGCGTATTTCCAAAATGATTTATCTCCAAAAGTGCCATTTTCAGGGTACAGAAAATTCTGATTGCCTAATTTCTTCAATATCTTAATTCCTAAGGGGGGGGGGGGGGAGGGGGAGTGTGTGCCACATGGCTCCACATTTCTGCATTTACATCTACATAAATATTCTGTAAGCCACCACACAGTGCGTACCAGAGGTTACCCTGTACCAGTACTAGTCCTCTTCTTTCGTGTTCCAGTCACAGACAGAGCGAGGGAACGACGACTATCTACATGGTGAATCACCCAAAACATGAAATCCAGATACTGCGGGGATGAAAAGTGCCGTTGATGTGCGGTTTCTGCAGAATGGATTGGTAGTCAAGGGCTCGCACTGTTAGCTCATAAACGTATCTTAATAATCCTGAGAAATTTACATTTCGTGCAGACATAAGGTTTTTTTTAAGTTGACGAATACCTATTGGCCTTTACAGACTAAATGAAAATGTCAGTCGTGTTTGCGGTACGATTCTAGTGCTAGCCGTTTACCAGACATATTTTTGAAAGTTTCCACAGGGACGGACACTTATACGAGGGCTATTCGGAATGTAAAGTCCGATGGGGTTTGAAATCAGATACGTAGGGCAGTATTTCTAGTGTGGACGACGACTGCGTCACTTAATTCTTGAGTGCACACTGAGCACGTAAAAATGCCTAGAACGATTGTGTCTCCTGCCAAGTATGAGGGCCTGGCATGAGATTTCACCTGATGTCATGCAGCCCACATAACACAACTGTCATGCGTTTCCTTCTGCTTGACAATTCTCGGCCGCACTCTGCAGGGGCAGTGAAGATGCTCCTGCAGCGTTTCCGATGGAAAGTGTTTGATAACCCACAATAAAGCCAGCAGTTGACTCTCTCTGAGTTTCATCTCAGATCACATGAACCCCTGGCCATGAAGACAACGTTCTGGCACAGACTATCTACATCTACATTTATACTCCGCAAGCCACCCAGCGGTGTGTGGCGGAGGGCACTTTACGTGCCACTGTCATTACCTCCATTTCCTGTTACAGTCGCGTATGGTTCGCGGGAAGAACTACTGCCGGAAAGCCTCCGCGCGCGCTCGAATCTCTCTAATTTTACATTCGTGATCTCCCTGGGAGGTATAAGTAGGGGGAAGCAATATATTCGATACCTCATCCAGAAAAGCAACCTCTCGAAACCTGGACAGCAAGCTAACCCGGGATGCAGAGCGCCTCTCTTGCAAAGTCTGCCAGTTGAGTTTGCTAAACATCTCCGTAACGCTATCACGCTTACCGGATAACCCTGTGACGAAACGCGCCGCTCTTCTTTGGATCTTCTCTATCTCCTCTGTCAACCCGACCTGGTACGGATCCCACACTGATGAGCAATACTTACGTATATGTCGAACGAGTGTTTTGTAAGCCACCTCCTTTGTTGATGGACTACATTTTCTGAGGACTCTCCCAATGAATCTCAACCTGGTTCCCGCCTTACGAACAATTAATTTTATATGATCATTCCACTTCAAATCGTTCCGCACGCATACTCCCAGATGTTTTATGGAAGTAACTGCTACCAGTGTTTGTTCCGCTGTCATATAATCATACAATAAAGGATCCCTCTTTCTATGTATTCGCAATACATTACATTTGTCTATGTTAAGGGTCAGTTGCCACTCCCTGCAGCATGTGCCTGTCCGCTGCAGGTCTTCCTGCATTTCGCTGCAATTTTCCAATGCTGCAACTTCTCTGTATACTACAGCATCATCCGCGAAAAGCCGCATGGAACTTCCGACACTATCTACTAGGTCAATGAGCTGTAGACAAGTGTAGATAATTGGCAGAAAGCACAGGTGGCGTCCTTATACGACGAGGGTATTGAGAAGTTGGTAGAACGCTACGACAAATGTCTGATTCTGAGCTAAATAAAACATTTTTGATTTTCACAGTGGTTTTAATTTCGCGACCGATCGGTCATTACTTTTCGAATAGCCCTCCGTACAATACCTGTGGTAACAGACACTAAAGAACGAGAGAAGTGGGTACACTACTTACGTGGATTCTGACCAGTAACGAGAAAACTGAGCATCACAGGTTATGTTCAAATTGACCACCGGCAGCGTCAATACACGCTTTCAGTCTGGTGTGGAATGACTTCTGTACGCGTGCTAGTATTTCCAGCGGAGATGTCAGAGCAGGCTACAGCAATAAGTCGTTGTATAACATCGAGTATTGTTGGTATGTCCTTGTAGATATCGTTTTCAGATTCTCACGCAGAAAAAAGTCTACTGGCGTCAACTGTCCTGCCATGGAACAGATTGTATGCGTCCAATTCAACGATCTGGAAACATTTCGTGAAGACGTGCTGTAGTACTTCGTGCACTATGGGCTGGACAGCCATCACGTTGGTACCAAAAGTTGCTCCTAGTCTGCAGAGGAACATCTCCTAACATCCGTGGAAGATGGTATGTTAGAAGGCTGCGGTAATTGTGCGGGTTCAGTGTTCCGGTCATGAGAAACGAGCCTAAGAGCTGACGGTTCACTGTCCCACACCACAAGTTTACTCTCCACGGACGCTGACATTCCACTTGAGGAAGCCAACAGGGGTTGCCGACACACCAATAGTGCATGTTTCAGCAATTTACCTGGCCATTATTGGTAAATGTGGTTTCATCAGTAAACAAGATACGTGACACATCTGGAATATCCTGTGTAAATGACCATGCACAGATGTGAAAACTATTCTCGTAATCGTTTTCATGCAGATCCTGATGGGGAGAGATGTAATAGTGATCGAACTTACGTCGATTGAGAATACGTAGGACACTTGCCTGACTCGTGCACTTGCTAAACATCTCCGTAATGCTATCACGCTTACCGGATAACTCTGTGACGAAACGCGCCGCTCTTCTTTGGATCTTCTCTATCTCCTCTGTCAACCCGACCAGAATAGCTCTCGTGCTATTGCGCGCGGGCCAATGTTCGGATCAACTGCAAGAGCAGGAAGGACATTAATTTTTCCTTCTTCTTTCGTCACCTGTTTCCTTCTGTTACGTTGTCTAGGTGGTACACCATCACTTTGACGTTACTGGTTGAAGAGGCTGAAAAATTATTGCACAGATAGTTGACGTCTATTGGGATATCTTGTTGCATACGCCATACAAGAACGAACTGCATTAATCATATACTCTCCATATACCAAGAACATGTCGGCTGTTTCTGCGTTGATAAATCCCATCGTCTACCCAGGACTTACTGCTTGAACTGTCACAGACTGACAAGAAACTCTCAATGCACTCATCGAATACACAAGTACACTGTAAGAAATCTTAGAGGGTGACAATTATTGCACTACATGAAAAAAAACGTAAATCAGTTACAAACTACGGCGTACACACAATTTGTTCAATATGCAAAATTCACTACAGGTATTCGTATTTAGGCTCTGACATGATGATATGCCTGCCATTATTGGCGATGACGTCGCACAGACGAATAGCGAAATTATGCATGAGCCACAAAAGCGTTGCAACATCGATGCTGTCGATCACCTGAATATGTGTTCAGATACGGAGAATATGGCGGCCAATTAAGGCCCATACCAATGGCCTCTGGGTACACCAGAGGCAAAATGCGGTGCACAAAGTGCTCCTCCAGGACGTCATACACTCTGCTGCTTCGATGGGGTCAAGCTCCGTCTTGCATGAACAACATCCTAGCGAAATCAGTGTCACTTTGGATACCACTGTGCCATCACGGAAAATCACACCGATTATTGCACACTTATTGACGAACTCATCCAAATGAAAGTGGGCGTCGTCGATAAACTAAATCTCACAGCGCTTACTAATTACCGTCATGCCCCGCGACCAACCGCGCAGTTTGAACGTCCTAACGCGAACTGTTACGAAGTTATGACGATTTTATTTCATATATTTCCAGAATTGACACCCTGTACCAACATCGTAATTAGCGTCTACGATACGCACCCTGAATGGCACAAGTGTCGGTGTGGAAACTTTTCAAATACATTATTTCGTAAACGACTCGCACTAGAATGCTGCAAACACCACTGACATACCCTAAGGATGTTTGCACAAAAAATACAGTTACTAAGTTTTATTACAATATGTTTATTGGCCAGCAATACGAGTCCATGACTACTAATCCATTCTGCGAAAACCACACATCAATAGCACTTTCATTTTCTGCAGTTTTTGTGGTGTACTTCTCATATCTCATATTCGTCGTCCTCATGCGAAATGTTTATGGCAGCATTAGGATCGTTCTGAAATGAGCTTCAAATGCCAGTTCTTTAAACTTTCTCAATATCGTTGATCGAAAAGCACATCACCTTCCCTCCAGGGATTCCCACTGAATTCCCAAAACATATCAGTAACACCTTCGTGTTGTTCGAACCTGCCGGTAACAAATCTAGCAGCCCCCCTCTGTATTGGTTATGTCTTCCTTTAATCCTATCTGGTGCGGATCCCAAACACTCGAACAGTGCTCAGGAACAGGTCCGACATACGGTCTACTTAACGGATGAATCACACTTTCCTTCCATCCACAATCCTTTCCATTTCGTATCGCTTTGCAACGTTACGCCCAGATATTTAAACAACGCGACTGTGTCAAGCATGGCACTAAGTTACTAATGCTCCATCTGAACATTACGGGATTTTCTTACCCGTCCTCATCAACTTACATTTCTCTACATTCAGAGCCAGCTGCCATACATAAAACCAACCAGCAATTTTTTCTAACTCATATTTTATCACGTCGCAGTCAGATATCTTCCACCCCCCCCCTCCCCCCTATGTCACAGCATCATCAGCCAACAGCCGCAGATTGCTGCCCACCCTGTACGCCAGCCGGCCGATGTGGCCGAGAAGTTCTAGGTGCTTCAGTCTGGAACCGCGCGACCGCTACGGTCGCAGGTTCGAATCCTGCCTTGGGCATGGATGTGTGTGATGTCCTTAGGTTAGTTAAGTTTAAGTAGTTCTAAGTTCTAGGGGACTGATGACCTCAGATGTTAAGTCCCATAGTGCTCAAAACCATTTTAACCTGTACGCCAGGTCATATCTGGGAACCTATTTCACACGCTCGTGCCTTCGTTACGGTGTGCAATACGGTACTGTGTCAAATACTTATCGGAAATCTAGGAATATGGCAGCTTTCTGTTCCATTTCATCCACAGATAGCAGTATATTATGTGAGTAAGGGGCAAGCTGAGTTTCGCACGAGAGATGCCTTGTAAAACCATGCCGATCCGTGGAGATAAACTATTCTGTCCCTAGCAAACTTACTAGATTCTAACTCAAAGTATGTTGAAGATTCTGCAACAAAACGATGTTTGGGATACTGGTCTGCAATTCTGCGGTTCCATTCTTTTGACAAGAATCACCTGCGCTTTTTTTTTTTTTAGTCGCTTGGGACTTTGCGCTGCATGAGATTCGCCACAAGCGCCAAGTTAAAAAATGCCATACAGTACTCTTTGTAAAACCGAATTGGGATTCCATACGGATCTTTCAGTTATACTTGCGTAGCCTTCCGCGGCCAGAGTCAGTCGACATAAAAGTTTTCTGGGTATGGGACCGCGTCATAATGTATAAAACTGTTGCTGCAGGAGAAAAAAATCAACGTTTCAGCCACGGTTGCAGCGGCCTTCTTCTGGGTCTGGTTCTAGTGTAGCCAGAAGAAGACCACTGCAACCGTGCCAGAAATGTTGGTTTTCCTCCAGCAGCAGTAGTTTTACATATTATGACGCGGACCCCTACCCAGAAAACTTTAATGTCGTCTTTCAGTTATGTTCAAAATACAGACTGCTGTATTCCCCAAATACAGTACACTGCTCTGGAAAGTTTAAGGACGAGATATACATACTAACAACTCAGAGGAAATGAATAAAAGTGCGGGATCATGTTACCAGATGTCTCCCAGTCATGCTCAAAACACTGGACGTAGTACGGCGCGAGATCAGCGTTAGTAAAGCGTCAAATAGGACTGACCCTGCAGTGCGAGGGAGCTGAAGGGGCAGGAAAAAAGCAGAAAGTTACGATGCACAGAGACATTATCTGTTACAACATGGCCAGAAGACATATGGATGACTTCATTGGAGAAGACCATGACGAAGGCTGCCCACGAGCTTGGTACTGCTCACGGCATTGTTTCATGTGCATGGGAAGCATTCCGAGCCATTGGAACTACTGTCCGAAGGAGAACAGGTGATCGACTATGGACTGCTACAGCAGCAGATGACCGCTACATTAAGGAACAGGCAAGAAGGGACCCATGTTCACATTTCACAGGCGTACAAGACATGCAATCTGACACTGCACACTGCCACGACGACAACTATGTCTCTTCGCCCTCCGACCAGAGCTTCGTGTTCCGTTGACAATCGCACATCGCAGCACCGAGGATGGGGACCACGTCATCTCCTCGGATGAGAATTGATTCATTCTCATTTGACGAGATACGTGGACACGTAAAACGCCTGGGACATTGTCCAGCATAATGGTTTCCACGATCCAGGTGTGATGTAGGGAGGAATGATATTGCATGGGCGTATTGACCTCCAAATCTTTCAAGACAGTCCACTCACCGGTCAACGTTGTTGTGGCACTGTTTCCTTCCCAATGTGCATGTTTTCTGATTTACAATTGGTCCTTCTTTCACGTCGTCATCGAATATCCAGGTGGAGGAGGTGATGAAAGCAGAGAATATTCGGCGAAAGTTCTGGCCTGTGCGTTCCTCCGACGTAAATCTCATCGAGTACGCATGGGATTAGGTGGGGAGACGTAATGCAGCACTTCCACATCCGACAAACACCATCCAGCAGTTGTCAACCACGCTGGTGGAGGAATGGAACGCTCTACACAAGAACTACGCACCAACCTTGTGGGCAGCATGAAAGCACGCTGCAGAGCGTCAACTGCTGTCTGTGAGGCTCACACACCCTACTGAGAATCATGTGCCGAAGTTTGTAATGTCTGGGGGACACGGTGACCTCAGTGTAATTGATCGCTTTGAATAAGAGTCATCTCTGTTCGTCTCATTGCATATTTCTTTGAGATACTTTCTATACTATTCTGTAGCCATTCTTGCTATGTATAGTGCAAGATTGATACGTCTGTCTTACTTGCCAATGACACAACATGTAAAAGTTACTTTCGTCCTACTGAAGACAGTTGGAGGCGCTGTTCCCAGTCCATGAGTCAGTTGCTTTGTTCAGTTAAAGTAGTGCAACGGTCTGCTTACAGGGCAATGCTAGGGTAGAACACAAATAACGATGGAAACACAATTGATACTCCCGCTAAGTCGGCTGGGAAGAACAGGTCATTAGGATTGTAGAAAGGGCCAAATAAGGTCTGGGTCAGTTTCACTTCAAAATTTTAATTTTTGGTAATTTAATAACACCTTTAAACCAAAGCGGCATACAGCCGAATTTTTACAACTACGAGTTTCAAACAAATTCTTTCACGTCTGAAGGCCTCCAAACAAGAAATCTCAAAAGCAACAAAATAAATTTCAAGTAAACGAATACACGCAGTTAAAATTACAAATAAAATAATTATATATATATATATATATATATATATATATATATATATATATATATATACTCCTGGAAATTGAAATAAGAACACCGTGAATTCATTGTCCCAGGAAGGGGAAACTTTATTGACACATTCCTGGGGTCAGATACATCACATGATCACACTGACAGAACCACAGGCACATAGGCACAGGCAACAGAGCATGCACAATGTCGGCACTAGTACAGTGTATATCCACCTTTCGCAGCAATGCAGGCTGCTATTCTCCCATGGACACGATCGTAGAGATGCTGGATGTAGTCCTGTGGAACGGCTTGCCATGCCATTTCCACCTGGCGCCTCAGTTGGACCAGCGTTCGTGCTGGACGTGCAGACCGCGTGAGACGACGCTTCATCCAGTCCCAAACATGCTCAATGGGGGACAGATCCGGAGATCTTGCTGGCCAGGGTAGTTGACTTACACCTTCTAGAGCACGTTGGGTGGCACGGGATACATGCGGACGTGCATTGTCCTGTTGGAACAGCAAGTTCCCTTGCCGGTCTAGGAATGGTAGAACGATGGGTTCGATGACGGTTTGGATGTACCGTGCACTATTCAGTGTCCCGTCGACGATCACCAGTGGTGTACGGCCAGTGTAGGAGATCGCTCCCCACACCATGATGCCGGGTGTTGGCCCTGTGTGCCTCGGTCGTATGCAGTCCTGATTGTGGCGCTCACCTGCACGGCGCCAAACACGCATACGACCATCATTGGCACCAAGGCAGAAGCGACTCTCATCGCTGAAGACGACACGTCTCCATTCGTCCCTCCATTCACGCCTGTCGCGACACCACTGGAGGCGGGCTACACGATGTTGGGGTGTGAGCGGAAGACGGCCTAACGGTGTGCGGGACCGTAGCCCAGCTTCATGGAGACGGTTGCGAATGGTCCTCGCCGATACTCCAGGAGCAACAGTGACCCTAATTTGCTGGGAAGTGGCGGTGCGGTCCCCTACGGCACTGCGTAGGATCCTACGGTCTTGGCGTGCATCCGTGCGTCGCTGCGGTCCGGTCCCAGGTCGACGGGCACGTGCACCTTCCGCCGACCACTGGCGACAACATCGATGTACTGTGGAGACCTCACGCCCCACGTGTTGAGCAATTCGGCGGTACGTCCACCCGGCCACCCGCATGCCCACTATACGCCCTCGCTCAAAGTCCGTCAACTGCACATACGGTTCACGTCCACGCTGTCGCGGCATGCTACCAGTGTTAAAGACTTCGATGGAGCTCCGTATGCCACGGCAAACTGGCTGACACTGACGGCGGCGGTGCACAAATGCTGCGCAGCTAGCGCCATTCGACGGCCAACACAGCGGTTCCTGGTGTGTCCGCTGTGCCGTGCGTGTGATCATTGCTTGTACAGCCCTCTCGCAATGTCCGGAGCAAGTATGGTGGGTCTGACACACCGGTGTCAATGTGTTCTTTTTTCCATTTCCAGGAGTATATATATATATATATATATATATATATATATATATATATATATATATATCAGCTAGGCTGAAAGCCTCAAAGCAAAAGTGGATAGAGGCAATACAAACGACTGAAGGTCCACAATAGAATTTTCAAGATTTTAAAATAATTTATCATAACCTTTCAAAGGCAGAAGGCCGCAATGTTTTTGCTTGAAGGGTAATTTTAAGAAAATGGTTTTAAGCGGCCAAAGGCCCACAAAATTCAAAAATACCATAAACCCGTAGGGACAGAAGTCCGCAATATTTATGCTTGAAAGGTTATTTTAAGAATAAGTTGCAAACAGCTGAAAGCCCACAGTTAATATTCCAAAATTTAAAAGAATAAAACTATAACCATAAGCCTTAAGCGGCTGATATTGCACTAAAAGGAACGACAAAACAACGACAATAACCTTTCAGCAAATATCCACTTGCCGGAACTCAAAGTCACTTACACGAGGCTGAAGAACTTTAAATTACATAAAAACGCAGTAAAACGAAGAAGTTTTTAAACCATTGGCTAAGATAGATTATAAACAGACAGTTAAACACCGCTGAGAAAGACAATAAAGACAATGGCACTCAGGAACCTCCAGGGGCTCGGTCTGCCCTCGTTCACTTAGGTGAGACAGATGGTAAGCCGAACTACACGGTAACCCAACCAAGGGACAGCCACGGACCAACCGACAAAACGACTTCCTTGCCACCAATCGGTACATGAGAATTCAAACACAAAATGTTGCAAACGTGATTATCCACAGTACAATATGTATTATACTGTCAAATCTACACACCAAGTTGGACAGCGACAACAGGTGAGGAAAGGACGCTGCCTGAAATTACGTTAGTTGACAGAACTCAAACGGCCACAAGGCAGAAAATTCCGCTAGTTCACATGAATTGTAGTGAACCAATATAGTTAATTCCATCCCATGGCGGCTCGATTTCACCATTACAAACACTCGGTGATGCTCACCGGAAAAGCTGAACAACAGCAAACCACCGAAACGAATGACACAACATGAACGGATGTGGCTTTGGTACTTAACACACCACTCATCTTTGATGTTCGGGGTCGGTGAGCCACGAAGCTCGTAGCAGTCAGACAGCTCCACACACGCTCCAACACTGCGCAGGGACCACCAGCTGACCCAGCCGACTGCATCGCTTGGAGATATCCTCCCTGGTCCGACCGACTGCCCTCAGAATGCTGACAACATCTAAAATAATTGTCACTGAAAATAACGCGAACTACACATTACAACCTGACAAACACTTGCACCAAGGCCTGAAAGATACCCAACAGTAACTAAGCATGCACGAAGACAAATCGGGAGTCGATGCACACACACACACACACACGGCTAATTAACGATCTGCGAGCCAAAACCCGTCGTCTGGTCGGACGACCGACCGACGATCCACCAATACCGTGGCCCGGCTCAAGTGATGCGTGGCGGCAATGCTCGGACGAGCCATGTCGACGCAGAGCTCACAGTTCCAACCCGACTGCACTAGTGCCGCATTGCCACTCCCCGACTGGCAGATCCAGACTGCGCTCCAGACGCGTTCCAACTGACTGGCAGCCCGAACTCAGACCGGAACTGGTTTACGATAGACAACGACCGGGAAGTAGTAACAATCGAGCAAAGATACTATGAGAGAATATATATTGACACGCGCTGATAGTGCAACTCACGGTGAGGCAAAGCAGCAACTCATTGACACCAGTAATTTAAATTAATGTAGTGAAGTGGAAGTACGTTAAAAACAGGGCGTAAAATACATGATGGCGGGAACATGAGCTACGCACGGCTCAACAATGAATGCCAAAAAACAAGTATTTACTAAAATTACTCAAATAAATACTCTACTTCAGTTTGATGGGTAGCCGTGGCACTGATGTGAAAGTTCTGAACGCTGTTCTAATCTGACTCACTAAACGATTGGACTCGTGTGGCTGACTAAATATAAATTCATACTTACTTGATAGTTAAAAGTTTCGACACTACTCTTTGTCAGTCTGATGACTGCTGATGACCTCTCGTTAATAACTGCTAGACAACTGGTTGGCACCTGCCGGATAATTGGAACTCGCGGTGCGGCAGAATAAATCTGTGATCAGCGGAAGAATGTTCATCTGGAAACTACTTGGCAGTCAAAGGAAATACTGCCTGGTATCAGTGCCTTCTGTGGCGTCAGACTTACTGGCAGATTGATTGAGCTGTATATAAATCGCGTGATGGCAGCATTGTAAAGTTTCTGTTGTGTGCTCCTTCTATCTGACGTATGGTCGTAGTTATGCGCCCTCACGGTTAGACTGTGTGGCGAGTGACACCCAGAGTAGGTGTCACTGTGTACCAATTTTAACGATGTAAACAGAAAAGACGTAATAGAGAGAAGACTCCTGACATTAGGAAGGGATAGACAATACACTTTGGGTTCTGAAGGTAAGTCACTAATTTTTTTCTGAAGACTGTAATGAAAAACAACTGTAACTTTTATTGGTTTAAAGCGAAATAGCCGGCCAGAGTGGCCGTGCGGTTCTAGGCACTACAGTCTGGAACCGCGCGACCGCTACGGTCGCAGGTACGAATCCTGCTTCGGGCATGGATGTGTGTGATGCCCTTAGGTTAGTAAGGTTTAAGTAGTTCTAAGATCTAGGGGACTGATGACCATAGCAGTTAAGTCCCATAGTGCTCAGAGCCATTTGAACCATTTTTGAACCAAAGCGAAATATCAAACACAATTTTCATCATATCAAACACGATTTAAGGAACTGGAGGTAGTAAAAAATTATATTAAGCTGAATATATGGAAGAGAAGTGGTAACTTAAAGAACCTTGGGAGAAACCATTGGTGGGACTAAACAGAACAAGTAGTTAATATCTGCCGAGTGCTGTACGACGCGCTTACCATATAGGACTGGGACTTAAAGAGTCTCTGGAGAATCCTGTGGATGTAGTGGATCATAAAAAATAAGTAAGCAGATTTTGAGGATGAATAAGCAGAAAGGTAGAAGGTTTGAAATGGTATCCGCTGAGCAAGTCCTGAGAGAGCCTACGGACAATGAAAGGATTAGTGCGAGCGAGCGACCGGGTTTTGACGGCGTGGCGTTTACAGACGACCGCAGGTCAGCCACACTGGACGGCTGGCTAATGACAGACATAGGACTCACTTTAATAACCTGACATGAGTCGAGGAAGACTGGTACAAGAAATACAGTCAACGGAACGCAATACACCGTAGAAAAAATTACCAACTGGAATCAAAAATATATTTACAATTGAACCATTCATTGCGCCAAAAATGTTTACAGCTCCTCTGGGATACATAACTTTATGAGGCGGAATAAACCGTATGATCATAGGTTGCAGATTCCTCGACTTTCAACAAAAGGTGGTTGGGTTTCGGGTTCCGATGAATAGGTCAGGTGTCCACTACACGCAGGAGGCGGCTACACGGGTAGTAGGGGCTGTGTGGTGTGGACTGCACCGCTTTTTAGGTTACAGGGTCTCGGGAAAGCACAAGATGGGGTTCAGTCACAAAGGGTGCTGGCTGAACACAGGAAGAACATAGATACAGGAACCATTGGTATAACAGTTGTAAATTGTCGTAGCTGTGTTGGGAAAGTACCAGAGCTCCAAGCGCTAATAGAAAGCACTGATGCTCAAATCGTTATAGGCACTGAAAGCTGGCTAAAGCCGGATATAAGCTCAGCCGAAATTTTTGCGAGAAATCTAACAATGTTCCAAACGGATAGGTTAAACACAGTTGGCGGTGTCGTGTTTGTTGCTTTTAGAAGTAGTTTATCTTGTCGCGGAATTGAAGTAGGTATTTCCTGTGAGTTAGTATGGGCAGAGGTCATTATTGGCAACCGGAACAAAATAATAATTGGATCCCTTTACGGACGTCCAAATTCAGATGATACAGTTGCTGAAAGGTTCAAAGAAAACTTAAGTTTCATTTCAAACACGTACCCGACTTATACATTTATAGTCTGTGGTGACTTTAATTTGCCCTCGATATGTTGGCGAAAGTATACGTCTTAATCCGCAGGTACGCACAAGACATCATCCGAAATTGTGCTAACTGTATTCTCTGAAAATTATTGCGAGCAGTTAGTCCATGAGCCCACGCGAATAGCAAATTGTTGTGATAACACGCTTGACCTCTTAGCAACAAATAATCCTGAGTTAATAACGAGCATCAAAAGCGATTCAGGGATTAGTGAACAGAGGATTGTCGTAGAGAGATTGAATATTGTAATCCCCAAATCCTCGAAAAATAAGCGAAAAATATACCTATCCAAAAAAGCAGATAAAAATTCGCTTGACGCCTTCCTGAGAGACAATCTCCACTCATTCCAGATTAATAATATAAGTGGGGACTAGATGTTGCTTGGATTCAAAGAAATAGTATCGGCAGCAATTGAGAGATTTATACTAAATAAATTAACAAACGACGGAGCTAACCCTCCTTGGAACACAAAACGGGTTAGAACACTGTTGCAGAAACAACGAAGCAAACATGCCAAATTTAAACAGACGCAAAATCCCCAAGATAGGCGATCCTTTACAGAAGCTCGAAATTTAGCGCAGACCTCAATGCGAGACGCCTATAACAGTTTCCACAACGAAACTATGTCTCCAAACCTGGCAGAAAGTCCAAAGAGAGTCTGGTCGTATGTTAGCGGCAAGAAACGATCAATGTCTTCTCTGCGCGATAGCAATGGAGATACTATCGAAGACAGTGCTCTCAAAGCAGAGTTACTTAACACAGCCTTCCGAAATGCCTTTACAAAAGATAAGTAAATATTCCAAAATTCGAATCGAGAACAGCTGCCAACTCCCGTAACGTAAAAGTGAAGCAACTCAAATCACTTAATAAAAGCAAGTCTTCTGGTCCAGGCTTTGTACCAGTTAGGTTCCTTTCGGAGTGTGCTGATGCATTAGCTCCATACTTAACAATCATATACAACCGTTCGCTCGACAAAAGATCCGTACCCAAAGACTGGAAAGTTGCACAAGTCACACCAATATTCAAGAACAGTAGTGGGAGTAATCCACTAAATTACAGGCCCATGTCGTTAACGTCGATATGCATCAGGACTTTAGCACATATACTGTGTTCGAATATTATGAATTACGTCGAAGGAAACGGTCTATTGACACACATTCAACATGGGTTTAGAAAACATTGTTCCTGTGAAACACAACTTGCTCTTTATTCACTTGAAGTGCTGAGTGCTATTGACAAGGAATTTCAGATCGATTCCGTATTCCTGGACTTCCGGAAGACTTTTGACACTGTACCACACAAGCGGCTCATAGTGAAATTGCGTTATTATGGAATATCGTCTCAGTTATGTGACTGGATTTGCGATTTCCTGTCAGAGAGGTCACAGTTCGTAGTAATTGACGGAAAGTCATCGAGTAAAACAGATGTGGTTTCAAGCATTCCCCAA
This sequence comes from Schistocerca nitens, assembly GCF_023898315.1. Lineage (NCBI taxonomy): Eukaryota > Metazoa > Arthropoda > Insecta > Orthoptera > Acrididae > Schistocerca > Schistocerca nitens. The sequence goes on along the minus strand of NC_064618.1, from coordinate 476,137,846 downwards.
GGTAGTGTTATAGGCCCTTTGCTGTTCCTTATCTGTATAAACGAGTTTGGAGACAATCTGAGCAGCCGTCTTCTGTAATCTGCCGATGATACTGTCGTTAATCGACTAATAAAGTCATCAGAAGATCAAAACAAACTGCAAAACGATTTATAAAAAATATCTGAATGATGTGAAAAGTGGCAGTTGACCCTGAATAACGAAATGTGTGAGGTCATTCACATGAGTGCTAAAAGGAACTCGTTAAACTTCGGTTACACGATAAATCAGTCTAATCTAAAAGCCGTAAATTCAACTAAATACCTAGGTATTACAATTACGAACAACTTAAATTGGAAAGAACACATAGAAAATGTTGTGGGAAAGGCTAACCAAAGACTGCGGTTCATTGGCAGGACACTTCGAAAATGTAACATACCTAATAAGGAGACTGCCTACACGTGCTTGTCCGTCCTCTTTTAGAATACTGCTGCGCGGTGTGGGATCCTTACCAGATAGGATTGACGGAGTACACCGGAAAAGTTCAAAGTAACGGAGCACGTTTTGCATTATCGTGAAATATGGGAGAGAGTGTCACAGAAATGATACAGGATTTGAGTTGGAAATCATTAAAAGAAAGGCGTTTTTCGTTGCAATGAAATCTTCTCACGAAATTCCAATCACCAACTTTCTCCTCCGAATGCGAAAATATTTTGTTGACACCGACCCACATAGGGAGGAACGATCACCGCGATAAAAAAAGGAAAATAAAAGTTCGTACGGAAAGATATAGGTGTTCATTCTTTCTGCGCGCTATACGAGATCGGAATAACAGAGAATTGTGAAGGTGGTTCGATGAACCCTCTGCCATGCACAAAATGTGGTTTGCAGTGTATCCATGTAGATGTAGATGTAGATTGGTAACTGTATTGCGCAGTAGCCATCATCGAAAAAAACATCGAATATCATATTGTTGTAGTTAAATGTTCTATGATATTAAGTTTATATCTCTCAGAGTATCGAACAAGAGCGTTTTCCACAGTAAGACAGATAAAATGAGGCATTGTGTAGTTATTGGTGAATCGATTTATTAATCTATGATCAAAGATGATTACAATATGAGTAAGGATGCGCTGGAAGCACAAATATTTTAGTGTTAACAAGATATCTAAACAACAAGGATAAGAACTGTTGTCAGCAGACACGTCGTGGCATCATATAATTAGAATATATGTTTTACTTACAGAATCATTAGTGAAGGAATGGTGGGCCATTTGCATACAAGTGAAGTATTGTATGAAGCGTGTACCTTGGTAGGCAGCTACTCGAGCTTTCATTGGCTGAAGTGTCATGACGTTGGTGGTGCAAGAAGTGCTCTTGGGAGCAGGATGGACGAAGGGAAGGGAGAACAGTCAGGATATAGATAGAGAAGGAGAGACTAGTTTTCTTCGATCGGTGTGTACGGCATAGTGCTGTGACTGGATTTATGTAGAGATACTTCGAATCACGTAATTTATGTTACGAGCATTCAAGAATGCAGGTGAAGAAACTTATGCATTGAGTACACGTTGTGGCTTGATGTGAGTGAGGAATCTGTCGCGTCACACTAGATAATGCGAGGGCTGCGATATATTTTAATAATGAACTTTATGTAAGTGTAAAACTGCTTGTAGGACCATTAATAAGCAGGAGTTTGGACCTTACTGAGTAAATTATCTGTTCTTAAAAATTAAACCGTATGTGTTGCCTATGTTTTTAAAAATGATTCCCTGCTTGTTTATGTCCATTAATTTATAATTAGATTTAGTTGTGTACCCTCTTATTCGACCCCAGGATGACTTTTTAGTAAATTATTTTTCTAACACACCAACAGTGCGTAAAGTAGAAAGTGTACGTCTCGTTTCAAGGACTTTTACGAGCCTGTCTTTACACAGAACCGTACATTTGTCCTTCTGTCATATTAAAAGCAGAGCAGTAAAGTCGCATAGTCGTTAACTTCACAACATTCGCTTGGAATGGAAACATTTTGTTACATTTGACTTATCATTAAATCCATCAGTTATCCTTTAAGGCTTCAGCCGAATGGCTCCACATCAGCTGCAAGAGATGACCATTTTTCGCCTCGTTTTATCATTTCGTACTAACATATTTCAAACAAATTCTTTGCAAGAAGCGGATTGCGAACTCACGCGAGTCATTCTTATGTAATTCTATTGGCTGCACAATAATGTGACAGTTTCTAAATAAACACATAAAGGAGCTACGTCATTTTGGAAACATCACTGTTTTTGGGATGCAGCTTTCAGTAGGATAAATGCCGCACCGGAAAGGAAAAAAATAAACAGACTGATGGAGAAACGTGTATACAACGTTTAGGAACACCTAAATGAATATTGGTCAGAGAGATCCACGTCATAAGTGAAAAAGCCGAATACCGTCTTTGAGCTGTAACGTTTGTCGTTCTGCCGTCACGGTACAGAGATGATTTCTTTATCAATGCAGTAAACCACGTCCGAATACCAACAACGTTCGCAGATGCCATTGGTACTTTGAAAAAAAAAATGGTTCAAATGCCTCTGAGTAGTATGGGACTCAACATCTGAGGTCATCAGTCCCCTAGGACTTTTCTTAAACCTAACTAACCTAAGGACGTCACACACATCCATGCCCGAGGCAGGATTCGAACCTGCGACCGTAGCAGTCACGCGGTTCAGGACTGAAGTGCCTAGAACCGCAGGGCCACCGACGCAGGCGGTACTTTGAAGAAACACGATATCTGAGCAAACTAAAAAGTACCGACCTTGAACATACTCCACGGAAATCGACATACGGAGTCACTAGGGACCTGAGGTAGCACAAACAACTATTGGGTGTGGTCTCAAAAAGAAGCTGAAATCGAAAAAGCACATAATTCAGATATTACTTCAACTGAAACAGAAATATTATGTCATTATGTCACGGCAATGCTGGGAGCCACAGAGGAAGAACCGTTCCGTACAAGTCTCATTTACGGTGATGATACAAGCTTCCATAAAACTGTCAAAGCTAATCGGCACAACATTCGAATACGGGGTAACCGTATCTGTGTAACTGAACATCAGCGGGACGCACCAGTTGTTAACATGTTCTGTGCGACGTCAACACAAAGATTTATATTTCTTCACTGAGCTGAGTTTCAACAAATAGTTACGTGGACATGCTTGAGCAATGATAGATTCCACGTCTTGATAAGGATTTCGCAAATTACATGTTTCAGGAAGATTCAGCATCCAACACACAATAATAGAGGCTCACACATTTTTAAATCAATACTTTCCAAATGGTTGGATCGTTCTCACTGGACATGACGACACTATGTTCCGCTCTTGGTGACAAAGGCACCCCATGAGTTTCTTTTTACCAGTTTGCAAGGAAGATCTTATGTAAGTTCACCGGAAAAAAATTCCAGAACTCAACATATGCATTTATAATGTGCTCGCGTCGGTGACTCCATATATGCTTCAGTGTCTATGGAATGAAATGGATTATCGCTTAGATGTACGTGTCACAGAGGGGAGTCATACAGAACATCTATAACGCATGAAAAGACAGTTTTAACTTTATTTTATACTCTGCCGGATGGCCTTAGCAGTATGTAACTGTGCTCGTGAAGTGACCAGCTCAATCTGACATCGCGACGCCTACGTAACCTGAATGTGATGCTCTCGTATCGTGTTGAGTATCTGTAAGTCGTGCTTCACAGCACAGTACTGTTGTTCCTCATAGAAAAGCTTTGCAGCGAAAATGTCATTCACTTCCTGGCTAGTTCACTAGCAGCGTCATACCATCATTATATATTGATCTATTCCTCTTCAGAAAATTACACTTTGTGTTTACGTTAAATGTTCTGTAACAAAATCACGCTTCCATTCTGAACAGTCTAGGTATCCCCTCTACATCTAACTGTGATTGAATACTTCATGTTGCTTGTGCTATGGTTATTCATATCGTCTCCTTAATTTGTGCAAAAAATGTCATTGCCACCAGTACAACGAGTCGAACTTTTATTTTTTCTTTATGTTTTTGTACTATTCGTAAATCATATCTGTCGCATCATTTGTGTTAAAATTACTCAGTGATTGGTTTTTTGATTTGTATTTTTATTTTTCGTTACATGAACATCAATGGATTTATAGAAATGTAAACGTGATCGCGTAAAGATGTTGAATATGTACGGTTGTAAAATGGTTTGGATGAGAAAATTTCACCAGATAGGCTGTTAATGCACAAAATAAAGCTTCCCTTCATATTGTGTCCATTACGCTACAGTTTCTGTGTGAAGGCATTTTCAAATGCAATCGCAAGCATAAACCATCAAATTAGACATACGTAGAAGTCATGAAGTCAGACACATGATAATGTACTCATAAACGGTTGATCACATTATCAAACTTCACAATTAAAAGCATGACAACACGTGTATCTGGTGCAGCGCCACCAAACCATTCAGAAGTGTACATAACGTACCAGGAATACACCTGAACTTGAGAATGTTTCTCGCAATGATTTTTTCAGCAACGTATCTGCCACGATGGTATTCACTTTAGAGGGCGTTGTTGCAGTTCTGTCAAAAAACATGATAGTCATTTGCGGTATCAGTTCGTTCTGCTTGTTAAAAAGAGCATAACGCCCTCGTTTCAGGTTTCATTTTTCCGATTGTCACAGCAACTGATTATTAGTGATTTCAATTGATATGCATCAACAAACAATGATTTTGCTATTATATAGAATGATACTCCCCTTTTCAAACCGTTTGATAAATTGTGGAGCATTTTAAATAGTTATCTTCATATTTGATGGGACTCTTTTAATAATTTACAGCGCAGCACACAACTGGCGACAAGGGAATGTATGGCCTGCTCTCACTAACGAGTATTTACTCGCTGAACATCACGTGACGAACGTTTCCAGTAATCACATTTTTGTCAAATTATCCGCGTGGTGCAAATATTCTGATGCGTTTATGCGGTGGTATCATCGTTTCTGTTGTTACACTGCAAGGTAATACTGTACGTTCGAAATTAGTTAAAACAGGCGTTGGCAATGCCGTACACGCAGCCGTTATTCAGCTGATAGCGGAAAGGCCTGACATGTCCGTGTTACGAGTGGCAGCCTGCAGTTGGACAGGAAGTCACGCAGAAAATTTACTTTCAATTAGTCTAGCTCCCGACAAACGTATTGTCCCCTCCGTTCACGTGTAACTCCGTCAGAATTAATTTCCCGTGGAACATATCTGATCCTCACTATTCTCATTAATTTCGAATTATACCCTCTGCTTGTCAGTGTCATACGGCAGAAATTATTACTTTGTGCGGTCGTGATCTTCACGGTGAATAGTCATAAGTTCCCCCCATTACTTGTAATTGCCTCTGACTGATTGTTCCATTCCAGATACCATCCCGTCCACAAACATTAGAATCGCTTTATATCTTCGTGGTATGCATTTTCTCAGGAAAAATCTGTTCTAGGAACGAATCTCCTATGTAACATCGGGTTTTTATATCAGAAATTAGAGAAAACTTAGAACTTGTAGCGTTTTTATGCAAATCAAATTAAAATATGACAGATTTGGTGCTTCTGTTGTAAGGCTTCTTCTCTGCAATCGCAGTTGTACATCTAACGTCGACAATATACCGTCTTTCACAATTGTACTAAGAGTCTTCTCTGTATCAAACAGCCGGCCGGAGTGGCCATGCGGTTCTAGGCGCTACAGTCTGGAACCAAACGACCGCTACGGTCGCAGGTTCGAATCCTACCTCGGGCATGTACGTATGTGATGTCCTTAGGGTAGTTAGGTTCAATGAGTTCTAAGTTCTAGGCGGCTGATGACCTCAGAAGTTAAGTCGCATAGTGCTCAGAGCCATTTTTTTCTATATCAAACGTGACCCTCTTTTAGTTTAAAGCATCTTTAGTACTCAGTGTAACAATGTAGTTTTTCTTACAAATCTGCTTGTTAAAATCGTAAACAGTTTACTTATTTTAAATTATTTCTATCGAACAGTACTAATTTATATTATTAGTCACAGGGGTGTATCTCCCACTTCATTCGTGTATAATAGGAGCGACGCATGGGGTAAAGGGAGAGCTAGAGACGAATACAATAAGACGATTCAGAAGGATGTAGGTGGCAGTAATTATTCTGAGATGAAAAATCGTCTTCGGAATAGAATATCATCTGGCGATGCATCAACTCAGTCTTCTGAGTGAAGACCGCAACAACACCAATTTCGTTCCTAACGTAGGTGTTCTAGCACAGTGCACGGCGCTTCACTGATGCCGCATATACACGGGACAGTCGAATGAAAACAAGGCAGATGGAAAAAGATAAACTGTTTATTATTTCAAAAGTAATGCTCATAACAGGTAACACATTTACCACGCGGTGAAGCAAGACGATCAGTGGCACCATACATAAATATTTGCCGTTGCCTAAGGAACGGTGATCGTACCCAGGCGTGCATGCCTCCGTCCGAAGCAAATCGGACTCCAAAAACATAGAAATCGTATGAGGAAAATCACGACTGGAAAATTAGAAATTTCTGGTAAGGACTATGGAACCACACTGATGAGGTCACCTGTCCCTAGGCTTACGCGCTACTTAACATAACTCAAACTAACTTAAGATAACGACAGCACACACACCCATGCTCGAGGGAGGACTCAAATCTCCAGCGGAGGGAGCCGCGCAAAAATCGCAACTGTCTGGAGCGTGTGCGAGCCTTTCCATTACAGTTTTTACTGCGTAATCCAAACAACTGACACGCCAAATCCACGAAATTCTTGATGTTATCTTTGCCTTCAAGGACCCGCTGTGCATTGACTTTCTGGAACACGGCGCCACAATTAAAACACATCGGTAGGTGAAGGGCTCTGAGCACTATGGGACTCAACATCTTAGGTCATAAGTCCCCTAGAACTTAGAACTACTTAAACCTAACTAACCTAAGGACATCACACACACCCATGCTCGAGGCAGGATTCGAACCTGCGACCGTAGCAGTCCCGCGGTTCCGGACTGAAGCGCCAGAACCGCTAGACCACCGCGGCCAGCACATCGGTAGGTGAACACTTCGCAAAATCAGAAGCGCTCATCAAGTTGAAACACTCAGCAATGTTGACGAATAATGCCACCCACATGTTGACAAGGCTGTTTTGAATATATTACAGAAGTTTTAATGGGTAGTCCTTAGACATACTCGATGTAGTCCCAGTCTTTCAACAAGAGATGTCCGTATTTTAGGAGCCCTGAACGAAGGGCCCTTGATTTGCTTCAGACGAAGAGGTCCACGTCTGTATGCAATCACGATTCCGTAGATAACCGCAGACATTTTTCAGTGAAGGCACCGAGCCTCTTGTCGCACAGTGGAATAAAAGTGTTAACAGTTATGGTGATTGTTTTGAAGTAATATACAGTTTTCCTCTTTCCCATCTGTCTTCTTACGTTTTCGTTTTCAAGTTGTGAAGATCTACTTAATGTTTATGTCTTTCGCAGCTACTGTTCAATCTATACATCGAAGAAGCAATGACAGAAATAAAAGAAAGATTCGATGATAGCACTGTTGTTCTCAGGGAAACTGAGGAAGTACAGGGCTTGCTGAATGAAATAAACTACCTAATGGGCACAGAACACAGACTGAAAGTAAACATATGAAATAAGATACTAATGAGCAGTAGCAGATTTGAGAATAGCGATAAAATTAACGAAAAAATTGGGGGCTACGAATCAGACGACGTTAAGGAATTCTGCTGTCTTGGAAGCATAATAACACATTACGGGCGAAACAATAAGGACATAAATCGCAGAATAGCACAGGCAAAGAGTGCATGCCTAGGCAAGAGTCTGCTAGTATCAAACATCGGCCTTAATCAGAGGAAGAAATTTCTGACAATGTGCTTTGGAGTGCAGGATTGGAGGATAGCGGATCAGGGACTGTGGGAAAATGGGAGAAGAGAATCGAAACATTTCAAATGAGGTGCTAAAGAAGAATGTTGAAAGTAAGATGAACTGATACGATAAGAAAAGAGGAGGTTCTCGGAAGAATCACCGCAGAAATCAACATACGGAAAACACTGACAGGATGATAGGACATGTGTTAAAGCATCGGGGAATAACTTCCATGTTGCTACAGGAAGCTGTAGGTGGTAAAAATTGTAGATGGAGGAGAGATAGCAATACATACTACAAAGCATTGAGGACATAGGTGCAAGTGCTACTCTGAGATGAAGAGGTTGGCACAAAAGATGAGTTTGTGGCAGACCGCATCGAACCAGATGTGGTAGACGTAGACGTTTGGGTTTTTTTTTTTCAGTAACTCAAAAATTTTACCATGAATGAGAAGTGTGGACTCTGTCGTAGGTTTGTGAGTAGTGGGCTACGATATGGGATTTTTTCAAAGTACTTTCAATGGGGGATGGGGGAATGCAGTGGGGAAGCCAATGGGCATTCTAGCGAGATCTTCTCCTGGGAATTCAGAATCTGGAGTAGAAATAAGATGATAGAGGATAAGGAAGATATGTCCCCTTCAGATGCAGTTACAATACACAAAGGAGGAACTAGATAGGTTGAGGAGGGTGAAGGGCGTTGTGGAATGGGAACTGGCAGTTGGCAAGAAAGCAGTTGTGAGGAGGAGGTATTCAGACAGTTGTACTTTGCGTATATGCAATAGATTTGACCAACTTTCAGAGTTGAGCAGAGAGGAGTCTCTTGTAGATGTAGATGTAGGGAACATGCAGCAGTCCTCGACAGTTAGGAGGCCTAAGTCAGTTGCAAAGTGTAGCAGAAAGAAGGAGGCTGCTAGGTAGTTTACACGGTAGAGGTGTGGGCCAGCAGCTGCAGGAAGTGTTGAAGAGTGAGTACCAGGTAACCAATGTCAGCAGCTCGTGGTCTCACGGTCGCTTTCTCGCTTGCCGAGCACAGGGTCCCGGGTTCGATTCCTGGCGGGATCAGGGATTTTTCACCTGCCTCGAGATGACTGGGTGTTTGTGTTTTCCTGATCATTTCATCATCGTTCATGAAAGTGGCGAGATTGGACTGAGCAAACGTTGGCAATTTGTACGGGCGCTGATAAGCACGCAGTTGAGCGCCCCACAAACCAAACACCATCACCATCATCACCAGGTCACCAACATTGTGAAGCATAGTGCAGGGTTGGCTCAGGTGACTGACAGCATGGGGGAGCTATGTAGGAATTTTACGAAGGATTATCAGGTAGTGATAGTGGGTAGAGCAGGGAATATTCTTGATAGGGACGGGGAATATCATGTAGGTAGTGAACTGGTAAGGATAGCTACTCAAGTTATTGGCACTAATGTTCATTTCGTGTAACTGTTTCAGCGTCATGATCGGCCTCATTTTAATGCGGCTCTCAGGCGTGTTAACATAGGACTGGAGAAGGCACTGGTAGCAGAGGGCATGGGTCACAGTGCATTGGTACCATTTGACTCTGTCAGTAGGTCGGTTTTCTCTAGGCATAACCAGCACCTCAGTAGGTATGGGAAGGGGAGGCTGGCAAAGCCTATAAGTGACAGTGTAGTAGTTGGAGCTGCACCTTTTTTAGATTGAGGTCAGATGATAGGTATACCTGTGCAATGGAAGTCCCTCTAACTAAGGAATCACCTTGAGAGGACATCATATTTACAAGTAGAGAAGGAATTATCATATTTCATCAAAAGATAAGAGGCAAGGATAAAGTTAGTGAACTGCATCTAGATGTTGACTCACAAATTATTGGTACAGCGGAGCACCACTAAATAACTTGACAAGTCAGAGGCTTTCTTTGCCAGGATACAGATTAGCTGGCTGTTTTTCAGATTCCTTGAGGAGTGGGGGAGTGGCCATGCACGTAAAAAACAGCATTCCGTTTGAGTCCATAGACGTATCAGGTCACTGCACTGAACAGATATTTGAGTGTTGTGCAGGGTCAGTTGAATTTAGTGAAACTATACTTCTAATTGCTCGAGCTAGAGGGGGTTCTTGATTTAATTTATAGGAAGTACCAGAAATTAGTTATATGTGGTGATATCAATATTAATTTCGTATATGATTGTGCAAGAAAAAGGATGTTGGTAGATCACCTAAACGCATATGATCTGATGCAGATTGTGTTTTTTCCAACTAGGGTGCAGGGGAACAGTAGCAAAGCTATAGGCAATATTTTTATTCATTCTTCATTACTAGTTGGGCATTCTGTAAGTAAAAGGGTGAATGGCCTTCCACACCATGATGCGCAAATTTTGACACTAAATGCTTTTGTACTCAAACAAATGTTACATATCATTACAAGCTATGGAAAGCTAATTCAACGGCAATAGAGAGTTTTTAAACCTCATCCAGGAACAAGAGTAGCAGGGTGTTTATAATGCCTATAACATAGAGGACAACCGTAATGCTTACCTTAACACATCTCTCACGGTCTTTGAGAGTTGCTTACCATTAGAACGCTCTAAGCGGGGTACTGGCAGTAAAAGGCACCCTGGATGGCCGACTAGTGGGATACCATATAGGATATCAAAATGTTAGAAGCAGTCACACTCAAGCTACAGTAGCTCATTACAAACAGTATTGTAAGGTGCTTAAAAATGTTATTGGTGCGGTACGCAAATAGAATAGCCAATTCGCAGAATAAAATTAAAACCATATGGTCAGTTGTGAAGGAAGTGTCTGGTAAGTAGCACAAGGTCAATGATATAAAATTAGATCGCAGTAAAAATATTTCTGTTACTGATAAATCAGATATGTGGACAGTATTTAACAATCAGTTTCTGAGCGTTGCTGGTGAATTCACTACAATTTAGTTTCTAGAGGGAGTGCCTTTCCGAGTTTCATGTCTGAAATACTTCTCCGTGATACAGACAAAGTGGAGACTGAGTCTATAATCATCACTGAAGACTAAGTACTCTCGTGGATATGATGGAGTGCCTAGCAGAATATTAAAGTACTGTGCTGAACATGTTAGCCCTGTATTTAGCCAAAATTGTAATTTTTCCTTTAGGAATGGTCAGTTTCCTGAACGATTAAAGTACTCACTGGTAACGCCGGTTTATGAAAACGGAGAGGGGGATAATTTAGACAATTTTAGGCCTGTTTCTATGCCATCAGAGTTTGCTAAAGTTATTAAAAAGGCTGCGTGTGTAAGTATAATAGATTATTTTGCATCACATAATTTTCTATCAAATGTACAGTTCGACTGTAGAAATCGTTTAACAACTGAAAATGCTATATTCTCTTTTCTCTCTGAGGTAATGTATGTAGTAAACAAAAAGTTTCAAGCGCTAGGCATATTTTTTTATTTAACTAAGGGGTTTGATTGTGTTGATCACAAAATATTGCTCTTCAAGCTGGACCATTACGGAATACAGAGAGTAGCTCACAGCTGGTTCACCTCTTGCTTTAGCAACAGACAGCAAAAGGGCAATATTCACAGTGTTGAGAATGGCTGTGATGTGGGGTCTGAGTACAGTCAAATGGGGGTGGGGGGGTGGGGGGTGGGGGGTGGAGGGTACCCCAGGGATAAGTGTTCTCGCCATTCCTGTTTCTTATTTACATAAATAATATGCCGCCTGGTATTATGGGCAATTCTAATATATTTGTGTTTCCTGATGGCACTAGCTTGGTAGTAAAGGATGCTGTGTGCCACATTGGCTCGGTTTCAAAGGATCCAGTTGATGACATAAGTTCACAGCTTCTAGAAATAAACTAACGCTAAATCACAGTTAGTTTTTACAGTTTCTAACACACAATTCAATAAAACCCGACCTTTTAATTTTACAGAATGGGCATATGATTACTGAAACTAAGAGTTCAAATTTCTAGGTGTTCAGGTAGATAGTAAATTGTCGTGGAACGCCCACGTTGAGGAGCTTGTTCAAAGACTTAATGCGCCATTTTTACTATTCCAATGGTATCTGAAGTAAGTCGTCTTCGACACGAAAATTAGTGCAGTTTCCTTATTTTCATTCGCTTATGTCATATGGTATTATATTTTGAGGTAACTCTTCCCGTTCTAAAAGGATGTTTTTGGCTCAGAAACGGGCGGTTCGGGTAATAATTGGTATAAGGTCGCGAACCTCTTATCGACCACTGTTCAATATTCTGGGTATTTTGACAGTGGCCTCTCAATATATAAATTCTGTACTGTCGTTTCTTGTTAACAATATCAGCTTATTCCCAAGATTAAGCAGTTTTTACTCAGTTAATACTCGGTAGAAATCCAACTTGCATTTTGACCGGATTTACTGCTGCATCCATTTTCAATAATCTACCACAAGAATTTCAAAATCGCAGCAATAATCCACGCGCATTCATGTCGAAACTGAAGAGTTTCCTCACGAACCACTCCTCCTATTCTGTTGAAGAGTTCCTTATGAAATTAAGTTGATTCTTATGTTATATTGTTGGTAGCGTTTACTTAAACATATGGCTTGAATATTTTTGGTTACTTGGACATGTTATTTTTACCTGTTGTTACTTTTATGTTGGAATTTCGTGTACTAACACGTTACATGACTTTGGAGATTTGCCCCTCAAATTGGTTCTTCGGAACTTGGCGTGTAAAGAAAGAAAGATTAAGTCACATATAACAGCTGACTAAAATCTTCCAGTATTGTCCTTATTAATGATCTCTTGAAAGCTAACAACATCGCTATTCTATTGCTCATTCTGCATCTCATTGGCATAGACTTACTTAACTGAGCTAGCCTTCCGTCAGCACCATTTAAAGTGTTACGTAACTGGTTGGAGAGTGGATAAGTGCTGGGACCATAAAATAACAAATACTTGGGCAGCAGTTTATTAACAGAAAAAAACTTAAGTCCTTACGATGAGAAAACACAAAGTAGAATCCTTGAAATGCATGGAAGCAAGGTGATGAGAAAAACAACACCATAGATAGCCCACTATTGGCAGGACAAAATGAAATTATCAAAATAAGTCAAGTACTAACCAAGCAGTCGCAACCAAATTATTAATTGCCATACAGCGTCGCTTGACTGACAATCTAAGAACTTCAAATGACTATTCTTATCAACTGCACCAACGGCTTAAGGCTGAATTGTAAAGTATCTTCCATTAATATTAAAGGTCGTTAACAGGGAATTACTGGTCAAGAATATCAATTTATCAACAAATAACTGTACATAGAAACGGCACAAACGGCTTGAGGCTTAACGACATCAACCGTGGCGAAGCCATTTCGATTAATACATTGTCACACTCAATTATCACTGAGGAACACGATTCCTCGACCATAAAGACCAATTTACGGAAACACGGAGCAATCTTAAGTGAACAGAATTTCCCCGCAAGGAACTTCAGTGCCAGCTACGAAAGATTCAGGGTAACTCAATTAACAGCCGACAGCTATGCAACAAACTTTACAATTGGCGAGGTGCTTCAGGTTTTGCATAACATTACTAAGGATCTTAAGTTTACGCCTGAACACGCCCCCACGGACAAGGAAGCTACCAGGCTTATTGAGTCCTGGTACCAAGGAAGGCAGGATTGGGTTGCGATTGTGGACAGGGCCGTAATCAGTTACTGTTGGTTAGTTTGGTTCTCAATCACGTACATTTTATTTGGGAACAACAACAACTAAAAAGTAACAATAAATTAATAAGTGTTCCACGGTGAAGGCCTTAATGACAACAAATTCAAACTATTTCTCGGCTGAAGGCCCCAAGAGAGATAATTTTAAACTATTTCACGGCTGAATACCTGAATAGCAATCTTAAGAACAAGTTAAACTACTTATACCAGCAATTACAATTATTAAAATATTTTCAAAATAAAAATCATCAAAATCTCACTGCTAGCATTCAATTGTATAATTAAAATTTTAACACAAGTAACAAATACGGCTGAAGGCCTCAATGACAACAAATTCATACTACTTCTCGGCTGAAGGCCCCAATAGTGATAATTTAAAAATTGTTTCACGGCTGAAGGCCTGAAACGGAACGTCAGACCAGCTGTGTGGCTGAATTGAAGAGTTTTTGGCAGACAGAACACAGCATGTTGTTCTCAATGGAGAGACGTCAACGGACGTTAAAGTGACATCTGGAGTGCCACAGGGGAGTGTTATGGGACCATTGCTTTTCACAATATATATAAATGACCTAGTAGATAGTGTCGGAACTTCTATGCGGCTTCTCGCGGATGATGCTGTAGTATGCAGAGAAGTTGCTGCATTAGAAAATCGCAGCGAAATGCACGAAGATCCGCAGTGGATAGGCACTTGGTGCAGAGAGTGGCAACTGACCCTTAACAAATACAAATGTAATGTATTGCGAATACATAGAAAGAAGGATCCTTTATTGTACGATTATATGATAGCGGAACACACACTGGTAGCAGTTACTCCTGTAAAATATCTGGGAGTATGCGTACGGAACGATTTGAAGTGGAATGATCATATAAAATTAATTGTTGGTAAGGCGGGTGCCAGGTTGAGATTCATTGGGAGAGTGCTTAGAAAATGTAGTCCATCAACAAAGGAGTTGGCTTACAAAACACTCGTTCGACCTATACTTGAGTGTTGCTCATCAGTGTCTTATCCGTATCATTTCGGGTTCACAGAGAAGATAGAGAAGATCCCGACAAAAGCGGCGCGTTTCGTCACAGGGTTATTTGGTAAGCGTAATAGCGTTACGGAGGTGTTTAGCAAAATCAAGTAGCAGACTCTGCAAGAGAGGCGCTCTGCATGACGGTGTAGCTTGCTGTCCAGGTTTCGAGAGGGTGCGTTTGTGGATGAGGTATTGAATATATTGCTTCCCCCTACTTATACCTCCCAAGGAGATCACGAATGTAAAAGTAGAGAGATTCGAGCGCGCATGGAGGCTTTCCGGCAGTCGTTCTTCCCGCGAACCACACGCGACTGTAACAGGAAAGGGAGGTAATGGCAGTGGCACGTAAAGTGCCCGCCACAGACCGTTGGGTGGCTTGCGGAGTATAAATGTAGATGTAGAATAGCAATGTTTTAAGAACCAGTTAACTTCTTCAACTTGCAATTACAGCTATTAAAATGTTTTTAAAGAACAATAATCAAAATGTCACTGCTGGAATACAATTTAATTAAAATTTTAAGACAAGTAACACTCACGGCTGAAGGCCTCAATGACAACAAATTCAAACTACTTCTCGGCTAGAGGCTCCAATAGTAATAATTTAAACTGTTTCGCGGCAGAAGGCCTGACTAGCAATCCCTTTAAGAACGAATTAAACATCTGTAAACTTGAGATTACAGTCATTAAAATATTTTTTTTAAATCATCAAATCTGACGAAACCAAGGAGGAAGAAGAGGGGAGGGGTGGGGGTGGGGGGTGCGCAGATGTTGCTCCAAGGATCGACCTGGGAAGTCCCTCAAACCATCGCAAGCGATGAGACAGGCAGCCAAGAGTTGCATTCACTCCACGACATGGTAACTCAGACCAATGGCAATTTAAACGCACGACCAGCAATCATTTGCCGAATCTAGCTAACGTGCGATGACCAATGCAACGATGGAATAACACACCCGATCCGGAGCTGGCGGTCAGCACTACGTCTTCAGACTCAGGTGTTTAGTGCTTCGGACAGCGAATAAAAAACACCACCCGGCCCACAAATCAAGGAAGCTGTCGAACTACACGCCTTACCAGACAGCAGCGGCAAGGCGAGGAAAAGTACACTGCAGTAACGTACACTAAGTTCCAGGGCAGCGAGCTGTGCCGTTAACAGACACTAGCCAGGAAAAATACCACTGGCTGAACTTCACAAAAAATACCATACGGAATGCAACAATTAATAATAAGAAGTGGAGGATGGCTAATTAGGTTCGCCTTACCCAAACGCTCCACTCACTGCTCTTCGTCTCGGCGACACTGCGAGTAGCAATACGCAAGCAAATGGCGAGATCTCACAATGGTGGAGGTTTCACTACTTGAATTAAGGCCCACTCAAACTTTCTGTGTCCGGTTGACAACGAGGTTGTACCCCTCACGACTACAGCTCTTCCATCCGGCAGTGCATTCGTGCCACCAGTGGTCCCGGCATGTTTTCGCGCTGCGCGGGCCTGGCTGCTTGTTCGTCCCCAACCGAAGTACTGACTCACACGACACGGAAACCACCACAACGTCGCCTCAAACATAGTACCACCGTTAATAGATATCGATAACCGCCGCTGCTGCCACTAGCGGACAGACAACGCTTGCAAACGGAGTGGCGCCATTGAACACAACAAGAAGATGACAACCGTATCTATACCAACTAAACGATCCCAACCTAGGAACGGCACCAACGCAAGCCGCAGCGCGGCTCACTTATAAATGCAGAGCTTTGATGAGCTCTGGTTAAACTTAAAATTTCGGTCGCCTCTAAACGGCGTCGCTTACAAGCGAAACTCCCAATCGCACCCCTCTGAGGTTTAGCGGTAATGTGGCCCACTGGGCAGCCTTTCAAAACCTGAACACAGATCAAGCATGAAAACAAGAAGGTGTTCGAACCTTGCAAAAGAAGCACAACGAAAAGGAGTGTGAACTGTCCAAGCCCAAGATATGCAATACCGATCACATTGTAAGAAACACGGCGTGGTGGTTGTCTGGTTACGGTGTTGCACTGCAAAGCGTGAGATCCTTGTTCAAATCTCCCTCATGCCCAATTTTTTCCCGCACAAAATTATAAACTTTCTGTCCGGTTACTGATCTGCCTGTTCTTCTATATTTTTGTCAATTGCCATTCTGTAATTTGATTGTAAAATGTGTGCCATTTGGTAAGAATATATTACCGTCGCAAGTTAATGAGATGAATAGTGAGAGCAGGCGAGTTGTCGCACAGGTCTCTCACGAATAATTGGATGTGAACTACAATACAATTCAACAGTCAAAACTTCCTGAAGGGAACACAAGAGTCATAACGTGTGGCACTTCTGTAGTGCAAGCAGGAGATACGTACGTCTGTAGATCCCTTCCTTAAACGTCACTGTTGCAGGTGGACGTTACACCACGGCGCAGACACAAATTTGAATACAGCGGACAGACACG